>NC_044391.1:76805125-77110186 GCF_006542625.1 Nomascus leucogenys
GCAGGCAGGCAGGCAGGAGGCAGGCAGGCAGGAAGGCAGGCAGGCAGGCCAGGCAGGCAGGCAGGCAGGCAGGCAGGCAGGCAGGCAGGCAGGCGCAGGCAGGCAGGGCAGGGCAGGCAGGCAGGCAGGCAGGCAGGCAGGCAGGCAGGCAGGGCAGGCAGGCAGGCAGGCAGCAGGCAGGCAGGCAAGGCAGGCAGGCAGGCCAGGCAGGCAGGCAGCAGGGCAGGCAGGCAGGCAGGCAAAAGGCAGGCAAGGCAGGCAGGCAGGCAGGCAGGCAGGCCAAGGACAGGCAGGCGCAGGGCAGGCAGGCAGGCAGAGGAGGCAGGCAGGCAGGCAGGCAGGCAGGCGGCAGGCAGGCAGGCATCAGGCAGGCAGGCAGGCAGGGCAGGCAGGCAGGCAGGAGCAGGCAGGCAGGCAGGCAGGCAGGCAGGAGGCTAGGCAGGCAGGCAGGCAGCGAGGCCAGGCAGGCAGGCAGGCAGGCAGGCAGCGCAGGGCAGGCAGGCAGGCAGGCAGGCACAGGCAGGCAGGCAGCAGGCAGGCAGGGCAAGGCAGGGCAGGCAGGCAGGCAGGCAGGCAGGCAGGCAGGCAGGCAGGCAGGCAGGCAGGCAGGGCAGGCAGGCAGGCAGGCAGGCAAGGCAGGGCAGGCAGCGCAGGCAGGCAGGCAGGCAGGCAGGCAGGCAGGCAGGCAGGCAGGCAGGCAGGCAGGCAGGCAGGGCAGGCAGGCAGGCAGGCAGGCAGGCAGGGCAGGCAGGCAGGCAGGCAGGCAGGCAGGCAGGCAGGCAGGGCAGGCAGGCAGGCAGGCAGGCAGGCAGGCAGGCAGGGCAGGCAGGCAGGCAGGCAGGCAGGCAGGCAGGCAGGCAGGCAGGCAGGCAGGCAGGCAGGCAGGCAGGCAGGCAGGCAGGCCTTGCATTTGATGAGCAGTTCCAGGTAGTGCAATGTGGCCTGGAGGTGCTGCTGCTCATGCCACCAACACTGTCACCAATGGAATGGCCATGTGACTTCATATCCCAAGGGACATTTCTCACATTGGGATACAGGAAACTATATATATACACACACACACATATATATCAACCACACACACATATATACACATACATAGATATATATCTTCTAGGAGTACCAATTGCACTTTAATTGTTCACTTTACACATTTTTATTGAAATCTATCATATTGTAGACACAAACATATGCAATCTAAAATAAAATTTTATATTAAACAAAAATGTGTCTTGGAGAAGGCAAAATTACTGTGAATTTTTAAGAAACAGACAAAAGCATTCATCTTCGTGGTGGTTTTATACTAATTCCCTGGCACCTCAGAGGTAGATGTGCACTCTCCTCAGTGGTTAAGAGTGCAGAGTATAAGAAATCTTCATTTGGGAGGCATAGCATTATGAGAAATACCTAATGTAAAAATGACAAGTTGATGGGTGCAGCAAACCAACATGGCACAAGTATACCTATGTAACAAACCTGCACATTGTGCTCATGTGCCCCAGAACTTAAAGTATAATACAGAAAAAGAAAGAAATTTTCATTTAAAATACTAAGAAAAATGTTTTTGTTACAATGTCTTCCTTTGTTATAGGTCAAAAAATGGTAGCCTAAGGCCTAATCTGCAGATGTGTCTTATGTGACCCACAGAGTGATTTGTTTCATTACAACTTGAATTGGTGACCAATATTTAAGACTCAGGGGGTTTCATTTGCTATGTTGACTTTCTGGCTTCTTGTGGGAAAAAAAAAAAACTGAAAGAGCTAGCATCCTTGAGACCACATCCTCATGTGGCCACAACAGCTGGTGCTGGGCTTCTGTGTCCCCATTCGGATTAAAGACCTGGTCCCAGTAGCCCTGTCTACACCACCAACCAGACCTGTGGCCTACTTCTCTTGTCCATGCTACCTGCCTGGCCCTGGGAAATATTGGAATGTGTGCCCCTGTTCCAGACTGACACTGAAACACTTGGGTCCTTTTCCAGTACTTAACGCTGTCTTCTCTAACTTCAATGTTTCAAATTTTCAAGACACTAGTCTTCACAGTCAAATCCAGAAATTGAGCCTCATGTGCCCAAGTCACAAATCAGAGAACCACAGAGCTGGAATGGACCCGCCATTCTGATCATGGTGTAGGATTCTGAAGGCTGCCACATAATCACAGGGATCAGAAAGAGACCCAAGTTCACCTGACTTACACTTGAGGAAAGAGTCAGGATTAAAATATACATCTTCCCCAAATACAGAGTCCCAGGAAAATCAGGCAAAGAGAGAATAAAAGAAGGTTAGACCAGGCTATTTTAGAGCATACACTCTTATCACAGGGCACAGACTCCATCCCACAGTTGGGAAAGGGGAAAAGAGGATCCCAAACGTCTTTAGATTCTGGCAAGAATAAGTAGGCGTAGACTCTTCACTAGGACAAGCCGGAAAATGGATCCCAAATTTCCATAGTACTCTGTGTGTGTGGTTGTCACTGTATCCACCTCAGGGACAGTGAACATTCTCCATGAGTCATGGCTTTGTTTTCTGGGCTCAGTAGCCTGTGGTCTGGCAGAAATCGAGGTCTGTGATTTTGTAACAGCTGTTCATGTCACCTGGAAAGGCAACTGAGCAAGCAATGGAATAATTTTTATCAGCTCATGAGCACTGGCTTTGCCTGCCAAAAGGCCATGTTTCTCAGCCAGAAAATTATATTCATATCTGGAACCAGTATAGAGCCTTAAATGCCTTAAATGCCAGGATCTAAATTCTTACTTTATGCTACAGAGTCCTAAATTATTCTCATAGTCTCTAATTCAAATTTAAGGCATACTAACTCCTAAAGGGCATAGCTATAACATATTTTCAGATGTTACCATAACTTGGAGAGAATCTTCAGCAAATAGGGTGGAGATGAAGGCTCATTCTGTCTCTTTAACTTAAAATTACTTTCTTAAAATGACTTTCTGATGGCACCAGGGAGCAGCCGTCCTGTTCTCTATTTAGGACTTCAATACATAAACTTCTCTCAACTGTTACAAGCTTGTTCATGTCACCTTTTAGCTCTGGTCTTTCCAGATCTCATTTTTGGCCCATCTTCTGGGCAAGTCTCCCTAGCCCATGATCTTGCATTTGCCTTTCTCTGGGCCCCTTCCAGCTTCTCTATGGAGAGAGGCACTATGTCCTTTGGACTGCAGCCAAGGGAGAAACACTGACTCCATGATGACCATAAGCACTGACTGTTCCCTGAAAACAGCACACAGCAGTGACAGAAGGATGCCCGGGAGACTGCTCACTCCCTTCTTGCTGTGGGAACCTCTATTAACATGTGTGGGATACTAAAACCTGCTACTTTTATCAGCAGGTGTCACATAAAAACTGACCAACATACTTAACTAGCAGGTCTAAGATCTGGGCCGTAGTCAAGTTCTGAAAAATGATTAAGTGAAAATCTAACAAATCTGTCAGTAACACTAATTGGGAACTCAACAAGATTTTCTAATCTAAATGCCTTCAAAATAACATTATTATTTTGAAAGCAGTCTGATGGTGACAGAGGGAGGTTTCACGGCAAAAAGTATTTACATGTGTGGAATATGAGAGGAGAGTGGAGTGAAATATTTTATTTAGGTCATTATCTAATAAGATTATCTGTCTGCTGTTTCCAGATTCAAAAATAGTGTCAACAGAAAATTATAGATACAATATATTGCAGTCAATGTGCATGGTTGTCATTTTTTGATATGCAATGATCTACTTTTAATACTGCTTCTTGGTCTCATCCACTCTGGGCCTGTTACTGCAAAGTACCGACTCCAACACTAATAATCCTTTTTCTTATTCCTAGCACTATTTTTTTTTACTTTTATTTTAGGTGCAGGGGCATATGTGCAGGTTTGTTGTATAGTTAAATTGCGTGTTGCAGGGATTTGGTGTACAGATTATTTCATCACCCATGTATTCAGCATAGTACCCGACGGGTTTTTCAATTCTTGCCCTCCTCTCACCTTCCACCCTCAAGTAGGCCCAGATGTCTGTTGTTCCCTTTTTTGTGTCCATATGTACTCAGTGTTTAGCTCCCACTTATAAATGAGAACATGCAATATTTGGTTTTCTGTTCCCATATTAGTTTACTTAGCATGATGCCCTCTAGCTCCATCCATGTTGCTGTGTAGGACATGCTCTCATTCTTTTCATGGTTGCATAGTATTCCATGGCATGTAAGTACCACATTTTCTTTATCCAGTTTACCACTGATGGGCATTTCAGTTGATTCCATGTCTTTGCTATTGTAAATAGTGCTGCAGTGAACATACACATGCATATGTCTTTATGGCAGAAAAATTTATATTCCTTTGGGTATAAACCCAATAATGGGATCGATGAGTCAAATGATAGTTCTGTTTTTAGTGCTTTGAGAAATCACCTGACTGCTTTCCACAATAGCTGTACTAATTTACATTCCCACCAGCAGTGCGTATGCATTCCCTTTTCTCCACAACGTCATCAACATCTGTTCTTTTTTGACTTTTTATAGTAGTCATTCTGACTGGCATGAGATGGTATATCATTGTGGTTTTGATGTGTATTTCTCTAATGATTAGTGATGCTAAGCATTTATTCATATGCTGTTGGCCACATGTATGTCTTCTTCTGAAAAGTGTTCATGCCCTTTGCCCACTTTTTAATGGAGTTGTTTTCTGCTTGTAAATTTGTTTAAGTTCTTTATAGGTTCTGGATATTAAACCTTTGTTGGATGCATAGTTTGCAAATATTTTCTCCCATTCTATAGGTTGTTTTCTGCTTCTGTTGATACAGAAATATTCTGCTGATGCTTTCTTTCACTGTGCAGAAGCTCTTTGTCAATTTTTGTTTTTATTGCAATTGCTCTTGGCATCTTCATCATGCAATCTTTGCCAGGTCCTATGTCCAAAATGGTATTTCCTAGGTTACCTTCCAGGATTTTTATAGTTTTAACATTTTACATTTAAGTCTTCAATCCATTTGAATTGCTTTTTGTATATGGTGACAGGGAGGTTTCAGAAAGGGTCCAGTTTCAAACTTCTGCATATAGCTAGTTAGTTATCCCAGCACCATTTATTGACTTGGGAGTCCCCATTGCTTTTGTTTTCAATTTTGCTGAAGATCAAGTGGTTGTAGGTATGCTGTCTATTCTGTTCCACTGTTCTATGTGTCTATTTTTGTACCAGTACAATGCTCTTTTGATTTCTGTAGACTTGTAATATAGTATGAAGTTGGGTAACATGATACTTCCAGCTTTCTTCTTTTTGCTTAGGATTACCCTGGCTATTTGGGCTCTTTTTGGGTTCAATATGAGTTTTTAATTTTTTTCTAATTCTGTAAAGAATGACACTGGTAGTTTGATAGGAATAGCATTGAATCTGTAAATTGCTTAGGCAGTATGGCCATTTTAATGATATTGATTCTTCCTATCCATGGAATATTTTTCCATTTGTTTGTGCCATCTCTGAGTTCTTTGACTTGTGTTTTATAATTCTCATTGTAAAGATCTTTCATCTCCCTGCTTAGCTGTATTCCTGTGTATTTTATTCTTTTTGTGGCTATTGTGAATAGGATTGCATTTTTGATTTGGCTCTCAGCTTGGATGTTGGTGTAGGAATGCTACTGAATTTTGTACATTGATTTTGTATACTGAAACTTTGCTGAAGTTGTTTATCAGATGAATGATCTTTTGGGAAAAGACTGGGGTTTTC
Source organism: Nomascus leucogenys (assembly GCF_006542625.1). Taxonomy (NCBI): domain Eukaryota; kingdom Metazoa; phylum Chordata; class Mammalia; order Primates; family Hylobatidae; genus Nomascus; species Nomascus leucogenys. Next base: position 76,810,839 of record NC_044391.1, read on the forward strand.
CAAGTATGGAATCACATTATTTGCAAACAGAAATTGTTTGTCTTCCTCTCCTTCTATTTGGATGTCTTTTATTTCTTTCTCTTGCCTGATTGCTCTGGCTAAGACTTCCAGTACTATGTTGAATAGTAGTAGTGAGAGAAGGCATCCTTGTCTTGTTCCAGTTTTCGAGGAGAAAGCTCCCACCTTTTGCCCATTCAGTATAATGTTGGCTGTAGGTTTGTCATAGATGGCTTCTATTATTTTCAAGCATGTTCCATGAATGTATAGTTTGTTGAGGGTTTTTAAAATGAAGGGATGCTGAATTTTATCAAAAGCCTTTTTTGCATCTATTGAGATGGTCATGTGATTTTGTTTTTAGTTCTGTTTATGTAATGAATCACATTTATGTATTTGCATATGTTGAACCAACCTTGCATCCCAGGGATAAAGCCTACATGACTGTGGTGGGATAGCTTTTTGATATTCTGCTGAATTCTGTTTACTATTATTTTGTTGAGTATTTTTGCATCTATGTTCATCAGGGATATTGGCCTGAAGTTTTTGTTGTTATTGTTGTGTCTCTGTCAGGTTTAGGTATCAGGATGATGCTGGCCTCATAGAATGAGTTGAGGAGGATTCCTATCTGCACAATTTTTTGGAATAGTTTCAGTAGGAATGGTACCAGCTCTTCTTTACACATCTGGTAGCATTTAGCTGTGAATCCATCTGGTCCTAGACATTTTCTCATTAGTACACTTTTTATTCAATTTCAGAACTCATTATTAATCTGTTTAGGGATTTAATTTCTTTCTGGCTCAGTCTGGAGAGGTTGTATGTTGCCTGGAATTTATCCATTTCTTCTAGGTTTTCTAACTTGTGTGCACAGAGGTATTCAAAGTAGTCTCTGAGAGTTTTCCATATATCTGTGGGGTGAGTGGTAACATCACCTGTCATTTACAGCTATGTTCATTTAGTTTTTCTCTCTTTTTTTCTTTATTAGTCTAGCTAGAGGTCTACCTGAGTTATTATTAAAAAGCCAACTTCTGGATTCATTGATCTTTTGTATTTTTTTTGTGTCTCAATTTCCTTCAGTTCAGCTCAGATTTTGGTTATTTCTTATCTTCTGCTATCTTTGGGTCTGGCTTCCTCTCATTTCTCTAGTTCCTCTAGTTGTGATATTAGGTTGTTAATTTGAGATCTTTCTAACTTTTCGATGTGTGCTATAAACTTCCCTCTTAACACTGTTTCGTCTGTGTCCCAGAGATTCTGTTATCTTGTAACTTTGTTCTCATTAGTTTCAAATAATTTGATTTCTGCTTTAATTTCATTATTTATTTAATTTCTTGTTTATTTAATTTCATTATTTCCCAAGAAGTCATTCAGGAATACATTGTTCAACTTTCATGTAATTGTATGGTTTTGAGCAATTTAGCATTTGTTTTTATTGTGCTGTGGTCTAAGAGTCTGGTTAATATGATCTAGGTTTTTTTTTAATTTGCTGAGGATTGTTTTATGCCAGATTTTGTGGTTGATTTTAGAGTATGTGTCACGTGCAGATGAGAAGAATTCTGTTGTTTTGGGGTGGGGAGTTCTGTAAATGTCTATTAGTTCCATTTGGTCAAATGTCAAGTCAAGTCCCGATTATCTTTGTTGTTATCTGTCTGATTCTGTCAGTGGGGTTTTAAAGTTCCTCACTGTTATTGTGCAGTTAAAATCTAAGTCTCTTCATAGGTCACTAAGAACTTGCTCTATAAATCTGAGTGCTCCTATGTTGGGTGTGTATATATTTAGGATAGGTCTTCTTATTGAATTGAGCCCTTTACCATTATGTAATTCCCTTTTTTTTTTTTGTCTTTTTTGTTCTTTGTTGGTTTAAAGTCTGCTTTGTCTGCAATTAGAATAGTAACCCCTGCTTTTTACTGTTTTCAATTTGCTTGGTAGATTTTTCTCCATCCTTTGAGTCTATTGATTTGATTGCATGTGAGATGGGTATCTTGAAGAGAGCATATCGTTGGGTTTTGCTTCTTTATCCAACTTGTCCCTCTGTGTCTTAATCAGGGCATTTAGCCTGTTTACATTCACGGTTAGTATTGATATGTGCAGATTTGATCCTGTCATTGTTTTGTTAGCTGGTTATTAGGCAGATTTGTTGGTGTGGTTGCTTGATAGTGTCACTTGTCTATCTATTTAAGTGTGTTTTTGTAATGGCCAGTAAATGGTCTTTCCCTTCCATATTTAGTACCTCCTCTGTACCACTTGTAAGGCAGGTCTGATGGCAAAGATTTCTCTTAGCATTTGCTTGTCTGAAAAATATCTTATTTTGCCTTCGCTTATGAAGCTTAGTTTGGCTAAATATGAAATTCTTGGTTGGAAATTCTTTCTTTAAGAATGCTGAATATAGGCCTCTAATATTTTCTAGTTTGTAAGGTTTCTGCAGAAAGATCTGATGTTAGCCTGATTGGGTTCCCTTTGTAGGTGACCCACCCCTTCTCTGTAGCCACCTTCAACATTTTTTCTTTCTTTTTGACCTTGGAAAATCTGATATGGTCGGGATGGTCTTCTTGTGTAGTATTTCACAAGTGTTCACTGCATTTCCTGAATTTTCATGTTGGCCTCTCTTGCAAAGTTGAGGAAATGTTCATGAGTGATATCCTGAAATACATTTTCCAATTTGCTTGCTTTCTCTTCCTCCCTTTCAGGGATGCCAATTAGTTGTATCTCAGGTCTCTTTACATAATCCCATATTTCTTAGAGGTTTTGTTCATTCTTCTTTATTGTTTGTTCTTTATTTTTGTCTGACTGAGTTATTTCAGAGAGCCAGTCTTCAAGCTCTAAGATTCTTTCTTTAGCTTGTTTGAGTCTGCTGTTAATATTTGCAGTTGCATTCTAAAATCTTTAAAGTAAGTTTTTCAGCTGTATTGGATTAGTTTTGTTCTTTCTTAAAATGACCATTTCATCTTTCATCTCCTTTATCATTTCACTGTATTCCTTAGAATGCTTGGATTGGGTTTTGACTTTCTACTGAATTTTGATGATCTTCATTTCTATCCATATTCTGAATTATATTTCTGTCACTTCAGCCATTGCAGCCTGGTTAAGAACCATTGCTAGGGAACTAGTGCAGTTGTTTAGAGGTAAGAAGACACTCTAGCTTTTTGGGTTGCCGAAGTTCTTGGCTGTTTTTTTCTCATCTTTGTGGGCTGATGTTCCTTCAATCTTTGAAGTTGCTGTCCTTTGGATTTTTTTTTTAAATCCTCTTTGACATCATTGGGAGTTTAATTATGGTATAAGGTAAATTCAGTTAACTGGCTTCATTTCTGGAAGATTTTAGGGAGCCAAGCCTCAGCTCAGAACTCCTGAGATGCATACTCTAACTTTTAGGGGCTGGTATCAGGCCCCTGGCTTTGTTCTGTGGCCCCCTCAAAGTTAGGATCCTGCTGCCCTGGAGAGGCCAAGGTATTCCCAGACTGCTGGTCACAACACTCCAATAGGTGGTGCCATCCAAAGCACTTTTTTGGGCACTGGCAGCAAGATCCATCCTCATTCTAATGTGCCATCAGCAGTGGCAGCACACTGGTGTACACATTCATAGACTGAGGCAGGGCTCTGATTGCCACAGAGGTGCTGGCCTCTGTGTGGGCATTCACAGTGGTGGTAGTGGTGGTGGCATGGCAAGGGGTGCAGGAGCCACCAGCATCTATGTGGCCAGCAGCAGTGTCAGTGTTGAGGTGGGGCTTTGGCAGGCACAGGGCTGATGTTCTCTGTGCATGCAATCACAGCAGCAGCAATGGCAACTCAGGACAGGAAGTGGGGCTGCTGGTCTCCTTTTGTGCATTCCCCATTGATGATGCTGTCACGGTAGGAGGGTAGGGTCCATTCATGGCAGCAGCAGTGGCATGTTGGAGTGTACACATGAGCCAGTGGGGAAGAGGAGGCGAAGTGTGCATTCCCCCCAATCAAGTAATGTGGGGGTTAGCTGTGGGGGACTGCATGCCAGCAAAATGCATGGGGGAGGCTGCAGTATGGGGGAGATGGGTGGGCTAGCACAGGTCAGCAGGGGCTGTTCTGCTGGAGATCTCCAATGGTCAGGCATGGTCTACTAGTGCAGGAGCTCTGATGCAGTTCCCTCAGAGGCACCTTGGCTGGGCATCCAAGGCTGCAGTGCAAGCAGGTGCACCCAGGCTAGGGCCCCAGAAGAGGGCAAGAGACAGGGGTGCACTTAGGTCAGATTGGCCCCATTCCATGGGCATGATCATCCTGCTATATTCTGATCCAACAGTTCACATAAGGCTAAAGTATCCTAGGGAAGCAAGGCAACCCTTGAGGGATAGGTGCTTCTGGCCATGATCTGCTGTAGACATTCCTGCACAAAACCCTCTGAGCTCCATACCGGCTGGAATTCTGCTCCTACTACCTCTCTAAGCAGTTCTCCCTACCAACTCAAGTGTCCATGAGGGATGTGGGGTCTCCTGCTGCCAGATTTCCAGAGGTCCATGGTGAGAGTGGGTTGCTCCTTGCCTGCTCAACTCACCCCTTTCCCAGGAGTTGTTGGGGGCCAGGAATGTGTCCCCATGTGTGGGAGCCCAGTCCAGTGTTCCTGGCCTCCTTGCCCTTCAGCCCAGCGTCTGTGTCCTCCCTCCATTTGTTTTCAATGCCTTCTCTCCGAAGATCTGTTTGGAATGCACCAGTCCTCTGGATTTCCTGGTCCCTTGGTGGCAGATGTTCTTTCCCACTGCGTCTAGTCAGCCGTCTTTCCTCCCTCACATTTCCATGGTCAGAAGCTTAACCAGATCTTCTGATCAATGTCCCAAAGGCTGTAATCAGCACCTGAGGTACGAAGGTCTTCTTCCAAGCTCATCTTGGCTGGGCTGTCTGCTCCCCATTTCAATGCTACGTGCCACAGGCTCAGGGCCTCTTGGGCTCTGGAAGGAGATGCAGTGGAAGACAAAGCCATTATGAGGTCACTCCAGAGTTGCCTAGCACTGTTGCCACCTCATGATCTCCAGCATCCAAGGAGAGTGTGGGCAGCTGGAGCCAGGTCCTCCTCCTCCTTCTCCTCCTCTTCTTCCTCCTCCTTCTTTTCTTCCTTTCCTCCTCCTCCTGCCTATTGCAGAGCAGCAGAAAGCAAAGGAGCTAGAAAAGGGTGAAATCAGTTCTTTTTCTGTAACCTTTTTGCTTTGCTTTTATTAAGTTCTTAGGGCTTTTGGTCTTGAGTCCTAGATAAGATGCAAATAATTCTGAAGGGATCATAAGTTTTAATATTATCAGTGGATATTTAAGAAAAAAATAAAACCATATGATAGATTGATTGATAGTAGAGAATAAAAAGAAGATTCAGGAGAGTCCATGGGGAGGCAAAGGGAGAGAAAGGGGTGGAGAGCATGCATGTGTGTGTGTGTGAGTGTGTGTGTGTATGTGTGCATGTGAGAGAGAGAGGGCAGGGGAAGGAGGGAGAGAGAGAGTGAGAGAGGGAGAAAGAGTGGAAATTCTAGAAAGAAATTGCCTCTTCTTCTGTTCAACTACTTTACTGTTTTGTCAAAAGTTAGCGCTCCCTCTGAGGTCTCCTGCAACTCACCCACCCACCCCTCTTACTCCATCGTATTCAACTTCTAAACTAAGAGGAAAGCCTGAGCTAGAGGTCCTATGCATCAATCAGGGAAGAGATATTGAGAAGAAAAAAACAGAGAAACTGTAAGTGGCTGAACACTACATAAGGACAAAGAATAATTGCTTGGTTCTAAGACGGGCCTGGCCTGACCAGATCAGGCCACAGTTAGCCTGTTCCCAGGACACTTGGCGGTCATTAGTCCCAGAAAAGGAATCATTGCATTTGATCCTATGAGAAGCCAAGCATGCTTTCCTGATGAAACAGCATGCCAGCAGATTAGGATATTGCTCTGAGACAAAGGGGAACATATGGAAACTATCCAGAGAAGGATAGAAAGTAATAATTACCCCACAGATTGACCCAGACAACATAATCATTGTGGGGCCAATGTAGAAGAAGAGCACTTTATTAATATAATTTTTCTTTTTCTTTAACACAACTAGTCATTCTTTTCAAATTATGCTGCGTGGGTCCAACAAAAAGCAGCAGAAGAAATATTTGCTTTTGATTAAATGCATTGTTGGTTTCCTTAGAAAAGGAAATTATTACAAAACATAATACATTTTAGTTGATTTACGGAAATTACCTCAAAAATGAAGCTCAAGAGAATTTCACACCAGGAATCTCAACTTTTTAAAGAAGAAAGAATAGGCAAGAGCTGAAAAATCTTCTCCATAGTATTGTATGTCTGGAAAAACTTAGCACTTTTAAGAAAAAATGGCATGAATAAAAGAATGGTATTAGTACTCCTTTTTTGGAAAAACATATTCACATGTATGATTTGGAGAGAACATTTGCTTTTGTCAAATGTGTCAGAGCCCTTCATTGGGTGCACTGATACTACTCATCTCAGCCTTCACGGCAGAATGATTTCTAGTAGAATCATGCCTATGCCAACTAACCTTAAGGAGTTATGTGAGTTCCCTTAACATTAGCATATTTCTCTCCCTTAGGAAAGGGTATAGATGAGAGTGAATGTTAAAAAGAAGGAACCATGACACATAAACCAGACCATATTCTTGGCTCTCACTTAGAATGAATCAGAATAGTTGGAGCAATAGCACAGGCATTTGCTAAGTACCCATGCCCACTGGTCTACCAAAAACTGGTTCTCTCCAAATCACATACGTGTATATGTTTTTCAAAAACAGAAGAAGACTAATACCATTGTTTTATTCGTGCCATTTTTCTTAAAAATATTAAGTTTCACCAGACATACAATATTGTGAAGAATATTTTTCACCTCTTGTCTATCCTTTCTTCTTTAAAAAGTTGAGATTCCTGGTATGAAATTCTTCTGAACTTTATTTTTGAGGTAATTTCTCTAAATAAACTAAAATGTATTATGTTTTGTAGGTATTTTTTCTCTCAACTAAAACATCCATTTTAATCAATATTTGGCAAGAAAATATCTACCTGTTTCATCTTCACTGGTTATTTCCATAAACTGGAAAGAATGACTGTCTAAATGGTAGTTATGTCCCATGAGATGTTTAAGCAAAGGGGAAAATTATACAAAATAATAATGCCATATTTTGTCTGGGCCACCAGAATGACAATAAAAATTTATCATGCTAGAAAGTAATGCCGTGGTATCCAAACAGGAGCTGCCAGGATGTTGGTCCATACTGAGGGGACCACAGCCTTCACCTCCATGAATTCAGATGCCATCTTGTCCTTGGACTCCAAACCAAATGACATTGTTTAGACTGTACCCTAGAACCAGATATCCCTAAGAAGGCAAATTATTTGGAGAGACCTACAAAGGATTCTAATCTACTTTGGCCAGTGTTACTTAGTTTGACATTGAGTGTTGCAGGGCGCTAAACAGAACTTAATTCAAGATGACTAAGGGGCCTCAGGTATTTGAGTTCAGAAAAGAGCCACTTTATGGTGGCATCCAAAAACAAAGTAGATTTCTGGATGTAGGCTCACTCAAAATCCAACAAAATAAAAACTAGGAAACACCAGTTAAAGTATATGAATGGCTTTGATCTAAATAGCAGAAGAAGTAAACTCAGTAAGCATTTGTTATTTTAAAATGCTGAGTCACAGGTTAAATAATGGTTTAGATAAACTCATGGTTTGTGGATCCATAATATAACATTAAGAAAAGATGGTGATACTTAGTATACATTTTGTGGTTGATATCAACAAGGTTAATAACACCCTTCTGTAAAACAGGACTTGTTTCTTAGAACTGCAAAAGGACTGAAAGGTCATATAGTTCAATCTCCTAATTTTAGAGAGAGAGAAAACCAAAAGGCCTTTAGAGGCTAAGACTTGAATAAGATCCCACAGCGAGCTAATGTCTCAAACTAGGTGCCAGACCAAGGCACTGATTCTCAGTACGAGTACTTTTCTCCAGACCAGTAGTTCCCAAATTGTGTACCTCAAATTTCTTGGTTTGATTACACACACACACACAAACACACACACACACACCCTTATCTATCTATATATTTATATCTCCTTTCTTAGTGATTCACAAAGCATATTATCATATTAAAAATTCTGAGTAATCTTTCAGTAAAGAAATCTGTTTAACTTTACGAAGCTCAACTCTTCCCAAACCTATTTGACCATGAAGCCCTTTTTGCCACTCGATAATTAATTAACATCTCATGAAACTAAATCAGGAAATGTCTGCATCAAAACCTCATTTGTATTTGTAATTATTCTATTTGGTCCACTGGTTCATTTTTTTCAACCTGGTTAATGCAAGCTAGAAATATGAGCAGCAAATAAAAATAGATTCTTAAATAAAACCTCAACAGTTTCATTCATTCAACCAACTCATCACAGTAACAGTGAAATCCCAAGAGTACATGTACATAGACCAGCTGCATGGCACAGAGCCAATGTTGATCTCTATATTTTTGTACATTTGAAATCAGCAAAGCATTGGCCCACTTTTTTCAAAGGCAGATGGCCATAACATTAGATGTATACCAATTGATTTAAGAAAATTTTCTTTGACACTTACAGACTTTTTTTTGTATAAAACAGAAAGTGAGTATCCCATACAACAGAATTATGTCTGTAGATTTTTGTTGAATCAAGAGTACACTTAGCTTTAGTGGTGAATCTTTATCTCTAAATAAAACGAAAGGAGATTCAAGCCAATATCTTATAGAGAGTTATAAAAACTTCATTCTATTTTAAAACCTATTCATCAGTTCCCGTGGCATTTTCATTTCACCTTTGTGAAATCAGAATCTTAGGCTGTCAAACTGGTATGGAAATTCTAAAATTCTTAAGTGTTTATATAATCTTCTGGCTTAAGGAAACAGATCTGGAAAGGCATCATTTGCGTTTGTCAAATGTGGCAGAGCCTTCTCATGCTACTCATCTCATTCCTCATGGCAGAATGATTTCTAGTAGAATCATGCATATGCCAACCAACATTGAGGAGTCATCTGATTTCCCTTGAGATTAGCATATTTTTCTCTCTCTCCCTTTCTCTCTCTCTCTCTCTCTCTCTCTCTCACTCACACACACACACACACAAAACACACATGCCTGGAAGGTACTTGACAGACTCTAATGATTAATTTTATGTGCCAGCTTAACTAGATCAAGGGGCGCCCACATCACTGGCAAAACATTATTTCTGGGTATGTCTGTGAGGGTGTTTCTGGAAGACTTCAGCATTTTAATAAGTAGATTGAATAAAGAAGATCCATCCTCTTTGGATGGATGTGGCAGGCATCATCTAATCCATTAAGAGTCTGAATATAACAGAAAGGTAGAGAAAGAGCTAATTTTCTCTCTACCCCACCCCTCCCTTCCTTGAGCTGGGACATCCAACTTCTCTTGCCTTCAGACAACAGTGCCTGTGGTTCTTGGGCCTTTGGACTCCAAGATTTACACTGGTACCTCCTTTCTTGATTTTCAGGCCTTTCCATACCCCTCCTGGTTCTCAGTCCTTCAGCCTTGAACTGGGAGGTAAACTATCAACTCCCCTGGCTCTCAGGCCTTCAGACTTGGAGTACATTACACCATTGGCTTTCCTCTTTCACCAGGTTGTAGACGGCATATCATGGGATTTCTCAGCCTCCATAATCTTGTGAGCAAATTTCCATAATGTGTGTGTGTGTGTGTGTGTGGTGTGTATGTACACATAGCCTATTGATTCTGTTCTCTAGAGAACCCTGACTGATACAGACTTTGGTACTGATGGTGGTTCTTAAAAAAACAGAATTTTTTTTCTGTTTTTCTGAATTGATTTTGGGGTTCCCAGGATTGGCTCTCTACACTAATTAGATTTTAAAATGCTAATGACTCTCTTTCCAGTAGTGAAAAAAAAGGCACTGACAGTCTATGGCATGATCTGGTTATAGAGATATGCAAAATATCTGCCTTGGATACTCCTAATCAACCACTTATAAGAAGTAAGGAACTGGGTACTCTGTTAACCTTCTCAGATGGAGGCACAAGAGCTTATTTTGTGATTGGCTGAATTACAACACAAGTTGAAGTCCCAGCTTCACAGAATGTCTACTATTACAGTGAGGATATTCATTGGGAATAAATAGGATCCTGTAAGTTGAGATGAGGACATATGGAAAGACACTAATGAAGTTGGGGACACTGAGTCCTAAATTCAGGTAAATCTTCTTTGCCAGCGGAAGAGGTCTCTTCACCCCCAGAAAAAGCAGCCTCCCCACTATCCCCCAGTTGTATCAACCTATCTGCCTCCATCTGAGGGGATTGAGCCTGCGTTGCCTGAGGAAATGATAATGGCCTCCTGTAAGGCAGTTCCCATTCAAGACAATATCAATTCTCCTCAGGGACCACTCCTACCACCACTTTTTGATTCTAGAGCTATAACTAGACTCAAGTCCCAGCAGACTCATGAGGAGGTATACTACACTCCAAAAGAACTACTTGTGTTTTCGAATTTATACAAGCAGAAATCCAGGGAACCCTTATGAGAATGGATATTAAGGGTGTGAGATAATGGGAGAAGGAGCATAAAATCGGATGAGGCTGAGTTCATTGATGTAGACCCACCAAGCAGAGATTCTGCATTTACTGATACTGCTCAGAGACTAAGAAAGGGCTCTATCTGTCTGGTGGTTGGTTGCCTGAAACATGGTTCAAAAGACAGCCCACCTGCCTAGTCTCCTTTGCTTTAATGTAGAGGAAGGGATTCAAAGGCTTAGAGAAATTGGAATGTCAGAGTGGATTTCTCATTTAAGACCTAGCTTTTACTAAATTTATTTTGAGAAATAAACGTGTGAGGGGATCCCTAGAATCCTTGAAGACATCCATGGTGGTTCTTCTCTGTAGGCCAGACCCTAGAGTGTGAACTGCAGTCACTCAATTGGAAAACCTAAATGCAATGGAAGTAATTGAATCCCGTGTCAGTACTCAACTGCCAGAGGCAAGGTGGCCATAGTTACCATAAAGGACAATATCAACCAGAATAGTCTGATTCTCAGAGAACTATGAGGACAGCTAGTTAATAATGTGTTCCTAGAAGTGAAATAGATAGGAAGCCTACTAAATTCTTACTTGATCTGTATAAGCAGATAGTGAACAAAAGTCTAACTCATAAAGACAGAGAGTCACAGCCCTTCAATTAACTCCCAGACTTGAGCCAGTTCACAGACCTAGAACTCCTTGAATGAGGAGAGACAGGGTCCCCGCTAAGGAAGAACCCTGGTACACTACCAAAATTTCATACTGTTAATTTTTCTCTCAGCTTTCCCTAAAGGGACCCATGGCCTCTTAAAAAAGTAACTGTGCATTGAAGAAAAAGAAATAATCAGAACTTTGAATAACTGCTGGACAATGGTTCTGAACTAAAGTTGACCTTTGAATCATGTGGGGTCTGAGGTGCTGATCTCTGCACAATTGAAAATCAGCACAAAACTTTTGACTCCCCAAAAACTTAACTACTAGTAGCCTACTGTTAACCAGAAGCCTTACCAAAACATAATCAATTAACAAATATTTTGTATGTGATATGTATCATATACTGTATTCTCACAGTAAAGCTAGAAAATATGTTATTAAGAAAAATCATAAGGAAGAGAAAATATTTTACTATTCATTTAAGTAGGAGTGGCTCATCGTAAAGGCCTTCATCCTCATCATCTTCATGTCAAGTAGACTGAGCAGGAGGAGGAAGAAGAGCAAGTTGGTATTGCTGACTTAGAGGCAGAGGCAGAAGGGGGGAGGAGGTAGAAAGGGAGGCAGGAGAGGCTATCATACTTGGTGTAACTTTGAGGAAATACATTGTAATTTCTGACATTTTTTGCTTTTTCAACTTTCTAAAAATGTTTCTATATGGCACCAAACCTTCTTTCACTGTTTGCTTTAGGTTCAATACCCATAAGAGTCCATGTCATAAAAGAAATCAAAAGCAATCTTGAATAATCAGAATGCTTCTGCCAGATTGTCTCATATAAATTTGTTTGTTGGCATTGCTTCTTCTATGTCTTCTTCCTCATTGCCTGGCACTGATCAAGTCATCTTTTGTTAATTCCTCTAGTGTGTCTATTCATGCCTGAATTTCTTCAAAATCTATATTTTGAAAGCCTTCTTTACCCAACATCTTTTTGCCTGATCCACAATCTCTTTCATGGTTTCCTTGATTGGCTCTGTTGTAAATCCTGTAAAGTCATGCACACCTTGACAGTTTTCTCCAGCAGGAATTTATTTCAGGCTTGATGGCTTTTGTGGCTTTTTCTATAACAATGATTGCATCTTTAATGGAGTGATCCTTCCAGACTTTAATGATGTTCTCTTTATCATAAGTTATCTTTCATAGTGTTGACAATTCTTTCCATAGAGTAGCATGTGTGATGAACCTTAAAAGTCCTTTTATGATCTAGACACTATGATCTAGAGGCTGACTTAGAGACGTTGTCTTTGGGGGTGAGTAGACCACTTTGACACCTTCACTGTTGAACTCATTGAATTGTGGGTAGCCAAGAGCATTGTCTAATATCAAAAGAACTTTCAGACTTCAAGGACAAATCATCAATGGAACCAATCCAGAAAAAGAGTTCTTGTTGTCTAGGTCTTCTTGTTGTACAACCAAAGGCTGACAGCTGGTGTTTACTTTTTCCCTTTAAGGCTTGAGGGTTAGTGGCTTTCTAGATAAGGGTAGTCTTGATTATAAACTCCACTTCATTTACACAAAACAGTAGAGTTAGCCTATTCCTCCTTGCCTTAAATCCTGGTTCTCACTTATCTTTCTTACTAATGCATGTCCTTTGTGGCTTTTTTTTTTTTCTAAAATAGGACTCTTGGTCTGCATTTAAAAGCTGTTCAGGCAGACATCCTTTCTCTTCAGTGATTTTCGTAATGACTTCTGGGAACTTGTCTGCTGCCTCTTGGTTGGCAGAAGCTGCTTTTTCTGTTATCTTGACTTTTTTGAAAAGCCAAACTGCTTTCTAAAATTATCAAACCATCCTTTGCTGGCTTAATTTCTCCAGCTTTAGTTCCTTCACCTTTGCTTTAAATTGTCATGTAATGACTTTGCTTTTTCTGAAATCATATTAGAGTTCATAGATATGCCTTTCTTGTAGCAATCCTGCACCCAAATAAAAACTACATTTTCAATACAAGATAAAAGGGTTTTTTGTTTTTTTGGTTTTTTTTGAGACCAAGTTTTGCTCTTGCTGCCCAGGCTGGAGTGCAATGGCACAATCTCAGCTCGCTGCAACCTCCACCTCCCATGTTCAAGTGATTCTCCTGCCTCAGCCTCCTAAGTAGCTGGGATTACAGACATGTGCCACCATCCCAGGCTAATTTTGTATTTTTAGTAGAGACAGGGTTTCTCCATGTTGGTTAGGCTGGTCTCGAACTCCTGAACTCAGCTTATCCATCCACCTCAGCCTCCCAAAGTGCCGGCATTACAAGCATGAGCCACTGCACCTGGCCAAAAAATGTGCAAGGTTTTTATGCATGTTGAAGTAGCTGCAGCAAGGGCTTTATGAATTCTCTCTCTCTTTTCCTCTCTCTCTTTTTACAATGGTTCTTACACTTGATTCATTTATCTTGAAATGATGAACAACCACAGCTGCAGAACTCAATCTATAGTATATATCAAGTAATTAAATTTTTATTATAATGTTATGACTTTTTTCTGTGTCCTAGGAGCACATCTAGCATGACTACTGGCACTTTTTATGGGTCCCATGGTGTTATTCAAGGTTTATAGTATTGCGCTAAACACAATGAGTAACAGGAGAAAACTGTGAGAGATCATTTTTTACTGCAATATGCAATTTACTGGAGAGACGAACTGCTTATGTGGTGAGGATTAGTATCATATGGTGTTTTAATAAGATACAATACTTGAGCTCACCACAGTAGCAACAGGAGGTGGCTACAAAATTATTATGGTAGTACAGTATACACTACAGTTAATATTATGCAGTTATAATGTAGTACTGCATCTTTATATTTATTTTCATTTCTCTCAACTGCTAGTGGCACCATGTACTGTGTGTCTGTGCATAAGTTTAACTTTTTGTAATAGATCTGTACATATTTTATGGTAGTAAATGATAAAGTATACTAGCATCCACAAATATTTTATGAATTCATAACATACTTACATTTTTCTTAATTTTTTTTCTTTTTGAGATGTAGTCTTGCTCTGTTGCCCAGGCTGGAGGGCAATGGCATGATCTTGGCTCACTGCAGCCTCAGCCTCCTGGTTTTAAGAGATTTTCCTGCCTCAGCCTCCTGAGTAGCTGGGATTACAGACACATGGCAGCATGCCCAGCTAATTTTTGTATTTTTAGTAGAGACAGGGTTTCACCACGTCGGCCAGGCTGGTCTCAAACTCCTGACCTCAAGTGACCCACCCACCTCAGCCTCCCAAAGTGCTGGGATTACAGGCTTCAGCCACCATGCTCAGGCTTTTTATTAATTTTTTAAAAATATTTCCAATCTATGTAGTTCACCTGCAAGTTTTTTTCAAATTGTTGCAAAACACTTTTAATGCATTTGTTGAAAAAAATCCATATACAGGTGGATTTGTATAGTTCAGACTCATATTATTCAAGGGCCAACTGTATATTGATTCTGGGAGACCCATAATGTCACTCCAGTCAGAGTAGGTAGGGGCTTACAGAGGTCAGGTGACCAATGTAGTGTCAGCTTAAATCTGTCCCACAGTGGATTTGGTGGGTCCCAGAACCCATCCTGTGGTTATTTCTTCAAATCCAGACTGCATAATTGGAACAAACACACTTAGCCGCTGGTAGAGTCCCCAGATTGGTTTTCTTACCTATTAAGGGGCAAAAGGCCAAACAGAAGCCATTAGAACTGTTTCTTACCTAGGAAAATGGTAAATCAAAAGAAATACAGCATTCTTGGAGGATTGCAAAGATTAGTGCCACCATTAAGGACTTGAAAGATGCAGGGGTGGTGATTCCCACCACATCCTCCTGTAATCCTTCCATTTGGCCTGTACAGAAGACAGTTGACAGATCTTGGAGAATTTTTGTCAGCTTAACCACGTGATGATTCCAATTGCAGCTAGTATGCCAGATGTAGTTTCATTGCTAGAGCAAAATAACACATCCCCCTTGGTATCTGGTATGCAGCTATTGACATGACAAGTGACTTTTTCTCTATACCTGTCCATAAAGCTCATCAGAAGTAGCTTGGTTTCAGCTGGCAAGGTCAGTAACCCACCTTCTCTTTTCTACCTTGGGAGCTTGGGGGTATATCAACTCTCCAGCCCTATGTCATAATATAGTTTTCAGGGATCTTGATTGTCTTTCCCTTCCACAAGATATCACTCTGGTCCACTATATTGATGACATTCTGCTGATTGGACCTAGTGCTTGGGAGGTAGCAACTACTCTAGACTTATTGGTAAGGCATTTGCATGTCAGAGGGTAGGAAATAAATCTGACTAAAATTCAGCAGCCTTTACCTCAGTTAAATTCCTAGGGGTCCAGTGGTATGAGGCATGTCAAGATATCTCTTCTAAGATGGATAAGTTGTTGTACTCCGCCTCATCTACAATAAAAAATGAGACACGATGCTTAGTGAGCCTGCTAGGACTTTGGAAGAAACGTATTTCCCATTTTAGTGTGTTACTCTGGTGTACTTCCCAAGTGACCTATAAAGCTACTAGTTTTTAGTGGGGTCTTGAACAAAAAGAAGGTTCTGAAAGGTCCAGGCTGCTGTGCAAGCAGCTCTGCCACTTGGGCTATATGCATCCTTATCTTTAAGCGCCGTTGTTGCTTAAAGTATCAGTGGTAGATTAGGATGCTGCTTGGAGCTTTTAGCAGGCCTCCATAGGTAAATTGCAGATCAGGCCTCCAAGTTTTTGGAACAAGGCCCTCCCATCATCTGCAGGTAACTGCTCTCCTTTTGAGTAACAGCTCTTTTCCTGTTACTGGGTCTTAATAGAAACTGAATGCTTAACCATGGGCCACCATGAGTCCAAGGAATCCAACCTACCTTGGATGAACTGGGTGTTAGATGACCCACTAAGTCATAAAGTTAGGTATGCACAGCAAAACTGAATTATCAAATGGAAGTGGTGTATATGTGATTGGGCCCAAGTAGGCCCTGAAGGCACAAGTAAGTTACATGAGGAAGTGGTACACTGCCTGCACCTGTGCTCTGTACCTATGGCCTCATGGGGATTTCCCTACAATAAGTTAACAGAGGAAGAGAAAACTTGGGCCTAGTTTATAGATGTCTCTGCATGATACACAGGTACTATCTGAAAGTGGACAGCTTCAGCATTACAGCCCCTTTCTGGGACATCCCTGAAAGACAGTGGAGAAGGAAAATGCCCCCCACCACTGTGGGCAGAACTTCTGGCAGTGCATCTGGTTGTGTACTTTGCTTGGAAGGAGAAACGGCCAAATGTGTGATTATATACTGATTATATACTGATTCATGGGCTGTAACCACTGGTTGGGCCGGATGAAACTTGGAAGGAACATAATTGGAAAATTGATGATAACAAAATTGGAGGAAGAGGTATGTGAATAGACTTCTCTGAATGGGCAAAGAAAACGTAAAGATATTTGTGTCTCATGTGAATGCTCACTAAAGGGTAACCCCAGCAGGATAGGATTTTAACAATCAAGTAGTTAGGATGACCCACTCTGTGGATACCAGCCAGCTTGTTTCCTCAGCCACTCCTGTCATCACCCAATGGGCTCATGAAGAAAGTGGCCATGTTGGTTGCAATGGAAGCCATGCATGGGCTCAGCCACACAGACTTCCACTGACCAAGGTGGATCTGGTTACAGCCACCACTGAGTGCTCAATCTGCCAGCAGCTGAGACTCTGATATGGTACCATTTCCCAGGGTGATCAGCCAGATACCTGGTGGCAGGCTGATTACATTGAACTGCTTATATATCATGGAAGGAACAGCATTGGGTCCTTATTAAAATAAACACTCTGGATACAGATTTTTCCTTCCCTGAATGCAATGCTTCTGTGAACACTACCATCCCTGGACTTACAGAATATCTTATCATCATAGTATTCTTCATATCATTGCTTTTGACCAAAGAACTCACTTCAAAGCCAAAGAAGGGCAGCAATAGCACTCGTGCTCATAGAATTCACTGATCTTGCTGGAGTAGCTGGCTTGGTAGAACAGTGGAATGGCCTTTTGAAGACTCCATGCCAGCTAGGTGGCAATACCTTGTAGGGCTGGGGGAAGGTTCTCCAAAAGTCTGGATATGCTCTGAATCAGTCTCCAATATATGGTGCTGTTTCTCCAATGGCTAAGATACATGAGTCCAGGAATCAAAGGATGGAAAAGGAAATGGCACCATTTACTATTACCCCTAATTGTCCACTAGCAAAACGTTTGCTTCCTGTTCCCATGACTTTATCCTCTGCTGGCCTAGAGGTCTTAGTTCTAGAGAGAGGAATGCTTCTACCAGGAGACACAACAATTCTATTCAACTAAAAGTTAAGACTGCCATGCAGCAACTTTGGGCTTCTCATGCCTCTGAGTCAACAGGCCAAGAAGGGAGTTACAGTGCTGCCTGGGGTGATTACTCTGGGATACCAAGGAAAAATTGACTACCACTGCACAATGGAGGTAAAGAAGAGTATGTCTGGAATACAGATAATACCTTAGGGCATCTCTTTATATTACCCCACCCTATGATTAAGGTCAATGAAAAATACAACAACTCAATCCAGGGGGGACCCTTCAAGAATGAAAGTTTGGATCACCCCAACAGATAAAGAACCATAGCCAGACAAGGTTCTTGCTGGAGGCAAAGAATATACAGAATGAGTAGAAGAAGGAAGTTATAAATACTAGCTGTGACCACAGGACAAGTTGCAGAAATAAAGATTATAATTGTCATAATTATTTTCTTCTTATTTTGTTATGAATGAATTTCTGTATATATGTGTATATATATATACATATTTAAGCCAATATCTTTGCTTTATTTCCTCTCTTATTCCCTAATTATGTAACATAAGATGTATTCACTTTATATCAGCATTTAAATATTGCAAATTTTACATCATAGTACTTAAGTTATAGGATATCGAGAGAAGAGTAAACATCATTCAGAGACTTTACTACCTCTTCTGGGGAAGGGATTAATGAATTTTTAGCTATACATAGGATAGCTGTATTTGTTAGGTAGAATTATAACCTCATCGTTGTGTTTATTTTGAGATCAAATATGGTTTAAGGAGATGCTTAAGGATACCAAGTCGACAAGGGATGGACTTGTGATGTTTAATTTTATGTGTCAACTTGACTGGGCTAAGGGATGTCCATAAAGCTAGTAAAATATGATTTCTAGGTATATCCATGAGGGTGTCTCCAGAAGATATTAGCATTTAATTCAGTGGACCGAATAAAGAAGATTCACCCTCATCAATGTGGGTAGGCATCTTCCAATCATTGTAGGCCTAGATAAAATAAAAAGGTGGAGGAAAGGTGAATTGTCTTTTTCTCTGAGCTAGGACATGCATCTTCCTCCTACTCTCAGACATCAAAGTTCCTGATTCTCACACCTTCTTCTACCCACAATCTCAGTTCTCAGGCCTTTGACCTCAGACTGGGAGTTACGTCACCAGCTATGCTAGAGTCAGGCCTTTGAACTCAGACAGAATTACACTACTGACTTCTCTGGTTCTCCAGCCTACAAGCATTATCATGAGATTTCACGGCCACCACAATCTCATGAGCCAAATCCCATAATAAATCTCCTCATATATATCTATATATATATCCTATTCGTTGTTTCCCTAACTAATATACAGCCCCTTGGGCTTAAAATGTATTAGGACATTTTAATGAACTAGTATATTAAAATCTACTAGAAAATTAGTACATTTAGTAATTTTAGGAGCCTTAAATGCCAGCCTAGGCAAGATTCTGCCCAAGCTTCTTCTGTTAGCAATCTGTATTGATTTTGATTCCCCATAGTTCATTCCTCTTGAAAGAACTGCTAAGTTAAACAGAAAAGTACCTAAACTCATGTGATTATCGAAGGCTAATACTGCTAAATTGCACCCCATGGGATAATTTAAGAGGAAATTACATTTTTATCTCCAATCAATGGACCAATGTTATGGCTTATTTTATAACAACAATTCTTTTGCCTTTGCTTACCTCTTGAGTCAATATTTTTAGACTGAGGTGGAAAAGATTATTTGCTGTAATCTTACCCTTAATATTGCTTTTTTGTATGTTTCCATACATATAATTTGTGCTGTGAGAATTAGAGGATAGTAAGTTTGTTAATAGGCACTAATTTTCTCTACAGTTTCCTAAGAAATGTTTTGAGTTTCAAAGAATTTATAGAATTTACAGCAATTGTCTTTGAGGAGTGAATTCCCTCTGTCTGCATCATAGAATAGCTGAGATCAACCTTGATTGCCTTTTAAGTCGAGTAAATTCAAGGACAGGCTGCCCAGTATCTTAGTTCTTCCAAGACTGCTTGCAACCCAGAAAGTGTGAACAGTGTGATGACGAATGCTCTTAAGACCAGGTAAAAGTGAAGTTCTTCAAACTAATTTATTCTTTTGGAACTAATAAATTAGAATATTTCTCAACAGAGGCATTGAGTTTAACCATGTCTAGATAATGAATACAAGTTTGGTAATATTTTTACTGTTTTTTGCTATAAAAGACAGTTATAAAAGTACTAATTTCTATTGCGACTGCGAGAGGTATATTATTTGATTCAATATATAGTATTAAGATGATGTCCCTACATTTTTAAATACCTGATATTCTTCCTACTTGTATTCAGTATCCATTTCAAAACTACATCTCCATTTTAAAGCATAATGTTTCCAAGTCAGAGCTATTCTCTTTCACTCTTTTTTTTTTTTTTTTTTTTTTTTTTTTTTTTTTTTTTTTTTTTTGAGATGGAGTCTCACCCTGTCACCTAGGCTGGAGTGCAATGGCACAATCTTGGCTCACCGCAACCTCTGCCTCCCGGGTTCAAGCAATTCTCCTGCCTCAGCCTCCTGAGTAGCTGGGATCACAGGCATGTGCCACATATCCAGCTAATTTTTTGTATCTTTAGTAGAGATGGAGTTTCACCATGTTGGCCAGGCTGGTCTGGAACTCCTGACCTCGTGATCTGCCCACCTCGGCCTCCCAAAGTGCTGGGATTATAGGTGTGAGCCACTGCACCTGGCCTTCTATTTCACTCTTACTAAGCAGCTAAAATCTACTCTTTTTAACTCACTCTCTGCTTCATGTCCTTTTTCTCTACAATTTCTTAATGTTGGATAATGCCAGGACTCAATTGTCAGACATTATCAGCTGCTTCTCTGTCTACACTTACTCGTTTGGTTATATCATTGGGGCATCAAATGCTATCAGCTCCCAAATTTATAGTTTCAGTTCAGTCGTCACTCTAAAATTCCAAACTCTTATACCTAAATTCCTAGTCAACAGGTCTACCTGTATTTCTAATAAAAATCTAAAACTTGGGCCGGGCATGGTGGCTCACGCCTGTAATCCCAGCACTTTGGGAGGCTGAGGCAGGTGGATCATGAGGTCACCAGATCGAGACGATCCTGGCAAACACGGTGAAACCCCGTCTCTACTAAAAATACAAAAAATTAGCCGGGCGTGGTGGCAGGCGCCTGTAGTTCCAGCTACTAAGGGAGGCTGAGGCAGGAGAATGGCATGAACCTGGGAGATGGAGCTTGCAGTGAACCAAGACCACGCCACTGCACTCCAGTCTGGGCAACAGAGCAAGACTCCATCTCAAAAAAAAAAAAAAATCTAAAACTTACCATGTATAAGACTGAATTAATATTTTTAAGATGATGTTCCTACATTTTTAAATACCTGATATTCTTCCTACTGGTATTCTGTATCCATTATAAAATTATATCTCCATTTTAAGAAAGACCTCACTCTGAAATTCCAAACTGTTAGTCAACAGCTCTACTTGTATTTCTATAGTAATAAAAATCTAATATTTACCATGTCTAAGACTGAATTCTTGCAAAAGCTACTTTACCTAAGCCTCCCTCTTCTCACTTGGTGTCAGCTTTGTTCTTTCAAGTGTCAAAACCTTAAGTCATCCTGGACTCCTCTCTTTCTCATACTTTACACCCAATCTAACTGGAAATTGAGTTGGTTCTTTTTTTTTTTTTTTTTTTTTTTGAGATGGAGTCTTGCTCCGTCACCCAGGCTGGAGTACAGTGGCGCAATATCTGCTCACTGCAAGCTCTGCCTCCCGGGTAGCTGGGACTACAGGTGCCCGCCACTACGCCCGGCTAATTTTTTGTATTTTTAGTAAAGATGGGATTTCCCTGCATTAGCCAGGATTGTCTTGATCTCCTGACCTTGTGATCCGCCCGCCTTGGCCTCCCAAAGTGCTGGGATTACAGGCGTGAGCCACCGTGCCCGGCCTTGAGTTGGTTCTATCATCAAAATTGATCCAGATATCAGTATGAACTTATGGTTATTTTAATATATATATATATATATATATATATACACACACACACAGATGGGTGAATACATAAATATAGTTGCATATATGCATAAAGTGGTAGGTGGAAGAATGCCCCCTCTCCAAATATATTTGCATCCTCATCTTGGGCAAATGTGAATATATTACTTTATGTGACAAAAGGGACTTTGCAGATGTGATTAAGTTAAGGGCCCTGAGATGGGAAGATTTACCTGGATTATCTGGGTGGGCCCAATGTAATCACAATGGTCCTTAAAAGAGTCAGAGGAGAAGCGACAACAAAAGCAGAGTGTCAGAATGATGCAATAGTGATTTGAAGATGCCTGTGATGCTGGCTTTGAAATGGAAGAAAGTGTCTGAGTCAAGGAATGCAGCCTCTAAAGGATGGAAAAGGCAAGGAAACAGATTCTCTCTTAGAGCCTCCAGAAGTAATGCAATCCTGCCAATATCTTGATTTTAGCCCACTGAAATTCATTTCAGATGCTTCACCTCCAGAACTATAAGTTGATAAATTGGTATGGTTTTAAGCCACTAAGTTTGTGGTAATTTGTTACAGAGCATAAGAAACTAACATACTTGGGTTAGTAATATGTATTTATTTCCTAGCTGTGTCTGCTGAGACAGGTCTAGAGGTAATGACATCCCACTAGCAGCAAGTCTACCTAGTGTCCAGATCTTACTTTCTAAATATCATCCTTCAACAAAAGGTACCAAGGCTTCTTTGGAAAATCACTGGATCTAGGGTTGTTGCAGGGAAAAATGTAAGAGAAGCCTGGAGCATTTTGTAATGCTAGAAAGTAGGGAAGTGCTCCAAAGAATGGGGGGCCAGGGAGGCGGGTACATCAAAAAGAAGCAGGAGAAAATCAGAGTTTCCAATGACCAAAGCTAGAACAATTTGACCAAATAAATAAATAAATAACGATAGCATTGGATTCTAACCCAAAAGAAAATAAAATACATGAGTTCAGACTGATATAAATAAATTATAAAATACATATACCAGAGAGAAGGGACAAATCCTTCTTACAGAAGAATTTCAATTAATTTATGTTGAAGGATTGAGGGAAATAGAAAATCACTAATAGAACACCACAATAATTTCTACAGGCAAGATCCATCAATTCATGTAAAACTTTAAGAGAAATATGTTATTTGCATAGCTTCAAAGTATCTCCCCCAAAATATTTATTACTTACTATAGTGATTTTATTATATGTCCACAAATTCTTTGATATTTTTCCCTCCAGGAGTTCAAGCTTAACTCCCAACCCCTTGAGTGTGGGCTGGACTTAGTGACCTGCTTCTAAGGAATAGAGCATGGAAAGAGGAAAATATCAACATTACAGTAGAGAAACCTGAAAGCACCTTAACCAAGTGATCACAGAATCACTGGTGGTAAGTCATGTTGATATCATGTACCCCCAATAAAGTATGATGAAAAGACCCATCATCTCAGTGGTATTTATCCTCAAAATCTATAATCTTACAACAATTATGAGAAAATATAGACAAACCCAATTTGAAAGGAAGCAAGTCTAGAAGATACTTCACCAGTACTTTACAAAAGTGACAGCGCAAGACTGAGAAACTCACAGATTAGAGGAAGCCAAAGAGACATGGTGGCTGAGATCATGGTGGTGGAACCCTGGTTTGGATCCTGGAACAGAAAAAAGAACACTGAGTGGAAAAATTGATGAAATATAAATAATATAATAAAAGTCTATAATTTAATTAATGGTATTGTATGACTATTAATCTCTTAAGTTTTAAAAAATGGACCATTATTATGTAAGATATTAACGTCAGAGGAAGCTAGGTAAAGGTTACTTGGGAACTCTCTGCAACTCTTCTAAAATTATTTTGGATGGGTGTGGTGGCTCATTCCCCCTGTAATCTCAACACTTTAGAAGGAAAGGGCAGCAGGATTGCTTGAGGTCAAGAGTTCAGCCTTGGCAATGTGGAAAGACCCCATCTTTACAAAAACGTAAAAATAAAAAATAGCCAGCATGATGGCACCTTCCAGTAGTCCTAGCTACTCAGGAGGCATAGCCAGGAAGATTGCTTGAACACAGGAGTTTGAGGCTGCAAGGTGCTAGAATTGCACCACTGTACTGCAGCCTGGGAAACAGAGGCAGACACTGTCTCAAAAAAAAAAAAGAAAAGAAAGAAAGAAAGAAAAAGAAAAGAAAAAAATAGAAAAAATATTTTGAAATAGTTAAAAAAATCTAAAATTTGACTTTTCCTCAGTAAAATTGCCTCTTTGGTACAAGCCACCATGATCTTTCTTCTGGTTTATTTCAATAGCTTCCTTGCAGATCTCTGCTCTGTGCTCCTCACCCACCATCTGTAAGTCTTAAATCTACTCTCAACAAACCAAGTAGAGTTATTCCTTTAAAATGTAAATCAAATTATGTAAGTCTTTTGCTCAAAACCCTGAGCTGGCTCCCTATTTCCATCAAAGCAAAAGCTAAAGTCTTTGTGGTGACACACAAGTCCCTGATGATTATTTTTCTCCCATGGTTGCTTTAACCTCATTTCCTACCACCACAGACCTCATTCTCTGGGTTCCCACATGCCGGCCTCCTTGCTATTCCTGGAAAATACAGACACTTAGGCCTTGGATCCATGTGCTCCCATGGCCTGGAGCATATTTTCAGATATCTTCCTGGCCCACTCCCTTACCATCTTTCTTAGACAAAGATTTTTATATTGCAAAGAGACCCAAACCTCTGCAATCCAAATCTCCCAGCGCTTTGCTAACTTTTCTCCTTCTCAAAGCATGTTTAGTGTTTTCTGTAAATCGGGGTTTTTCCTTTCATGATAATTGTTTGCTATTTGTTTCTCCTGATTAGAATGTAAATTGCCCTCCATGGGAGAAGGAATTTTTGTCTTTTTTTATCCACTGATAATCCCAAGTACCTAGAACAGCATCTGGCACATGGGAAATGCATAACAAATTGTTAAATTGAGTTTAAACTGACACATTAAGGTCCCTGGGGTATGGAAAAACCTTCAAGTGGTGTCAGAATACCTAGAAACTTTCATATAATTTTTTTCTTTTTCAGTCCATATGCATTTAAATAGAGTCAACACCTCAGGTTGACAGTGACCAACATTCCTGGTTTACCCCAAAATGAGGCATTTCCAGGAAATATATAAGTTCAGTCTTTGCAAAGGACGCCGCACCAGCCAGTGGGGCATTTAGACAGTAACCCCAAAGAAGGATATCTCAGGAAACTGTTCCGTGGCTCAATACTTTAGGAAAACGCTCCATCTTGCACCCATCATCTCTATAGCCACCAGAGAAAGGGATCATTAAATGCCAGCTCAGAGGATATAACCAGAGAATTGTGCCTGACCCAAATCCTGTTTATTTAAAAAAATTAATATATAGCATTTTAAATACAGAGATTTCACATTAAAGAGAAGATATTTTCAGCTTCTCTTGAAAAATGGGAAGATCTGGTAATGCTGGTCTCAAGTTCTTCCATGCCAAAAATTGCTTCCAAATCTTCAGTCTCCACCTAGCCAGTTTTGCTCTTTTCCTCACCTGAGCCCTGAAAACATTTGAATTCATAACCCAAATTTAGCTGAAAGGCAGAACAGAAGAAAAAAATGCTTTAGGAATGAATTCATATTTTGGATCCACAATTAGTAAATTTTTTAGATAAATGTGTAGCGTTTTATCTACTTGATGTTTGAAAATACCAGAGAATTCCACTGATATTACAATATAAAGATATGAGTTTTAAAACATATAGATTACGTTGTTTAAAGGAAAGCAATAAAAGAGAGCCTATATATAAATCTTTAATTTTATAGTTATAGTTTTTAGAAGCCCAAAATAAATAATGTTTATTAAGCTAGAAAGAAAGAAATGTCTATTTTTTTAGTATGTCTATTTTTGAGGAAAAGGAAACAGGGAATTTATGCTAACCAGAAAGTTATTCTCTTCTCTTGGAAGGGGAAAAAAAACCTAGAAATGCCATTTTCTTTTCTATGAATTGGATGAAAGGAAATCAGTAACACTTGCATTACTTATATTAACTTTTTATCCAAAAACCCAAGAGTCCTGCAAAATGGTGCTCTTAGATCAAAAAGGTATATATTATGTTAGTTTCTCTGCCTCTTCATGTTTTAATTTCTTTTCAATTGGCAGCTGTCTTGGATTTGCTCTTGCATATATTTCTTAGCTTAATGCTAAGTGAAATCAGATGAGGAAATAAAATCAAGTCATCACAAAAAGATCTCAAAACCTGCATAAGTCTTTAAACCTTGTTAGAAACCCTACTTTGATTTTCTAAAGTCCGACTCAAAGCAAATAATTTTATCATACTATACATTTTTATTTTCTTTTATTTACTCTGAAGTTCATATTTATCTAGAAATATATGCAATTTCAGCAATCAGAATTAAATAGTATCCCTATTTAATACAAATCATTTTCTTGAGATAGGCTTTAAATAAATTTCCTTAGTGTAATAGACAATAGAATAAACTGAGGGCTATAGTATAAACATGTCTGTTTTGTTTTACCATACAATATTCTTTTAAATATGAGTTTCAATAGATTTAAGCAGGAAGGAATACACTCTTCATTTGTTAACACAGTTGTCACTATTCTCTATTTTCTTACGTTGGTTTTATATTACCTATGCCACCTTGTTGGCCCCAAAGACTTGTGAGTTTATGACTTATGAATTATCAATGAATGTAGCTACTTGGTATTCACCACAACTAAATTAAAATGAGATTCAGAAAGAGTAAAAGCTATCTGTGATTTTTAACTTAAAAAGAAATCCACAGATTTCAAGAAACATTTTGTCAAGTTTTTATAGACACGTGACTGTGCTGAGATGATATTTTAGGAAAAGTTAGGGAGGTCACTTGGAAACAGTGTGTATTGGTCAGGGTTCTCCAAAGACACAGAACAAATAGGATGGATGGATGGGTGGACGAATGAATGGATGGATGGATGAATGGATGAAGAGATAGAGAGAAACAGAGAGACAATAGAGACAGGGAGAAAGAGAGAGAGATGGGAGTGATTTATTAGGAGAATTGGCTCACTTAATTATGGAGGTTGAAAGCTCCCACAACAGGCCACCTGTAAACTGGGCAACCTGGGATGTTGGCAGCATGGCTCGGTCCAAGTTTGAAAGCTTTAGAAGCAAGGAAGCCAATGGTGTAATGCTCAGTCCAAAGCTGAAGGCCTGAGAACCTGGAGATGCCACTGGCATACATTATGAAGTCCAAAGGCCCAAGAATCTGGAGTTCTGATGTTAGAAAAAAATAAGTGTCCTGGCTCCAGGAGAAAGAGAAATCCTTTCCTCTTTTTGCTCTATCTGGCCCCCAGCCAACTGGATGATGCCTGCCCACATTTTGAGAGCGGATCTCTCCTGCTCAATCCACTGACTCACACACCAATCTCCTCAGGAAATGCCCTCACAGACTGACCCAGAAATAATGCTTTAGCTATCTAGGTATTCCTTATACTGTCAAGTCAACATAAAATTAATCATGACACAGTGGGTCTCAACCTTGAGCATCAAAATCATCTGAAGAACTTGTCAAAACATGATTGCTGGGCTCTACCCCCAGAGTTTCTGATTCAATAGGCATGGAGCCCAAGTATTTGCATTTCTAACAAGTTCCAAGGTGATGTCAATGCTGCTTGTCTAGGGAACAAACTTTGAGAATCTATGAAATAAGAAATACTCAGGGGCTTTTAAAAGAAGGAAACTTCTTTGTCGAATTTATTTTTCAAGACACACATGCATACCCCTACAGATTTTATTTTCTTTATAAAATGATTGAAAATCTTTAGATAGAACTTAGTGATATAGTTTGTGTCTGTGTAGACGCCCAAATCTCACATCAAATTGTAATCCCCAATGTTGGAGGTGGGGCCTGGTGGGAGGTGATTGGGTCATGGGGGCAGATTTCCCCTTTGGTGCTGCTCTCGTGGAAATGAGTTATCTCAAGATCTGGTTGTTTAAACATGTGTGGCAGCTCCCCTGTCTCTCTCTCTCTCTTCCTCCTGCTCTGGCCATGTGAAGATAAGCCTGTTTCCCCTTCACCTTCTGCCATGAGTGTAAGCTTCCTGAGGCCTCCCCAGCCATGCGTCCTATACAGCCTGTGGAACCGGGAGCCAATTAAACCTCTTTTCTTTGTAAATTACCCAGTTTCATGTATTTCTTTATAGCAATATGAGAATGGACTAGTACACTTAGAGCAAAAATATCAGTAGCAAATTACTGAGAATCAAATAAATAAGATTTACAGTGACTTCAGGAGATGGGTTAGAAAGGTGGTTTGAGGGAGTATGTTTTATAAATACAGAGTATGCTGACTTTAGATAAACCAAACTCTACCTAGACATTTCTGGACAAAGACAGGGTTTGGGACACTGACAAAGATGATTCATACAACACAGACCTTTGGTCTGGTTGGGACAAAAACATTTTTATCAATTTGCTAGTAAGAAAAAAAATTGTGTTAACCCACCTCTGTTATGATCTTTTATTAAATGATGGGCCAAATATGAAAAAATAAAGCATGACACATAGAATAGTTTTGTCAAAAGTTAATTAACTGCAATAAGATTGATGATTACTGAGCCTTCATGTTTTCATTGTTGTTCAAGTCCTTCTCCAGGCAGTGACCAACTCAATATGCCATCTATCCCAAAGGCAAAGGAATTCTGCCAGATTTTCCAGGGCCAAATATTGAGTAGGACTTTTTCTTTACTGTTTTCTTACACTAAGACAATTCACCAGAAGGACATTAATGCTTTCATTAGCTGGAATATGGTCTTCTTTTTTTTAAAAAAAAAAAAAAAAGGAAAGAAATTTTAGTTGATAATAGTTAAGCAAAATTGTTTTAGGCAGTAAGTTTAAAATGCTTCTCAGTAGCTAAATTTCTTAAAGTGACATCAGAAGAAAACATGGACATGGTTTAAAATATAACACTGAGCTTTTCCCACACTTGACCCTGGGTCTGCCTTTCTCAAGATAATGCACCACAGAGCCTTGTTTTCTCCCTTGACTCTCCTTTGTTCCTATTACCTGACATATTTACACATCACACCATACCACTTTTCTTTCTCAAAAGTTCTCCTTGTCATTATCAGTGGCAATGAAGTTATAAGGATTAATGAACTGTAGCTGCTGCTAACGCTGTTGCTGTTGTTGTTTTTAAACTTCTTTGGATTCCTGGATAAGAGTCACCACTGGAATACCCACTGATTTTATTTTCTCTTTTCTCTAACATGAGTTTATTTAGATGTGGATTTTTTAAAAAAAAACCATATGAAAGAATTACCTTTGTGAATATTCTTGAATCATATCTAAATGAGGGGCTGTGACTCAAAGTCTCTAAACTTGAAGTATTTCTAAGTTATAACTTTCTAGATACATGTACCAGACAACCGCCAGTGTGAGACTTTTAGAGCTCTCACATCATCTTCACTATATACCTACCTGCAGTTCACACTCAATCAAGATTGATAGGAAAATAACATATCTTCCTTAGTCTTACTTTAAAAAGGAGAAAAAGAAAACTACTGAGCATCTCACACCAAGTAGAGCTGCTGACAGAGCTTTAAGTATATGAAGATATAGTCTAATCAGATCTAAAAATATAAGCAACATAGAGATGTACAACAGCATAAATTAGATCTAAACCATTTCTTACAGAAGTACCATGCTCTTGCCCTTTCTATCAGGCTTAAATATATACCACTGTGATATGGCATCTGCAAAAACAGGAGACTATACAATATAACATATTTATAACATAGTGATTAATATAACATGGTGATTAATGGAGCCTAGTGAATCTCCAGGCTCAAAAGGAGCCTTCCTGGATTCAAGCCTGACACTGACAAACTATGTGTCTGGCGCTTCTTATTTAAACTCTCTGAACCCCAATTCTCTCATCTTTAAATGGAGATTATAATCACACCTACTTAAAGGGGACAGCAAAAAAGTTAAGTGAGATAACACATGCAAAATGCTTAGAGCAATACCTTGCACATGCTTCAGAGACCTGGATCAAGAATTCAAGTTCTGCTGAGCAAGTAACCAGCTGAGAAACTTTGGGCAAGTGAGCCTCCATAAGTCTCATCTCATACATCTGGATGTACCTACCTTTCATAAGAAACAAGTGAGATAACATATAAGAAAACACTTTTACAGCTGTAACGTGCACCCTATTTTATAAATACATTGAAATCATTTTGGATTGACACCCACTAAGCGGCTAGTACCACTTAGTGATTACCTCTGGGAAAGAGAGTAGAATTGAAGATAGGTAAAGGGCATTTGAGCTTTTACTTCATGCTGTATTGTTTAAAATTTTCAGGGAGATGAAGTTCATTTATTACACATGTATCTTTTAATAATAGAATCCTCTTCATAGGTTACTGTTATTATTGAGAACTATGCAAGAATCTAAAAACTTTAACATCCAGGGATTGTAGTTTTCTTTCCAGCACCTGTGTGAATATCTCTGTACAGTACTTACAACATAAAACCCCTCAATTCACTATCTGTATCTGCAGATATAGGGAAAGGTTTAAAGTTCCATGTCCTTTTGCTTCTTAGAGAAAGCTCACACTGAGCCAAAATTTAAAAGCTGGAATGAGCCAGTTATATGAATTTGGGTTTTTGGAAAGGGGATGACATACATTAGGGTCAAAAGGGGCTCCTATCTAAAACAGAACATGCAACACTGGCTTGAAGCTAGAAATGGAAGCAGGCAATCCAAATATATTTGGCTAAGAACCTTAGTTTCTATGACACAGAGATCTTTATAAGTCGAGGGACTATGACACATGAAAATTATGATAATGATTCAAATAATCTCTTACATTAGTCTCTGAGCACAGTGTCTAGCACCCATTGAATACTTTTATTGAGCATTCAGTAGGTGCTAGACACTGTGCTAAGAGCTTCACAGAATGCATCTCATGAGGCTCTTTTGTTAAAGGTAAATCTCAGGTATTCATTCATTCACTTGACATATATCCATTGGACATCTTCCTGTCGTACATAGTGAATCCTACATTGTCACATATCCTACACAAAAATAACTTACAATCTAGTGTGAAGGTGCAGAGGTCAAAAGATCTCAGGAGGGACAAAAACCCTGGTTATGTGTGTCTGTGTGCACATGAAGGTATAGGTGGTGAAGGAAATCTTTACCAAGATGGTAATATCTGCAAAAGAAATAATCATCAGAGTAAACAGAAAACCCACAGAATGGGAGAAAATATTTGCAAACTATGCATCTGACAAAGGACTAATATCCAGAATCTACAAGGAACACAAATCAGCAAGAAAAAAACAAACCTATCAAAAAGTAGGCAAATGACATGAATAGATATCTCTCAAAAGAAGATATACAAATGGCAAACAAACATGAAAAAATGTTCAACTTCACTAATCATTAGGGAAATGTAAATTAAAACCACAAAGATATCACCTTACTCCTACAGGAATTGCTGTTATTAAAAAGCCAACAAACAATAGATAAGTATATATATTGGTGTGGATGTGGTAAAAAGAGACCACTTTATACACTGCTGGTGAAAATGTAAATTAGTACAACCTCTATGGAAAACAGTATGGAGATGTCTTAAAGAACTAAAAGTAGATCTGCCATTTGATCCAGCAATTTCACGACTGCATATCTACCCAAAGAATAGGAAATCATTACGTCAAAAAGACACCTGCGTGCATATGTTTATTGCAGCACAATTCACAATTGCAAAGATATGGAACCAACTTAAGTGCCCATTGACTAATGAGTAGATAAAGAAAATGTGGCATATATACACCATGGAACACCACTCAGCCATAAAAAAGAACAAAATAATGTCTTTTGTGCAACTTGGATGAAGCTGGAGGCCATTATTCTAAGTGAATGGAAAACCAAATACTATATGTTCTGACCTACAAGTGGGAGCTAAGCTATAGATACACAAAAGTGTACAAAGTGATATAATGGATTTTGGAGACTCAGAAGGGGGAGGTTTGAGGGGGTGTGAGGGATAAAAAATACATATTGGGTGCAATATACACTACTTGAATGACTGGTGCACTAACATCTCAGATTTTACCACTATACAATTCATCCATGCAACCCAAAACCACTTGTACTTCAAACGCTATTGAAATGAAGAAAAATGTTTAAAGAAGATAATGTCTGAAAACACTGAATGCTAAAGTAATTGTCTTCAAATTGTTGATCAGTTCACTGGTTTTGAAATCAGCTGGGTGGAGGAAGACCTGCATTTTGTTTTAAATGATCACTGAGCCCACCTGTTTGCATCAGGAGACTCTAAGAATCCAGACATGTTGCTTGAGTGGAGGTGTGATCCAAACATTTTTGCCAACCTGATGGAGCAAATAAACCCAAGCCTTCTTGCAAAAACCTGAGGAGCCTCCTGGGAGAACTCAGCTTTGTCAAAAAAGGAGCCATGCATGATAAGCTTCATGTAGTGATTCTGAGTTCAATGTGGCAAGTGCCACTTGAGTTTGTCTGGCCCTGCTGTGGATGTATGTCTGGGTTCTAGGGAGAGAGTAGGATAAGAAAAAAACATTGAAGGGATTATCAGCTAAGCTCTGAGGAGGGGACACAAGAGCCAGAAAACTTTACATTATCATTATTAAGGTGATCCCATTACTCCCCAGAGGCTACTGGGATCAACAAAGTGTTGGTTACATATAAATGAGAGAAGGAAAAGAAATGAGAGAGAATAGCAAATAATAAGACAAGAAGAAAACACAAATAAAAAAACAAAATTGAATAAATCTGGCCACATGCTTGAAGAGTCAATAGTAGTCTGACCCAAAGCAATCTATCCATTGAGTTGACACCATTATTGTATGCTTGTACCTTTAGCAAGATAAATGAGGAATATACACAATGTCTATAACATGCTGATGAGATTATGTTTATTAGACTAAAAGACTGTATTTTCTAAGTCAAAATGCATCCTACTCTGAGGACACCTCGCATGATAGGGATGAGATAAAATGCTTAAGGTACTAGTTTAGGGGTTTTGAGCACATCAATATGCAAACCATCAAAAAGTCTATTTCCATTTGCTCTCCACTTCTAGACCAATTTCACAGGCAATTTTGTTGGTTATTATTGTAATCTATAACAACTGAAAATGGTTTCTCCATGACCCTCTTTCACTCAGCATCAAGATTCCAATCAATATCCTATTTCCCCTAATATTCATAGGAATAAGTTCCCAAAAAGAACTTTGTTAGATACATATCTGTGTCATTTGGAATTTTTAAGGGTCTGTGTGCCCAGCCCAAGAAAATGATTGAAAATATACTTAAATCTAGCATAATGACCAAAGTCCTAATCCCTAGAATAGACCTGCCCTTCCAAGAAAATCACAGGTCTGTGCTCACCCATAATTTGTTGAGATAATTTATAGAAAATTGCATACCCATCTCACTTTTGCAAAACTAAGAAACACATTTAAAAGAGAAAGGAGTAAAAATAAAACATTCATTCTTCTCATTCTCTGAGAAATTACCAATTCAAAATATTATTCTGCTTTCGGTGTTCTTTTCTTTTCCTCTACAGGAACTTTGGGCTAATGTATATTTATGTCTTAAGCAGAACTCCCCTGCCTGTCCAAAACAGAAAAGAAAGAAAAAGGGGGAAGAAATATTTGAGAAAATACAATAAGCAAAAATAAGGGTTTTGAGTACATATAAATAGAAAATAATGTCTTTTCAAAATAAAACAGAAATTAAATTTATTTTATAACATCTATAAATATATTTTACTTGAAAATGTTACTTCTGTTTATGCACAGGAATCTCTCCTCTAGGATTTTGTCCTCTAGGGAGTTTTCTGTGCTCTACCAGGCTTGGTAGCTCATGAGGCATTTCATTAGACATTTCAAAATTCAGTGGAATTTATCTCTTTCGCCAGGCACAGAGAGAAATAAAAAACTTTCTTCAATAGGTCTTTATACTTCATATTCTAATACAGGATATACAAAAAGTAATCTTTCTCAGCTCTAACATCTGGTATATTTTTAACCATAGGCATCAATGAAACAAAAAAAAAGTTTAAGACACAGTTAACTCATTATAACCACCTTCTCAAATATTTATATGTGCAGTTTGATAGAATGTAAGCTAAAGATTCTGGAAACTTAAAAACATACAAGAATCTATGCCTGGCGAAATCTATATGCCATTACCTACCTGAACCTATTGTTTGCAGACTACTAATCATTTATTTGAGATATCCAATGCAATTTTAATTGCCCACAACAACATCTTTAGAGTCTAAAGTTAAAATATTGACATAATGTATTCAAGAATATCATAAGGGGAAAGTGAATTAACCATACATTTGATACATATTTATTAGTTGCCTATTTTGAACCATATTCTGTAAGTCAGGAAGATGAAAAATGAATTCACCTATAAAAAGCTTTAAATGGAATGGGCAAAATATGAATCACGTACATGAAAGCATTAGTGATATGGTTTGGCTCTGCGTCCCCACCCAAATCTGATCTCGAATTGTAATCCCCATGTGTCAAGGGAGGGACCTGGTGGGAGATGACTGGATCATGGGGGTGGTTTCTCCCATGCTGTTCTCCTGATAGTGAAGGAGTTCTCATCAGATCTGATGGTTTAAAAGTGGCAGTTTCCCCTGCACTCTCTGTCTCTCCTGCCAACTTGTGAAGATGTGCCTTGCTTCCCTTTCACCTTCTGCCATAATTGTAAGTTTCCTGAAGCCTCCCTGGCCATAGAAAACTGTGAGTCAATTAAACCTCTTTTCATCACAAATTACCTAGTCTCAGTAGTATCTTTATAGCAGTGTGAAAACAGACTAATACAATTAGTGACAAATTAATATTGTATATTTTCATTATACTTTGTATAGTTAAAAAATACAATGTAATATTTTGCAATGTAATAAACTACTAATTTTTTCTTGCAGCAACAAACAGAAAAGTGGTTGGGACTTACCAACACAAGCTGCCATGGATCATTGTCTATCTGTATCAGAAATTAATGCTTACACATGCATATGCATTATATGTGTGTTTTTCAAATTTCTGTGATAATAACAAGTCACCTGGGGAACTAGTTTTTCTTATAATAGGCCCTTTTAAGACATACTGAAATGAATTTGCAGAGGAACTGGAGAATCTGCATTTTTAACAAATGACTCCTTTGATTCAGATTAGGCAGGTTTAGAAAACACTACACTCTACAA
This sequence comes from Nomascus leucogenys, assembly GCF_006542625.1. Classification (NCBI taxonomy): domain Eukaryota; kingdom Metazoa; phylum Chordata; class Mammalia; order Primates; family Hylobatidae; genus Nomascus; species Nomascus leucogenys. The sequence continues at coordinate 76,845,630 of NC_044391.1, forward strand.
TGCCATGACAATATTATTATTCCCATTTTATAGTTGAAAAAACTAAGGTTAGAGAGATAAATTAGCTACTCCAAGGACTCCCAAGTTAGGAAAAAGCAATCTGACTTCCAAAACCTTTGTTCTTTTCACCGTACTAAGCTTTCCTTGTCCTCTGAGAAAATAATTGGGTGAGATGTAGAAACATGGAATTAAAACACTTATAGAAAAATTTATTTCTATTGCTGCTTACAAACAATGTTATAGGAAAAAAACGTGAAGATGGCAGATAGGAGGCAGGACTAGCTTGCAGCTTTCACTTGGACAGACAGAGCAGTGTGTGGAGACTCACATTGTAAACTTTTGCTCCAAGAACTACCGCAGGAACATACCAGGAAAGCCAAGAGAATCCACAGACTCTTTGAAAGAACTGGATCACCACGGCAGGCTCCCTGAGACACCGAAAAACTGTAAGTCAGCTTGCTTTCTCAGCAGGAAGGCTCGCGGTCTAGGGCAAGTTCTCAGCCCTGGTCACCAGCTGCCTGGAAGTAGACTTGGTGCTGTTGGTGGGGCATGGTGGGAGTGAGACCAGCCTTTAGGACTGTGGCTGCGTGGGAGTGGGGTGAGGCCTGTAACTGCAGCTTTCCCCTACTTCCCTGGCAACCTGTATGACTCAGCAGAGGCAGCCCTAATTCCCCTAGAAATATTATTCCATTGGACTGGGAACAAAACCCCATCCCCCACAGCAGCCACAGCAGACCCCACCCAAGGAGAGGCTGAGCTCAGGCATGCCTATCCCTGCCCCAACCTGGTGGTCTTTCTCTACCCGACCTGGTAGCCAAAGACAAAGATCATAATCACTTGGGAGCTCTATGGCCCTGCCCATCACCTGAGAAACCTGAAGGCTTAACCAGGTGTCCCTAGGGCAAGTTTGCATCCTCCCTATAAGAATGCAGCTATGTACTCTTCAAAGTGCCACCTCCTGGCTGCAGGCCAACCAACACAAAACCAGCATACTAAACAAAAACACAACTAAGAACCCACACAGAGTCCATTTCATTCCCCTGCTATCTCCACCAGAGCAGGTGCTGGTATCCACAGCTGCAAGACCTGAAGATGGATCACATCACAGGATTCTTTGCAGACACTCCCCAGTACCAGTCCAGAGCCTGGTAGCTCAGTAGCTTACTGGGGACTAGACCCAGAAGAGCAAAAACAATCACTGCAGAATGGGGAAGGGGGAGAACACCACATCAAAGCAGCACTCCATGGGACAAAAGACTCTGAACAGCAGCCCTTGAATCCCAGATCTTCCCTCTAGCATAGCCTACCCAAATGAGAAGGAACAAGGAAAACAATTCTGGTAATATGATCAAGCAAAGTTCTTTAGTACCCCCAAAAGATCACACCAGATCACCAGCAATGGATCCAAACCAAGACAAACCTCTTAATTGCCAGAAAAAGAATTCAGAAGGTCGATTTTTAAGCTAATCAAGGAGGCACCAGAGAGCGGTGAAGTCCAACCTAAAGAAATAAAAAACATACGGGATATGAAGGGGAAATTCTTCAGTGAAATAGATAGCATAAATAAAAGACAATCTTTTGTCTGGAAATCAAAGACACACTTAGAGAAATGCAAAATGCACTGGAAAGTCTCAGGAATAGAAATGAACAAGTAGAAGAAAGAATTTCAGATCTTGAAGACAAGGCTTTCAAATTAACCCAATCCATCAAAGACAAAGAGAAAATAATTTTAAAAAATGAATAAAGCCTCCAAGAAGTTTGGGACTATGTTAAACATCCAAACCTAAGAATAATTGGTATTCCTGAGGAAGAGGAGAAATCTAAGTTTGGAAAACATATCTGAGGGAATAATCAAGGAAAACTTCCCAGCCTTGCTAGAGATCTAGACATGCAAATACAAGAAGCTCAAAGAACAACTGGGAAATTCATTGCAAAAAGATCATTGCCTAAGTACAATGTCATCAGGTTATCTAAAGTCAAGATGAAAGACTCTTAAGAGCTGTGAGGCAAAAGCATATGTAACCTATAAAGGAAAACCTTTCAAATTAACAGCAAATTTCTCAGTAGAAACCCTACAAGCTAGAAGGGATTGGGGTTCTACTTCTAGCTGCCTTAAACAAAACAATTATCAGGCAAGAATTTTTTTCCCAGTGAAATTAAGCTTCATAAAAGAAGGAAAGATACAGTCTTTTCCAGACAAACAAATGCTGAGAGAATTCACTACTACCAAGCCAGCACTACAAGAACTGCTAAAAGGAGGTCTAAATCTTGAAACAAATCCTCAAAATACACCAAAAAAAAAACCTCCTTAAAGCATAAATCTCACAGGACTTACGTAACAACAATACAATGAAAATAAAGGTATTCAGGCAACAAATAGCAGGATTAACAGAATAGTACCTCACATCTCAATACTAACATTGAATGTAAGTGGTCTAAATGCTCCACTTAAAAGATGCAGAATTGCAGAATGAATAAGAATTCATCAACCAAGTTTCTGCTGTCTTCAGGAGATTCACCTAACACATACAAACTCACATAAAAAGGTAAAGGGGTGGAAAAAGATATTCCATGCAAATGGACATCAAAAATAAGCAGGAGTAACTATTCTTATATCAGACAAAACAAATTTTAAAGCAACAGCAGTTAAAAAAGACAAAAGGGCCCGATGTGGTGGCTCACACCTGTAATCCCAGCACTTTGAGAGGCCGAGGCAGGCAGATCACCTGAGGTCAGAAGTTTGAGACCAGCTTGGCCAACACGGTGAAACCCACTCTCTACTAAATATACAAAAATTAGCCAGACATGGTGGCAGGCACCTGTAATCCCAGCTACTCAGGAGGCTGAGACATGAGAATCGCTTGAACCCAGGAGGCAGAGGTTGCAGTGAGCTGAGACTGCATCGTTGCACTCCAGCCTCAGCAACAAGAGTGAAACTTCATCTCAAACCCCCCCCAAAAAAAAACAAAAAATCAAAAATAAAGAGGTACATTATAAAATGATAAAAGGACTAGTCCAACAGGAAAATATCACAATTCTAAATATATATGTGTCTAACACTGGAGCTCCCAAATTTATAAAACAATTATTACTAGACCTAAGAAATGAAATAGTTAGCAACACAATAATAGCGCGGGACTTTAATACATGACTGACAGCACTTTAATACATGACTGACAGCACTAGACAAGTCATCAAGACAGAAAGTCAACAAAGAAACAATTGACCTAAACTATATCCTACAACAAATGAACTTAACAGATATTTACAGAATATTCTACCTGACAACTGCAGAATATACATTCTATTCATTAGCACATGGAATATTCTCCAAGATAGATAATATGATAGGCCACAAAACAAGTCTCAGTAAATTTAAGAAAATCAAAATTATATCAAGTATTCCCTCAAACCACAGTGGAATAAAATTGGAAATCAACTCCAAAAGTAACCCTCAAAACCATGCAAATACATGGAAATTAAATAATCTGCTCCTGAATGATCATTGGGTCAACAATAAAATCAAGATGAAATTAAAGAATTTTTTGAACTGAATGATAATAGTGGCACAACCTATCAAAGCCTCTGGGATACAGCCAAAGTGGTGCAAAGAGGAAAGTTTATAGCGTTAAATGCCTACATCAAAAAGTCTGAAAGAGCACAAATAGACAATCTAAGGTCAAACCTCATGGAACTGGAGAAACAAGAACAATTCAAACCCAAACCCAGCAGAAGAAAATAAATAACAAAGATCAGAGCAGAACTAAATGAAATTGAAACAAAAAAATACAAAAGTAATGAAACAAAAAGCTGGTTCTTTGAAAAGATAAATAAAATTAATAGATCATTAGCAAGATTAACCAAGGAAAGAGAGAAGATCCAAATAAGCTCAATTAGAAATGAAATGGGAAGTAGTATGACTAATACCACAGAAATACAAAAGATTATTCAAGGCTACTATGAATACCTGTATGCACACAAACCAGAAAACCTTGAGGAGATGGATAAATTACAACCCTTCTAGATTAAACTAGGAAGATATAGAATCTCTGAACAGACCAATAATTTCATGTGCATCCATGTGAAGAGACCACCAAACAGGCTTTGTGTGAGCAACAGGCTGTTTATTTCACCTGGGTGCAGGCGGGCTGAGTCCGAAAAGAGAGTCAGCGAAGGGAGATAGGGGTGGGGCTGTTTTATAAGATTTGGGTAGGTAAAGGAAAATTACAGTCAAAGGGGGGTTTTTCTCTGGCAGGCAGGAGTGGTGGGGGGGGGGGTCATAAGGTGCTCAGCGGGGGAGCTTTTGAGCCAGGATGAGCCAGGAGAAGGAATTTCACAAGGTAATGTCATCAGTTAAGGCAGGAACAGGCCATTTTCACTTCTTTTGTCATTCTTCAGTTACTTTAGGCCATCTGGATGTACATGTGCAGGTCACAGGGGATATGATGGCTTAGCTCGGGCTCAGAGGCCTGACATTCCTATCTTCTTATATTAATAAGAAAAATAAAATGAAATAGTGGTAAAGTGTTGGGGCAGTGAAAATTTTGGGGGTTGGTATGGAGAGATAATGGGCGATGTTTCTCAGGGCTGCTTCGAGCGGAATTAGGGGCGGCATGGGAACCTACAGTGAGAGAGATTAAGCTGAAGGAAGATTTTGTGGTAAGGGGTGATATTGTGGGGTTGTTAGAAGAAACATTTGTCATATAGAATTATTAGTGATGGCCTGGATATGGTTTTGTATGAATTGAAAAACTAAACGGAATAAGACAAGGAGAAAAACAGGTATTAAAGGACTAAGAATTGGGAGGACCTAGGACATCTAATTAGAGTGCCTAAGGAGGTTCAGCACAGCCCTGCCAGCAAAGATTATTTATTTACTTTAAGCAGGAGTTAAGAGTGGCGGTTTGGGGATAGCACCAGGAGATATCAGCTGTGATGGCTTGGAGAAACAGTTTACCGGCAGTATAAACAAGAGCAGGGCATTTAGGAGTAGTTGAGAATGGTGAATAGGAGTATGACTAGACAGAAGATAGTAGGGATGACAAGTTTTTGGGGGCAGAAAGCTAAACTGAGGAATTATGTCTGACAGAAGGGAAGAAATGACCACGGTGGCCTTCTCAGACCTTGTGGGAAAGGCCTCTACCTATCCAGTGAAAGTGTCTACCTAGACTAAGAGGTATTTTAGTTTTCTGACTTGGGGCATGTGAGTAAAGTCAATTTGCCAGTCCTGGGCAGGGGCAAATCCCCGAGCTTGATGTATAGGAAAGGGAGTGGGCCTGAACAATCCTTGAGGGGTAGTAGAATAGCAGATGGAACTCTGAGAAGTGATTTCCTTGAGGATAGATTTCCATGATAGAAAGGAAATGAGAGGTTCTAAGAGATGGGCTAGCGGCTTGTAACCTACATGGAAAAGGTTATGAAATGATGACAGAATAAAATGGGCCCATGAGGCTGCAAGGAGATATTTTCCTTGGTCTAAGAACCATTTGCCTTATGTGGGAAGAGATTGACAGGTGGAAGGTTCAGCGGGGGAATAGGTGGGAGTGACCAATGTGAAGGAGAAAAACTGGCCGTGAGAGACAGATGTTGGAACACTAGCTGCTTGTCTAGCCACCTTATCAGCATAAGCGTTGCCTAGAGCAATGGGATCTGATGCCTTTTAATGGCTCTTGCAGTGAATGACTCCAGCTTCTTTTGGAAGTAAAGTGGCCTTGAGCAGAGTTTTTATTAAAGAAGCATTAATGATGGAGGACCTTTGCGTAGTGAGGAAACCTCTTTCAGCCTATATAACAGCATGGTGGTGCAGAATATGGAAGGCACATTTAGAGTCAGTATAAATATTGATGCGTAGTCCTTTTGCAAGAGTGACGGCCTGAGTTAAGGCAACTAGTTCGGCTTGCTGAGAGGTAGTGGAGGGGGGCAGAGCGGTAGCCTCAACGATAGATGTGGAAGATACTATCACATAACCTGCCTTTGCTGGTGAGTGGCAACTAGGCCTGGTGGAACTGCAATCAATAAACCAAATGTGATCAGGGTGAGGAACAGGGAAGAAGGAAATATGTGGAAATGGGGTGAATGTCAGGTGGATCAGAGAGATGCAGTCATGAGGGTCAGGTGTGGTATCTGGAATAATGTAGGAGGCCGGATTGAAGTCTGGGCCAGGAACAATGGTAATTGTGGGAGACTCAACAAAGAATGAGTAAAGCTCAAGGAGCTGGGGAGCAGAAAGTATATGCATCAGGTGTGAGGAAGAAAATAGATTTTGGAAGTTATGAGAGCTGTAGAGAGTGAATTGCACATTGTTTGTGATTTTGAGGGCCTCTAAAAGTATTAGGGTGGCTGCAGCCACTGCACGGAGACATGATGGCCAGCCTAAAACAGTAAGGTCAAGTTGTTTAGACAAAAAGGCTACAGGACGCGATCCCGGTCCTTGTGTAAGAATTCTGACTGCACAGCCCTGCACTTCAGCTGTGTGTAATGAAAAGGGTTGGGATGAGTCAGGGAGAGCTAGGGTGGGGGCAGTCTCTAAAGTTGTCTTCAAGGAATGGAAAAAGGAGTGGGGAAAGGATTTAGGATCTATGGGGTCAGCTAGGTTTCCTTTTGTGAGTTTATATAATGGTTTTGTTAGGATGGCAAAAACAGGTATCTAAAGTCAAAAGTATCTAACCATGCTTAGGAAGGAAAGGAGTTGTTGTTTTGTAGAAGGTGTTGGGGTTTGAGAGATCAGTCGGACACAATAGGCAGGGAGAGCACATGTGTTTTTATGAGAATTATGCTGAGATAGGTAACAGATAAGGAAGAAATTTAGGCTTGACTGAAGTAATGGGGGCTGTCTGTGAAGCCTTGCAGCAGTACAGCCCAGGTAATTTGCTGAGCCTGATGGGTGTCAGGGTCAGTCCAAGTGAAAGCGAAGAGAGGCTGGGATGAAGGGTGCAAAGGAATAGTAAAGAAAGCATGTTTGAGATCCAGAACAGAATAATGGGTTGTGGAGGGAGGTATTGAGAGGATAGGAGAGTATATGTATTTGGCACCACAGGATGGATAGGCAAAACAATTTCGTTGATAAGGCACAGATCCTGAACTAACCTGTAAGCCTTGTCTGGTTTTAGGACAAGTAAAATGGGGGAATTGTAAGATGAGTTTATAGGCTTTAAAAGGCCATGCTGTAGCAGGTGAGTGATAACAGACTTTGATCCTTTTAAAGCATGAAGTGGGATGGGATATTGGCATTGAGTGGGGTAAGGGTGATTAGGTTTTAATGGGATGGTAAGGGGTGCATGATCGGTTGCTAAGGAGGGAGTAGAGGTGTCTTATACTTGTGGGTTAAGGTGGGGAGATACAAGGGGAGGATGTGAAGGAGGCTTTGAACTGGAGGAAAAGGTGGCAATGAGGTGTGGCTGTAGCCCAGGAATAGTCAGGGAAGCAGATAATTTAGTTAAAGTGTCTCACCCTAATAAGGGAACTGGGCAGGTGAGGATAACTAAAAAGGAGTGCTTAAAAGAGTATTGTCTAAGTTGGCACCAGAGTTGGGGAGTTTTAAGAGGTTTAGAAGCCCGGCCATCAATATCCACAACAGTTATGGAGGCAAAGGAAACAGGCCTTTGAAAAGAAGGTAATGTGGAGTAGGTAGCCTCCATATTGATTAAGAAGGGGACGGACTTACCCTCCACTGTAAGAGTCACTGAAAGTGTCTGTGATGGTCCTGTAGGCTTCCGAGGTGATTGAGCAGTGTCAGTCTTCAGGTGCTAAGCCAAGAAGATCTGGGAAGGAGTCACTCAGAGAGCCTTGGGCCAGAGTTCCAGGGGCTCTGGAAGTGGCTGCCGGGAGAGTTGGATGGTCCAATTTCCAGTGGAGTCCTACACAAATGGGACATGGATTAGGAGGAATCCCAGGCCACAGGCATTCCTTGGCCCAGTGGCCAGATTTCTGGCACTTGTAGCAAGCTCCTGGGGGAGGCGGGCCTGGAGGAACGCCTGGCCACTGTGGTTTAGGTGTTTGGAAGTTCTTGTGTGCTGGAGATATGTCTGGGGTTTCTTTCACAGTGGAGACAAGGAATTGCAACTCAGAAATATGTTGCTACTTGGCTGCCTCTACTCTTATTGTACACCTCGAAGGTGAGGTTAACTAAGTCCTGTTGTGGGGTTTGAGGGCTGGAATTTAATTTTTGGAGCTTTATTTAATGTTGGGAGCAGATTGGATAATAAAATAAAATGCATATTGAGAATAAGACAGCCTTTTGACCCTTCAAGGTCTAGGGCTGTAACGCGTCTTAGGGTTGCTGCTAACCATGAACTGGGCTGGGATTTTCATATTCGATGAAAAAGAGCCTAAACACTAACTGATTTGGGAGAGGTCGGAAAAAGAAAAAGGAGCATTAACCTTGACTATGCCTTTAGCTGCAGCCACCTTTTTAAGAGGAAATTGCTGGGCAGGTGGCAGAACAAAACTGTAAGCCAGACTGCGTGTGAGGAGGGGAGGTGATAAAAGGATTATAGGGTGTAGGAGCAGAGGCTGAGAAAGAATTGGGACCTAGCTCAGCCTGGTGAGGAGGGGAGAGGTCAGATGGGTCTGTAGAAAAGGAACATTAGAAAGACTCAGCGATGCTTGGGGTAGGGACTGAGGGGACAGGCAGGAGGGAAAGAAGGAAGATTTGGGATGAGTTGCATTGGGAACAGACTAGGGAGTGACCGATGTGTAAAAGAATGCCTGGATGTCAGGCACCTCAGACCATTTGCCTATTTTACAACAAGAATTATTTAGATCTTGTAGGATGGAAAAATCGAAAGCACTGTTTTCTGGCTATTTGGAACCACTGTCAAGTTTGTATTGGGGTCAAGTGGCATTGCAGAAGAAAATAAGGCATTTAGGTTTTAGGTCAGGTGTGAGTTGCAGAGGTTTTTAGGTTTTTAAGAACACAGGCTAAGGGAGAAGAAGCAGAAATGAAGGGCGGAAGCTTGCCCATAGTGAAGGAGGAAGCCCAGAGAAAAGAGAGAGTAGAGACACAGAGAGAAGGGGTGGGGGGTGCTTGCCCCCACAAAAGTGGAGAAGGGGTAGAGACATGGAGAGAAGGGATCGGGGGGTTCTTGCCCTCCAGAAAAGCAGAGAAGGGGTAGAGACACAGAGAGAAGGGGTTGGGGGGTTCTTGCCCCCCAGAAAAGTGGTACTTACCACTAAGGGTGAAGGACCAAGGCAGGCATCCCCACGTGGTCAGACACCTCTGAAATGTGGGTGAATAATCAAGCAGGCATCCCCGCAATGATTAAATACCAAGGGAAGACTGTCTTCCCAAGTCCGTGACCAGCACTGGAGTTTTGGGTCCATGGATAAAAGATCTCCTGTCTCTACGAGAAAAGGACAGGAACTGAAATTAAGAGAAGGGAGAGATTGAAGTGTGGTGCCAAGATTGAAAGGAGAAAGAGGTTGAGGGATGGTGAGAGAGGTTGGAGAAGAGAGTAAAAAGAGGCCACTTACCTGATTTAAAATTGGTGTGATGTTCCTTGGGCTGGTCAGTCTGAGGACCTGAGGTCGTAGGTGGATCTTTCTCATGGAGCAAAGAGCAGAAGGACAGGGGATTGATCTCCCAAGGGAGGTCCCCTGATCTCAGTCACGGCACCAAATTTCACACTCATCCATGTGAGGAGACCACCAAACAGGCTCTGTATGAGCAACAAGGCTGTTTATTTCACCTGGGGGCAGGCGGGCTGAGTCCGAAAAGAGAGTCAGCGAAGGGAGATGGGGTGGGGCCGTTTTATAAGATTTGGGTAGGTAAAGGAAAATTACAGTCAAAGGGGGGTTGTTCCCTGGTGGGCAGGAGTGAGGGGTGTGGTCACAAGGTGCTCAGCAGGGGAGCTTTTGAGCCAGGATGAGCCAGGAGAAGGAATTTCACAAGGTAATGTCATCAGTTAAGGCCAGAACAGGCCATTTTCACCTATTTTGTCATTCTTCAGTTACTTCAGGCCATCTGGATGTATACATGCAGGTCACAGGGGATATGATGTCTTAGCTTGGGCTCAGAGGCCTGACAAATAACAAGCAGTGAGATTGAACTGGTAATTTTAAAATTGCCAACAAAAAAAGTCCAGGATCAGATGCATTCACAGCTGAATTCTGTCAGATATTCAAAGAAGAATTAGTACCAATCCTTTTTGATAGAGAAAAAGGGAATCTGCCCTAAATCATTCTACGAAGCCAGTATCACCCTGATACCAAAACCACAAAAGGACATAACAATAACAACAACAACAAAAGCTACAGATCAATATCCTTGATGAACATAGATGCTAAAATTCTCAACAAAATACTAGTGGACTGAATCTAACAGCATATCAAAAAGATAATCCACTATAATCTATTTGGTTTTATCCCAGGGATGCAGGGATGGTTCAACATATATGTCAATAAATATGAATCACCACAGAAACAGAATTTTTTTAATCACATAATCATCTCAATAGATGCAGAAAAAGCATTTGACAAAATCCAGCATCCCTTTATGATTAAAACCCTCAGCAAAATTGGCATAGAAGGGACATACCTTAAGGTAATAAAAGGCATCTATGACAAACCACAGCCAACATTATACTGAATGGGGAAAAGTTGAAAGTATTTCCCCTGAGAACTGGAACAAGACAAGGATGCCCACTTTCATCACTTCTATTCAACATAGTACTGGAAGTCCTGGCTAGAGCAATCAGACAAGAGAAAGAAATAAAGGGCATCCAAATCAATAAAGATGAAGTCAAACTGTCACTGTTTGCTGATGATATAATTGTATATCTAGAAAACCATAAAGACTCATCCAAAAAGCTCCTAGAACAGGTAAGTAAATTCAGCGAAGTTTCAGGATACAAAATTAATGTGCACAAATCAGTAGTTCTGCTATACACCAACAGTGACCAAACTGAGAATCAAATCAAGAACTCAACCCCTTTCACAAAAGCTGCAAAAACAATAAAATACATAGGAATATATCTAACCAAGGAGGTGAAAGACCTCTACAAGGAAAACTACAAAACACTACTGAAAGAAATCATGGACGACACAAACAAATGGAAATACATCCCATACTCATAAATGCGTAGAATCAATATTGTGAAAACGACCATATTGCCAAAAGCAACCTACAAATTCAATGCAATTCCCATCAAAATACCACTGAGGCTGGAGAATAGCGCCTGGAGGCAGGGAACATAAGGCCGATCCAGGCTGACTTCCTAGAACTAAATCAAATGGAAGCACTTAGCAATGACAGGAATGTGAATGGTTTTGTAACTTCACTCCATCCTCTCCACTTACACCATTTACACTTTGTAACTTCACATTCCTCGTCCTCTCCATTTACATAGATCATACACACCAAGTAACATCCTCTCCATTTACATAGGGTGCATTCTGAGTAAATGACTTTGTAACTTCACTTCATTCTCTTCATTTACATAGAGCATGCACCAAGTAACCAACGAGAAAACTCTAGAGAGTATCAAAACCCCAGAAAATTCTGTAACCGGGTCTCTTGAGCCCCTGTGCTTAGGCCCACTCCCACCCTGTGGAATGTACTTTCATTTTCAATAAATCTCTGCTTTTGCTTTCCTTGCTTTGTTTTTGCATTTTGTCCAATTCTTTGTTCAAGACGCCAAGAATCTGGACACCCTCCACCAGTAATACCATCATCATTCTTCACAGAGGTAGAAAAAAGATTCTAAAATTAATATGGAACCAAAAAAGAGGCCACATAGTCTTGCTTTTTGCAAGACTAAGCAAAAAGAAAAAAATCTGGAGGCATCACATTACAAGACTTCAAGCTAAACTATAAGGCCATAGTCACCAAAACAGCATGGGACTGGTATAAAAATAGGCACATAGACCAATGGAACAGAATAAAGAACTCAGAAAGAAAGCCAAATACTTAGAGCCAACTGATCTTCAACAAAGACATAAGGTGAGTGTCAAGCATGTCCGTGTGAAGAGACCACCAGACAGGCTCTGCGTGAGCAACAAGGCTGTTTATTCTCTTGGGTGCAAGTGGACTGAGTCTGAAAAAAAGAGTCCACGAAGGGAGATAGGAGAGGGGCAGCTTTACAGGGCTTGGGTAGGCAGTGGAAAGTTACAGTTAAAGGTAGTTATCTATTGTTAGCAGGGGAGGCGGTTACAAGGTGCATGGTGGAGAGATCACGGGACACATTGTCCAGGAGAAGAATGTCACAGGGTAGATTGATCAATTGGGGCAGTGCAGGAACAAGTCATAGTGATAGAATGTCATAAGGTGGGTTAATTAGTTAAGGCAGGAACTGGCTGTTTTACTTCTTTGTGGTTTTTTGGCTACTCCAGACTTCTTGGCTCCTGCAGGCCACCTGGATGTATATGTGCAGGTCACAGGGGTTATAATGGCTGAGCTTCAGCTCAGAGGCCTGACATTCCTGTCTTTTTATTTGTAAAATGTAAAGTTATAAGAGAAGATAAAGAAAGTAAAAGTTTTTACTGAGGGTTATTGGGGTAGGGGTGATGTTTCTCAGGGCTACTTCAGGCATGACTTAGGGGTGGCATGGACACCTAAAGAAAATCTAATTTTATAGCAAGTTGGTCTAGAAAGTTTATGTGTACAATTTTGTGTGCTTAACAAGGCACCAGTTAGCATATTTTTGAGTTTGGAATTGTCCTAATAGAAAAATTTTTTTAAAATAGCAATTAAGCATAATACCTTTAAGGTAGGTGGCAGTGAGTTTTTTAGGCCAAGGAAGGAATAATGTTTTACGTACCAAAGTTTTTGTCCCCATGTCCCATCATATGAATAGGATTCCCTGTTGTTAAGCCAACAATCTGTTATATTACGCCTTTTCCATAGGTGTGAGTGGAGGTCTGAATGGAGAAGTTTAATAGTTCTGATTGCAGATCCTATGCAGGAGAGATAATAAGTAAAATAATCTTTGTCTCCTGGATTAAGCTGAGGAAGAATGAATTTTCCATGACCCAACAACCACTTGCCCTGAGTTGGAAAAGACTGGTAGAGCAGGTTTTCAGAAGAGAAGTAGGTGGAGGTGATAGAGGAGAAAGAAAAAAACTGGCCTTTTGGAGTGAGGGCTGGAATATTTGCAGGTGTGGAGGCATTTGCTATTTCTTTTGCTGTCCTGTCGGCATAGGCATTTCCTTTAGCAATAAGATCAGTTGGTTCCTGGTGATCTTTCCAATGAATGACCCCAGCCTTGGCCAGCAGGAGAGCAGCCTTAAGGATAGCCTTTATTAGAGAGGCATTGATAATGGAAGAGCCTTGTGTGGTGAGAAAACCTCTTTCAGCCCAAATGGCAGCATGGTTATGGAGGATGTGGAAAGCATATTTGCAGTCAGTGTAAATGTTAATGTACATTCCTTTGGTGAGATAGAGCACAAGAGTTAAAGCACTCAGTTCAGCTGGTTGGGAAGTAGTGGAGGGAGGAAGTGCAGCAGCTTCGATAATAGAGGTGTGGGACGCAACAGCATAACCAGCTTTAGCTGGCAGGAATTGGTTGGGTTTAGAAGAAATGCCATCAATAAACCAAGTGTGGTCTGGGTTTGGGATTGGAAAAATAGAAATATGAGGAAAGGGGAAGATGCTATGTGTATTAGGGTGAGGCTCAGGACTTGTGCTGGGTGCTAAGTGAGAAGCTGGGTTGAAATGGGGCCCATGGGTAATAGTTACTGTTGGGGTTTCAATAAAGAGTAAATAGAGCTGGAGGAGTCAAGGGGCAGACAGTAAGTGTGAAAGGTGTGAGGAGGATATTAATGCTTGAAGGTTGTAAGAACTGTAGAGGGTAAGCGGAGCATAGCTTGTGATTTTGAGGGACTCTAGAAGTATTAAAGTGGCAGCTGCCACCACACATAGACATAAGGGCCAGCCTAGAACTGTAAGGTCAAGTTGTTTGGATAGAAAGGCTACAGGTCGTGGGCCTGGCTCCTATGTGAGAACTCCAGCAGCACAGCCTTGTATTTCGGCTGTGTGTAAGGAAAAAGGTTGGGATAAGTCAGGGAGTGCTAGTGTGGGAGCTGTTTCTAGGGCCTTTTTGAGAGACTGAGAGGAAGAATGGGGAAAGGACTTAGGGTCGATGGGATCAGCTAAATCACCTGTAATCCCAGCACTTTGGGAGGCCAAGGCGGACAAATTGTTTGAGGCAAGATGTTTGAGTCCAGCCTGGCCAATGTGACGAAACCCCTTCTCTACTAAAAATACAAAAATTAGCCAGGCATGGTAGTGCGTGCCTGTAATCCCAGTTTCTTAGGAGGCTGAGGCATGAGAATTGCTTAAACCCAGGAGGCAGAGGTTGCAATGAGCTGAGATCATGCCACTGCGCTCCAGCCTGGGCAACAGAGCAAGACTCTGCCTCAAAAAAAAAAAAAAAAAAAAAAGATTTGTGGGAAAACTGAAGATTTCTGTGTTTCAGAGGAAGTTGTGCACATATTTGAGCAACAGATGAGCTAGTCTATAGCTTCAGTGAGCTAAAGAAAAGGACCAGTGCATATGGAGAAAAATACTCCAGACTAAAGAAAGGAAGGTTACTCTGACAAACATAGGACATAGATTGCCACAATATTTTGTTTTCTAACCCTGTCTGTCTAAAAACCAAAGAAATCAAAAAAGCTGACTGAAAATGCCAAGTTGTGTCAGTAGAAAGAAGTAATAGAAACATCCAGTTTTCCATTAGAGAAAACAGTTCCACTAAAATCAGAACTGTCATATGATCTAACAATCCCATTACTTGATATATATCCAGAGGAAATAAAGGCAGTATGTCAAAAAGACATCTATACTCCCATGTTTATTGCAGCATTATTCACAATAGCCACGATATAAAATCACCCGAAGTGTCTATCAAAACAGGTGAATGGATAAAGAAAATGTGGTATATATACACAATGGTATATTATTCAGCCTTGAAGAAAATTTTGTAATTTTTTGACAACATCGATGAACCTAGAAGACATTATGCTAAGTGAAATAAACCAGGCGCAGAAAGATAAATACCAAATTATCTCACTTATATGTGGATTTTAAATAAAAATTGAACTCATGGAAGCAGAGAATAAAACGGTGGTTGCCAGGGTCTGAGGGAGGAGTGGGTGGGGATTGAAGATGTTGGTCAAAGGATACAAAATTTTAGTTAGACAGGAGAAATAAGTTCAGAAGATCTATTGCACAATGCAGTGATTATAATTAATAACAATGTATCATATACTTAAAAATTGCTAAGAGAGTAGTTTTTGTTGTCATTGTTGTTTTAGAGATGGGGTCTTGCTATGTTGCCCAGGCTACAGTGCAGTGGCTATTCACAGGCATGAACATAATGCATTGAAGGCTTAAATTCCTGGCCTCAAGTGATCTTCTCGCCTGGCTGGTCTTGAATCCCTGACAAACCTGTATAAGCATCAGACAAAAGAATTCAAGGCAGTGGTGTGCTGGTAAATGTTTAGGAGCTGGCGATTTAGCGAAACAAATCCTAATATATAGCACTTGTTGATTTTTGTGGTGTACATACTCCACCATGGCCAGTTTCAAGCTACAGATGAGACACTGACTAATACAAAATTCCTGAAGATATTGACAATCAGCTTCGAGAAGCCTATGGGAGTCAACTCCAACAAGACCTCTGATTGAAGGTGAGTTAGTTTTTCTCAGGTCTGGAGAAAACTTAAATTAGGGCAAGTCATTAATGAAATGAGTTGAGCCTGATTTTGTGTACATTTTCTGCTTAAATTTTGTAAATATTTCTCTAAATATATTTAAGAAGCATTTTTGAAGTGTTTAGCCAAGTTTAAAAGATCAAAATCAGTGGATAGAGCAAAAGCTTTTTCTAATTTTTTGATAAAAGGATTAATTTATGTACAGAAATTAATCAAATGGAAGATAGTGTGAAAGTTATGAGGAATAAATCAGCTCCCTTCTAAACAGCAGTTCTCAAAATACAGATCCCAAGGCAGCAGCAGCAGCATCACCTGAAAACTTGTTAGAAATTAAATTCATAGGCTCCCATCCCAGATCTGAATCAGAAACTCTGAGAATGTCCAGCTATCTGTGCTTTAACAAGTTCTCCAGAGGATACTGATGTGCACTAAAATCTGAGCACCACTTCTCTAAAACAATGGTTCTTAAATTTTAGTGTGCCCAAGTATCCCTGGAGGAATTTGTTAAAATGCAGATTTCTGGACCCAGTGCACACCTGCTGAATCAGACTCTCCCAGGGTGAGGTTCAGGAACAGCACTGTGTTATATTTTGTGTAATTTTTCTCACTTGTATTAGTTACAGTTTGCAACACAGTCACCAGGAGGAAAAAAGGAAACTTCTTATAAAAATGTTTAAATATTCACAAAAGTAGAATAAAGGCTATAATAAATCCTTATGAGATCACCATTCATCTTAAGCAAATGTCAACATTTTGCCTGTCTTATTTAATGTTCCCCACTTCATTTTTAAGCTTTTTTTTTATAGTTTTTATATAGTTTTAGTTTTATAGTTTAGTTTTTCTATAGGAATATTTTAAGGTAATATTTTAAGGTAAAGATATCCTAATATCTAACCAGCAATTATTTCAGTATTGTCTCTAACAGGTAAGAGTCTTTTCTATTGCCAAGTCATTATTATAGTGTCTTAGTCCATTTTGTGTTGCTAAAAGAAATACCTGAGGCTCGGTGATTTATAAACAAAAGAGGTTTAATAAGCTCATTCCACAGGCTGTATAAGAAGCATGGTGTTGACATCTTGCTCAGCTTATGGTGAGGCTTTTGTGCTGAGTCAAAACATGGCAGAGGTCAACAGGTAAGTGGCCAAGTGTGAAGAGGGGCCAGGCCCAGGGGCATTCTGGCTTTATAACAACCCACTTTCTAAGGAGCCATCCTAGTCTCTACGAAGTGAGAACTCACTCATTACCAAGAGAAAGGCACCAAGCCATTCAGGAGGGTTCCATCCCTATGACCCAAACACCTGCCACCAGGCCCCGCCTCCCAAAATTGCCACACTGGGAATTAAATTTCAATATGACATTTGGTGGAGAAAAACAAACCATATTCAAATCCTAACATGTAATGTTTAGAATAAATAACAATTTCTTAATATCTTTATCCCAGACATGCAAAAATGTGTCTTTTGTAGTTGATTCATATATTGCATTTGTTGGCTATCCTTTTAAGTCTCTTTCATTCTGTATTAGTTTCTCCTTTCCCACCTCACTTTTTTTTTTTTTTTTTTGAGACGGAGTCTCACTCTGTCGCCAGACTGGAGTACAGTGGCATGATCTCAGCTCACTGCAACTTCCAACTCCCTGGTTCAAGCAATTCTCCTGCCTCAGCCTCCCGAGTAGCTGGGATTACAGGCACGTGCCACCACGCCCAGCTAATTTTTGTGTTTTTAGAAGAGACAGGGTTTCACCATGTTGGTCAGGATGGTCTCAATCTCCTGACGTGATCCACCCACCTCGGCCTCCCAAAGTGCTGGGATTACAGGTGTGAGCCACTGCACCCAGCCCCCACCTCACTTCTTAATGTTAGCTATTTGTTGGAAAAAACGGATCATGTGTCCTTTATAGTTTTCCACACTTTGGACTTGGCAGAATATATCCTCATGATTTTGTTTAAAGTAGCCTTGTAGATTGATCCAGAAACTTGTTCTGCTTCAGGTTCACTTGTTTGGGCAAGAATACTTCATAGGTGGCACTCTGTACTTTCTACCATATCCTATCAGGAGGAACACAATGTTGAGCTGTAATATTTTTGGTGATGTTAAATTGGTCAGTGGGTACAGGTATAATCAGACTAATCCATTCAGTATGAAATTGCAAATTACATTGCACATTTTCTGTTCCAGACTAGGGCAGGGATCCCTGCCTCCTTTGAGTGGAGACTGGACTTACAGACTGGACTTCCTCCCAGGCTTTTCCAGTGGACAGAGTTTGAATAGACTTTTTGTTTTAGAAGAAGAAAAATAATTAGTTTATACTGATATTTGCAATTCAGATTCAATATCACGAATTATTTACTTGAATTTATGCTGATGATACGAATTTCAAACCAACCATAACAATATTACCATGAACAAAAAGACTACTGAATGTGGTTAAGATTTTTATCCCATAAGAGGTGTACAGTCAAATATACTATGTTATAAAGATGCATGAAAGATGTATTTTCTCTGTGTGGTTATGCCACAACTTGATATACTCTCATATTTGCTTTAGTTTGTTTTCAATTTTGAGAAATTATTTTTTCTTTTTATCTTATAAAATAGTTATATGATTCCAAAAATAAAAACTATAAAACAAGGCATATTCAGAGATATCTAGCCTCCATTTGTTTCTCCTCAGTTTCAATATTCTAATTTCAACAAATACATGTACAAATTGGTATAGCCCCTTCTCTCATATAAAAGGTAGCATACATTGTCCTATACCTGGCTTCTTCACTTAACACTTTGTCCTGGAGATCTCGTCATATCAGTATCTAAAAATCCTTTTCATTCCTTTTCACAACTGCGTTAAGTACTACATTATGTAGACATACTACAGTTTATTCAGTTAATCCCCTATTAATAGATATTTGGCTTATTTCCAGGTTTTTGCTAAACAAATTATGCTAGAATAAATAGCCTTATATATAAGCCATTTTGTATTTTTGCCCACGTACCTGTGGAAATTGCCATATTCCTAGAAGAGGGATCGCTGAGCCAAAAATTAAATATATATGTAATTTTGATAGATGTGTACTGCCAAGCATCCCCCCTAAATTGTACCATTTTGAATTCCCAAAGACAATGTATGAGAATGCCTAATTGCACACAGTCTTACCAACACATATGTTGTCAAACATCTTTATTTTTTCCCATCTGATAAGTGAGTGATGATTCTTCAGTGTAGTTTTAATTACATTTCTCTTTTTGCGAACAAGAGCTTAAGTAAGTGTACTTTTACATTATATGTTCTCTGAATTGTCTGTTTTTATCTCTAGCCCATTTTCTTTTCTTTCTTTCTTTCTTTCTTTTTTTCTTTCTTTCTCTTTCTTTCTTTTTTTTTTTTGTAGGGATGGGGTCTCTCTCTGTCGCCTAGGCAGGTCTCCAATTTCTGGGCTCAAGGGATCCCCACTAAGTGCTGGGATTACAGACATGAGCCTCCATGCACAGCCTCAGCCCACTTTCTCTATAGTTTTTTCCAGAGGGCAGGGGGGATAATTTTTTGTAATGTGGTTAAATTTATCAAACATTTTTAATGACGCATTTTTCGTCACAGCTAAACATTTTTCTCACTCAGAATATAGAGAAATTCACTCATAATTTCTTATTGTCCTGAAGAAATTCTTATACACACCAAAGTGCCAGTTTATGATCCAAGTTTGTAAAGTGATGTCAAACATTGCATTGTTTAAGATGAGACATTTAATAATCGGTCATGTTCATAGTTTTCTTAATTCTTCTAAATGATGTCAATCTGATATCTTCTTGTCTGAAAGACAAAACATTCCATAGTAAAATAGGAAAGATTGTTTCTGGAGTAATTTAGACTATAAATAAACATTCAGTTATTAAAAACCCTTACCTTTCTAAGAGAAGACAACATAAATCATTATGATGCAGCCCACAATCCAGCCAATCAGGAGAAGAATAGGAACCAGAAGGTGTGAAAATGTAGACTCCGCTTTAAAATAAACCGTAGAAAACAGATTATATTGGTCATTTTAGTATTAAATTTTCTGTGTCAAGAGAATAAAAGGAATCTGGTAACATTAAGAAAAAAGCATACACTCTCTAGTTATACCCATACATAATTATTTTTTCTTTTCTACAGAAAATACGTGAGACTGTCAGAAACCCTGGGTATTTTGAATCAAACCATGGGTCTTTTACTGTTATGGGGCCTTCGGCAATTCTGAGCTTGAACTTTCCTATTGGTAAAATATGAATAATGAAACTTCTGCTATCTACCTCCTGGAATAGTTTTGAACGTCAAATGACATAACATATGTGCAAAGCTTTGTAAACTCTAACCACCATGTGTGTTTAGTGTATACAGAACACATTCATGCATTTGTGCAATAACATATATAGCAGCTATTTATATAAAAACAATCTAATACAACTCTGAGGCAATTCCCACTAAAGTAAATAATTATAACACAGGGAAAGGTATTGAGAACTCTTCTTGGCCTCAATAGCTGAATGTAATTTTAAATATCACAAGGAAAAGGAAAGTATCATACATTATATAACCGTTCTTGACTACAGAAAAGAATTTCTATTGTTTAAAAATTGTTCGGTATAACAACCAGCACTGAACCTGAATCAATGGGCAGTAATAATCCAACACACATATAAATAGCATTTGTCATATATGATTCCTTCTGTGCCTCCTATTTGTACTCTTACCTGTAAAAAGCAATTTATACAAGCATCTTTTTAAAAGTATTCACTGCATGTAACTCTTGTTCTTTCAAGCAAACATACACATGCAATCACACAGAAATCCACACATACATCATACAAAAAGATTTAGAAAGAGCACAGAAAAACATTCTATAGAATTAATGTCCCTGTGTTAAGGACTCAGATATATTCTTAACTGCAAAGCACAATTAGATCTTATGCCATTAGTTAAAAGAGAGAATGAATATTCTTAGCAATTATACTCCTATTACAATTTCCATCACTTTAAAATGTGAAATTTTAAAAAATGCTATTAAAATAAAATCATCAGGAGATGAGACACAATTTAAAATTAGAAGACATTTTTATAAAAGCAAACTCACTGAATTTGAAATAAATTTTAATACTTTAAATCTATTTTTCCAAGATGCTAGAGTCTCTCTTAACTGACAAAATTCAACGTGCTTTTCTTGTTTCTCCATCTCACTGTGACCTTGTATAAGGCATTAAGCACTAAACGGAAAACTCTTCTCTTTGCTTGACATGGTATTGCTTAAAGATAAAGCAAACAACATGAGTTGCCCTTTACTCTCATTTGAACGAAAGCCTTTTTTATGAATTAAGGTACCACTACAATGGAAGTACATAGCAGTAATTTTTTTGAGCTGTCTATGTATGTGACTTTATATTTTTCCCAATTTCAAAGAACTTGAAAATTAATATTAACCCTTTAATTGTGCATTTATATTTTATACATGCATATTTTAATAAAATTTACGTATCACAGAGCCCTAAAAGTCAGTATCTCATTATTTACTTTCCTTGTAAAATAGTACCATTAGCACTAACTGTGCATTTTAACACCCAAAGTATACATTCCATTGGTGTTTTTTTAACACTAATATTTTCAACTTTACTAATACCTGTGGAATTGTTTGGAAGTAGAAATACATAAGAGCACAACATACTTTGCACATGTCACTTACATTACTAGCACAAATAAGAACAAAACATCTCTTTAAACACGAAGTGTAATTGTAAAATGCTTCTCTCTTGTCCAGTTCTGAGCATATCAAAGTAGTTACAGCTGGAAGTGTTCTTGAGGACACTGTGCTCTGGAAAAGACTGTCCAGGTTAAACACCTGGTGCCACCACTCTTTAGTGATCATAAACAAGTTACTAAACTGCTGTGTCTCCATTTTCTTATCTATAAAATGAGGATGATGATGATAGGCATATTTCACAAGGCCATTGTCAAGATTCAAAGCAAAAATTCCTGTAAATATTTAAAAACCATTTCTTAGATACAGTATATATTCAACCTTTTAACAAATTGGAATCAATTCTTTTATATAACTATAAAATATAAATACAAAAAAAGTTTAAAAACCAGAAAAAAGTTAGATGTGGAACAAAAATGTTAGATGTGGAACAGATGACTGAACCCAATATTCTCATTTTATTGTCAGAAAACAGACTCAGAGACGTATAGGGACTTCTGCAAACTCACATAGCCATTTACTAGCAGATCTGACACAGAACTTAACTGTCTTCAATTCTGGCTCAGAATTGAAATCAGGAGAACTAATTTCTAACTCACCTTTCAAAATAAGCATAAACAAAATTAAGCTCTTTTCCTTTGTTGAGATCATTTTAAAATTATTTATAACCTATAGGCCTGATCCACAAATTACATAATTAATGCATTTTTGCAGCCACACTAACATATATGGTTAATGGTCATTTAGCATAGATATCACATTTTTTAAAGTGACTGGGAAACACCAAGAAACATAAATAAACCAAAGTCAAGAAGCCTTCTTTTTTTTTTTTTGCCAAGAGAATCCCATGCCTTAAATCTTACCTTTTTCAGCCATTATTCCTGTTGGTGGGTGGCTAGGTCAGGCCACGCTTACCTCTTTCTTTTGTTATCCAGCGTCTCTTTGAACTTTAAATAGAGAGAAATCTGAAGAGTGCAGCAGCTGCCCGTCTCCTGGCTGCCAATTGTCTGCAGAGTGATGTAAGTCATGGGAAAGCAGAACTCCTCTGGCTCTTCTTTATTCTATTATTATGAAGGAAACAAGGGGCTACGTGACCTAAACAATTAGGTAAGCTGAATTATCCTAATGCAGAGATTCACAGGTTTTTAATTTGCACCATGCCTTTAGATAACATGAAGAAAATGTTCTATAAAGAAGGTGTACAGAGGAAAAACAACATTCCACCTATACAAGTGCTATCAAGGAGAAGGGTGATATATTAGAAAGAAAGGATTTTGATGTTGGAGAGACTTGGGTTCAAATTCCAGCTCTTTCTGTAATGAAAGCCAAGTTGCTTAACCTGGGAATCAGCTTCTTTAGTTTTAAAATGAGGATAATAATACCTACTCATGGGAGTTGCATAAAGATGAAATGAAAGTCTGTATGAAATGTAGACAGTTCTTTATTACTTTACAGGTGGAAAACATAAAATGAAATGGTGCCCCTTTCTTTGAACTATTCTAAAAACAAAAAATGTTAATATAAATATACTAGAAACTAAAACAATACAGAAGTTTTGACATCGCCTAGGATTTTTAGGAGGCAGTCATAAGCTTGTTGTTTTTATTAGCAATGTACAAAAATAGGACATTTCATTTTTCAAAGTCCAAACTAGTTTACGTAACTGACCTAGACTATTCCCTATATTCTCATTGGAATAACCTTAAATTGGGGATCTGGCTGGAAAAGTTTTGCAGAGTGACCCTGTGAGCATTTTCCCAAAAAAATTTGACATAAGATTAAGACCTGTAAAGGCAGGTCTTGCCTGATCAAATTTATCTCCACAGAGTTCCAAGAGTGATATTGCCCTGCAAATGACCATGTTCCATCACTGCTCAAAAATCCACCAATAGTTCTTCATCTCCTAGATAATAAAAATCCCAATTCTTTGTTTAGACACCTAAAAAGCCTTATTTCTCTACTCTTCCATTTGCAGTGATAACTTCAGTGACACTGAACTCCTTGCTATTACATGAATTCAGAATCCTCCCACTCTCACAGGCAAGAAGAATATTTGACTTTCTACCTCAAATAATGTACCTATAGATTAGAGTGTGCAGCCAAGAATCTGGCACATTTATATCATTTATGTCAAGTTGTCATCTCTCTCCTCAGTCTCTCTCTCAATATATTATTTAATATTGAAAAAATGGGCCGGGCGCGGTGGCTCACGCTTGTAATCCCAGCACTTTGGGAGGCCGAGGCAGGCAGATCACGAGGTCAGGAGATCAAGACCACGGTGAAACCCCGTCTCTACTAAAAATACAAAAAAAAAAAAAAAAATTAGCCAGGCCTGGTGGCGGGTGGCTGTAGTCCCAGCTACTCGGAGAGGCTGAGGCAGGAGAATGGCATGAACCCAGGAGGTGGAGCTTGCAGTGAGCCGAGATTGCGCCACTGCACTCCAGCCTGGGCGACAGAGCGAGACTCCGCCTCAAAAAAAAAAAAAAAAAGAAAAAGACAAAAATGTCTGGCTATATCAAGTAAGCAGAAAAACTACATATTGTTTATGCAACAAAATCCCTTGCTTACCTGGCAAAGTTGGGTATTTTTTTCAATTTTAAATAATAATACATTAAACAAAGGTTAATTGAGGCCAAAAGAGAGAGAAGAAATAAAAATGTTCATTGATCTCATTTAAATATAAAACATGTTAATTCAATAAGTTCAAATGAACACTAATTATCTTAAGGAAAAAAATGATATTCAAAACAAACAGTGTGGTACCCACAAAGAGCACAAACATACATAATAAAATAAAATAATTTGCCTAAAACATATGAAAAGATTTCTACATTTTAAACACTCATTTCCATTTCAATTATATTAAGCTTTCTTCTTGACATGAAATTGACTATTATTAACATTATTGCTGTCAATTTGGAGTTTGAGGAGGGATTAGTTTATAATTCATCATTTATTTTCCTTTTCTATAGAAAGAAGAAGAGAAAAAACTAATTTAATCAACATGAATTTCTCAGACTTCAGAAAAGAATTCAACCTAGAATCTCATTTCCTTGGTTATATCATCAGTACATTTTTTTAAAAAATAGAAGTTTTATAATATTTAATCAGGAAAGGATGTTTTATTCATTAATAGACTGGTTTCACTTTGAGCTCATAAACCCAAGGGCCTATATTTGACCGTTTTCTAATCTTTCTCTTAGGACATACTAATTAGGAACATTTTCTACTTTTTTACATTACATACTCTCTTAAACATTTAGCTCTCAAATCCCTTATTCTCAAGATGACATTAGATTCTTCAGAGATATGTGAGCCAAAAAATTTAAATATTTGGTTTTTCTTTAAAATATTTAAGAATTCTTCACTTTTCAAATATTTTTCACTACCAATGTCTGGAATTATAGTATACAGACCTGACCATGGGAGATGCTCAATGGATCTTTGCTTCATGGCTGGCTGACTGGGTAGGTGGATGTAATAATAAGTGCAGTATAAGGTAGCTTAGTTTGCACTCTAAACAAAGGTTTACTTATGGCAATACCTAAAAGAGTAAAAAGAAATAAAATGATCTTAACTATACTCTAGCCTTATAATATATGCATATATAGATAATACAGTGTATTTAATTACCAGTAACATTAGAATAATCTATAAATAAGAATATAAACAAATAAAAGAAAGTGACATCTGCAAAAATAGAGGAGTGAGGGCCTCCAAAATATCCTTCCTTCATAAGAGCACCAAGAAAGCTGTCTAAAATTTTTTAATCAATTTTTAAGAATTTTGGAAATTAACCAAGGACTTACAGCAATTGGGGGAGTTGGAATCTTGGTAAGAACAGCAAGAGTTTTGTGATGTTTTAATTTGGCCTATTCTCATCTCCCCCATCTCCAGCTTTGTAGTAGCCTTGAAAAACAATATCCCAAAATCTCAGTGAAAACTAGCAGCCTAGCAGCCACCTGAGGAGACAGAGTGGAACAGAACTTTTTCAAAGTCTCAGTTTCAGAGAACAGTAATTATTTAATCTGTCCAGTGGTTCTCCCAAAGACCTCACCTGCAAGGCTGTCTTTATTTGATCAGACTCAGAACTTACTCTGTGTGAAAAGTACCCACTCCCAGGGAATTTGTTGAAAACAATTAGAGGCAATTGTTTAACATCACAGCTGCCTAGGTAACAGAGTGAACAATAGGCTAACTAAAAAGTTTAAAAGGAGAATCTAGGGAATGAGATGTCAATAGGGGTTTGAAAAGTTTCACATATCCTTAAGAATCCAGAAGGCTACATGCATATGTTCAGCTATGGACATGACCTCATGGCTGTGGGTATGCTTAGGAAAGACCTGAAAAGGCCCTAAGCTTTCACCTCTGGCTACTTGAGGCTCAAAATGGAAAGCAAAGGGTAAGGCAGTTGTCAACTGCCTGGCTGAGTGTTAAAGGCATACCTCAACACATACACAGAGCCCATAATTAAAGTCTGGGAGGCATATTAGTTATAGGCATTTAAAGAAATCTTTGTCCAATCATTAATTGGTAACTAAACTAATTGAGCAAAAACTTTAGTGGTCACATACAACAAATAATGCAAATTATACACAATCAGTTCAGAACAATAATAACAACAACAAACAGCAATGACAACAAACTCTTGAGAGGAGGTAGAATCTGATTTAAGAGTTGACATTATTTAAAATGACCAACTTTCAACAAAAAAAGTTATGAGTTATGCAAAGGAACAAAAATGTATGGCCCATACACAGGGATAAAAAAAACTATCAAAAATAACTGTTTCTGAGAAAGTCTATAAATTAGACTGACTAACAAAGACTTTACATCAGCTATTTTAAGTATTTTCAAATAACTAAAAAAAGCAAAAGAATGCCATCTCAGCAAAGACAATATTAGTAGAGAGATAAGTACTATTTTTAAAATAGCAAACAAATTCTGAAGTTGGAAGGTGCAATGACTGAAATGAAAATTTTACTAGAGGCTCAACAGCAGATTGAGCAGGCAGATGAAAGGATCAGTTAATTTGAAGGTAGTTTGATTGAGATTATCCTGTACAAGAAACAGGAAGAAAAAATAATAATGAATATGGCCTTAGAGATCTGTGGGACACCATCAAGCATATCAACATATGCATAATTAGAGTCCTAAAAGAAGAAGAGAAAGGGCAGAAAAAATATTTGAATAAATCATGGCCAAAAGCTTCCCAAATTTGTGAAAAATGTTAACATACATATTCAAGAAGCTCAATTAATTCTAGGTAGAATAAACCTAAAGAGAACAATACCTAGACACAAAATAACTGTCAAGAACCAAAGACAGGTTGGGTGCAGTGGCTCATGCCTGTAATCCTAGCACTTTGGGAGGTGGAGGCAGGTAGATCACTTGATGTCAGGAGTTGAGACCAGCCTTGTCAACACGGTGAAATCCTATCTCTACTAAAAATACAAAAATGAGCCAGGTGTGGTGGTACACACCTGTAATCCCAGGTACTCAGGAAGCTGAGGCACAAAAATCACTTGAACCTGGGAGGTGGTCATTGCAGTGAGCCAAGATCACACCACTGCACTCCAGCCTGGGCAACAGAGTGAGACTCTGTCACCAAAAAAAAAAAAAAGAAAGAAATAGAAAAGAAACAAACGCAAAGAGAAAATCTTGAAGGCATCAAAAGAGAAATAACTAACTCATTATATGCAAGGGGTACTCAATAAGATTCACAGCTGATTTCTCAATAAAAGCCATGAAGCTCAGAAGGCAGTGTTATGACATTCAAAGAAAAAATATGTCAACCAAAAATTCTATAACAAGCAAGATAATCTTCAAAAAGTAAATAAAAAAATTATGACATTCTCAGATAAGCAAAAACTGAGATAATTTGTTGCTAGCAAAGCTACTCTGCAAGAAATACTAAAAGGAATCCCTTCAGAATTAAATAAGAGGACACTAGACAGTAACTCAAATCCACATGAAAAAATAAAGAACATCTCTACAGGTAGCTACATAGAAAAATAGGATAAATGTATTTTTTGTTTATAACTCTTTTTTTCCTCCTAATTTAAAAGACAACTGCAATAATTGTAAATCTGTATTGGTGGCACTCAATATATAATAATGTAATTTAAATTAAAATCACAACACAAAAAAGGGAATGGAGCTCTATAGAAGCAAAGATGTTGTGAACTACTAAAACCAAGTTGGTATTAATCCAAACCAGATGGTTATAAATTAAAATAATCATTGTGATCCCTAGGGCAACCGCCAAGAAAATAACTCCAAAAAAAAAGACAGCAGAAGAAATTACAAAATAATTAAAATGATATACTAGAAAATACAGATTAACACAAAACAAGACAGTAATGAAGGAATAAAGAAACAAAAAGATGGCATACATAAAACAAACAGTAACTGTAAATCCTACTTTATAAATAGTTACATTTAAATGGATTAACCACTCCAAATACAAGATAATAATGGCAGAATGGATTTTTTAAAGTGATCCAACTATAAGCTATCTATAAGAGACAGTTTAGATTCAAAGACACAAATAGGTTGAGAGCAAAAAGGTGTAAAAATACATGTCATGCAAATTATAATCAAAAGAGACCTGGAGTAACTGTACTAATATTAGATGGAATCGACTTTTTTTTTTTTTTGAGACAGAGTCTCACTCTGTTGCCCAGGCTGGAGTGCAGTGGTGCAATCTTGGCTCACTGAAAGCTCCGCCTCCCGGGTTCACACCATTCTCCTGCCTCAGCCTCCCGAGTAGCTGGGACTACAGGCACCTGCCACCATGCCTGGCTAATTTTTTTTTTTTTTTGTATTTTTAGTAGAGATGGGGTTTCACCATGTTAGCCAGGATGGTCTTGATCTCCTGACCTCGTGATCCACCCACCTCGGCCTCCCAAAGTGCTGGGATTACAGGCATGAGCCACCATGCCCAGCCCAGATGGAATAGATTTTAAGAAAAAGATTTACTGGAAACAAAGAAATATATTTTCTAATGATAAAATAATCAATTATAAACATATATGTACCTAAAAACAGAGCCCCAAAATACATGAAGACTGACAAAATTGAAGCAAATAGGCAATTCAACAATAATGGTTGAATGAATATACTGCTCATAATAATGGACAGAAAAACTAGACAGAATATCAGCAATAGGGAACTTGAACAACACTATAAACCAACTGGACCTAACACACATTTATTGAATACGATAATAAACAGTAACAGAATACACATTATTTAGAAGAAAATTTGGCAAATTCACAATTATATGAAAATTAAACAACATTCTCATCAAGAAGGGGAACGAGGGATGAGCCAGAGCAAGATGTGTGTTTATGATGGATCTAACTAGTGTAGTTTTGACAGGTTGGATTTAACTTTTCCATATTATCAACTTTTGTTGACTAAGTTGTGTGAAGGAATTTTTGTTCAAAGTCCCATAGGATTCAACAAATTGCAGTAGAATGTATTGAGAAATGTAGTAGTCCATTCTCATATGGCTATAAAAAACTATCTGAGACTGAGTAACTTATGAAGAAAAGAGGTTTAGTCAACTCGCAGTTCTGCCGGCTGTATCAGAATCATTGCTGAGGAGGGCTCGGGAAACTTACAATCATGATGGAAGGTGAAGGCGAAGCAGACACATCTTCACATATTGGAGCAGGAGAGAGAGCAAAGGGAGAAATGCTATGCACTTTTAAATAACTCACAAGAACAGCAACGGGGAAGTCCAGTCCCATGATCCAGTCACCTCTCACCAAGCCCCTCCTCCAACACTGAGGATTACAATTCACCATGAGCTTTGGATAGGGACACAGAGCCAAGTCATATCAAGCAAGGTTTATTTGATCTGAGATGTCCAAATATAAAATGTATTGGGATTAGTGAATAAGAGACAACAAAATCTCACAGACTATGGCCGGACACAGTGTCTCACACCTGTAATCCCAGAATTTTGGGAGCCTGAGGTGGGTGGATCACTTGAGCTGAGGAGTTTGAGGCTGGGCAACCAGCCTGGGCAACATGGCAAAACCCCATCTCTGCAAAAAATTTAAAAATTAACTGGGCGTGGTGGTATGCACACCTATAGTCCCAGCCACTGGGAGGCTAAGGTGGTGGGATCACCTGTGATCACGGGGTCGACCAGCTTGGGCAACAGAGTGAAACCCTGTCTCAAAAAAAAAAAAAAAAAAAAAGTCACAGACTACCCGATCTTCCTCCCTGGAGACTCCTCTTTGCATTTCACAGAAAAGAAAGTGTGACTCAAAACAAAAGGCAGCACTATATTGTGGCAGGAACAGGAACTTAGGATCAAGTTTGAACGTCAGGTCTGTTAATAGCTGTATGAACTTAAATGGTCACACAAGCTGAGTCTATTTCTTCATTTGGAAAATGATAAGCGTAGCATACAGAATTAGAGATAAACATATACAAAATTCTCAGCACCAGCCTAACTAACACAAAGTAGGTTCCCAATGCATGATAGTTGTTATCATTAAGCCATGATAAACAGGGATAAAGAGGAAGGAGAAGCAACATCTACAAAGAACTAGATATCCCCCTCTGCGTGCTTCCAAGATCATTTTGAGGGTCATCTAAGAGGGATCATATCTACTGATCATCAGGCCAGGACATAAGAGGGGATGTGGGAGTCCATTTTTCAACTCCCTGCTCATTCCTCAATCTGCAATAGAGCAATTAATGCTGTGTCCAGTTACATGGATTGAAAATTGGAGAGGGGTGGTGGAAGGAGGGAGAGCATTAGGAAAAATAGCTAATGGATGCTGGGCTTAATACCTAGGTGATGGGATGATTTGTGCAGCAAACCAACATGTAACAAACCTGCACATCCTGCACATGTACCCCCGAACTTAAAATAAAAATAAAAGTTGAAGAAAAAAAAAACAAAATAATGTTGCTAAAAACTTAAATTTGCATGATCTAATACCTGTATGTGAATTTGCAAAAATGTGAGCCAGAAAAAAAACTTACGATAATCATATCATATTATTAAGTATTATATATTGTACTACATAAAATTATGACACCAAAAATATTATTTTTACAATTTGTAAGTTTATATTACTCATTTATCTTGTCTATACCTGTTACATTTTGAAATTCACTGAATATCTTTGAAGGAAAAAGCTTTATATTTTAGTATATTTAATGTATTTTTTGTTTGTTTGTTTTTTTAACAAAGAGCCCCAAATTTTTATTTTGCACTGAGCCCTGCAAATTTTGTAGCAAATCCTGATTCCTTCCATAAGGGAAGGAGAGAGCAGGGTGGTAAGAAGTCAGGGCCATCCACATCACTTTCTCCCTCGATTCCTTTAACCATAGCATCTCTCTGTCAAATGTAACCCCTGAATGTGCCATGCTATGTAATATATATAACTCCTGAATGCATTATACCATCATATATGATATATAACCCCTGAACACACCATGCCATGTATGATATATAACCTCTGAACCCACTAAGTCATGTATGATATGGCATCATATTTTGGGGTCATGGTGCTAAAAAGTTTAGAAACCTCCCATCTAGTCCAACCACACACATAGGAGGGAACAAACTAATGCATAGGAAGGTGAGGTGATTTTTCTAACTTCAGAATTTGTCTGAAGACAACCTCCCACCACCATGCTGCTTTCTTGGTATCCATGACTTCAACCTGGTGATATGATATGTTCAGGAGTTGAATCTAACACATAGCAAGGTGTGTTTGGGGTTATATATGATGCACGACATGAAGTATTCAGGGATTATATATGAAATCCCTTTTTCTGGAACCCAGTTTGAAGATCCCTATTATTACCCTACTTTAAGCATAAAAGTTGAAAAAGGTTGGCAAGGGTATGCCCAAAAGTGAGCATTTATTTATCTATTTCTTATTCTAAAAGATATTACCTAATCTTAAAGCCATTTGCAAAGCAGGTAATAAAATATGCTTTCAACCTAAATATTTCTATTTCCCTAATGTTTTAATGTTGACAAAGACATAAAAATAGAGTGTTGTCTCAGTGTCATTCTTACCATAGTGCTCATGTTCTTCAAGTCTGGTGTCAGCAATCTCCTCTAAAGCAGAAACAAAAAGTGTTACTACTACAGATAGATGTTTATTGACTGAGTTGGATGATTTCATCCTCCAGAGAATCTTTGTGCTTCAGAGAAGTCTTGGCTGTGAAAAGGAATTATTTGCAAAGACCTGATAGATTCCAACGTTCTTAAAAATACAAACTAACTCATTGCTGAGTCATAACTAACTGTTGAGTACAAGGTCTGTGGAGTCACAGAGACTGAGGTTCAAATCGCTGCTCCACTAGCTAATATTTGTGGGAACAGGTTACTGTCAAAAAAAATTTCTCCGAACTTGGAAATAAGGGAAAAAAGGTGGTAATAGATCTTTTCAATATCATATGGGGGCAAAGGTCCCCTAGGATTGTCTAGACCTGTAATTAGTTCATCTCATTTTTACTGTTGATTAAAGGTCTCATACTTAAGGAATTTACTGATTAATTTGCAGGGTTTTGTCCAGTAGAGATGCAAATAATTTCCAGCCAATGGAACGGACAATGCAAAATGTTAATGGCCTGTTGAACATTAACCAGTTTTACATCTAGCTCAGCAATTTTATCTTAACGTTTCTTTGTTAAGTTGCCAATAACTGCCATCACTTCTTAAATGCTCTTTGAACTGATTATGACATCTTACTTGTTCCCTCATTAATTAGTTCAATAAAATATTTGACATATGTCCCTTTTATATTTACCTGAGAGTCATGATTTTATCCTTTTGAAAATTATATCCTAACACGACTTAACTCTTTGCCTCTGTTTCTCTATCTGTAAAATGGAAAAGACCTGCTTTTTAAGGTTTCTCTGAGAATTAAGAGACAGGATATGTAAGACACTTAGCACAGAACCTGTTGCCAAGTAAATGCACATGACGCCTTAAGCTTTCAATGTAAATCTAAAGAGAGTATTTAAGGCAGCTGAAATCGGGATTGGGGTCCAGTTTATCACTGTTCACCTTCAGCTTCTTTCCTAAACACTCACATACACTAGATTTTAAAAACTTGCCTGAAACAACTTCTCCTTTTTTATAATGACATTCTTTAAAATCTTATTTGCTGATTCTTTGCTAATTATATACCTCACACTTCATGGAAATAATGGCCAATGAGAACTACATATAAGTGGCAGAGCTAGGTGACCTTTGTCACTGGAAGCTTTCCAGTGCTAATTTCTCAGGTTTAAAAAGCCCACAATACTGTCAATCAAGTAAATGTAAACCAAAAGATAGAGAAGGTTTTTCTCAGAAACTATGCATCAGCATTTCCATATTCAAATGGTAAAATCATTCAAGATGTTTAAAAGGGTGACATCAAAGATGACATTTTCAACAAAAGATATGCTAAAGAAATAAATTCAGTTGTGAACACATTCTGTAAACTGTTTTCTTTAATGTGTGCCCCTCCCTGAGAGCTCTCAAAACTAGAGAGTCCTCATATATTTGAACTTCTAGTGTTTCCCTTTTGCCACCAAAATATATATACTCTTTCTCACCCCCATTCCCCAAATAAAAGCAGCCTCAAATTTACCTATCAGAGTCCAGGTACACCTTAAAGACTGAGGAAGCCTAGCTAATTCTCTCCACATGCTGACAAAGTTTCTACTGCTTGAAGCTCAGGTGAGTCCCCAGGAACCCCAGTTTTTGAAACTGTACACAGAATAGCAGAATGACACTTCTCCCAACACCCATTCTGTGCAGTCTTTGAAAAATATAAATCTAGGGTCGTGTAACTAAAAAAACACAGAAGACAAATAGCTAAGTCATAGCACTTTATAAACTACTCAGAACTCCTGAATAAACTGTTGTAAAATCCTAAAGTTAGCTATAAAACAGCAACTTAACAACAAAAAAAAAAAGTCAAAAGAGCAAAAAAAGTTAACAAACAACTTAACAAAACAAACAACAACTTAATAAAAAAAAAAGTCAAATCACCATGCTTGAAGAACAGAACTGCTGTTGGCCTGCACAACATGTGCTTCGTTACAAGGACTACTTTGTTCTTTGGATGTGTGTGTAGTTCCTGGACCTGTGCTTGCCTCATAGCCAACATGGCCCCTGCTAGTAGGAAAGCAGTGGCCCAGCACAGTGCTCCCAGGGGCTAGGGTGCCAGAGTTCCTCCTTAGCCTCACTAGTCAGAACATCAGGAGACACCATAGAATCTGCAAGAGTCATTTCAGGGGCAACTCTCTCTACACCCAACCCTTCTCATCTGCATCCTGGTTCCTAAAACTGTTATAATAGGAGACAAAATCTCTCGTTCTGTAGATAATGTTATAACTTCTTACAGATTTGCAGTTTTGTCTTTATTGTATACTAAATTTCTCTATATATTAGAGTCTATTTTCCAACATTTTATTATTAAATTTTCAAGCATACAGCAATGTCGAGATAATTTTATATAATTACATAATTTTTCATATATGCAACCCTCTAGCCATCTTATTTTCTGATTTTCTTATTTGTTTCTAAATGAATTGCAGATAACAGCATACTTCTCTCCAAATACTTTAGTATACATATCATTAGATTAGACTCCAATAATTTTTTTTGATTTTTTCTTTCAAGAGAAACTATATACAATGAAATGTACAAATCTTAACTGTACATTCACCGAATTTCACAAAGTGAAATTACATGTTTATAACCCAAACTCCTATCAAGATATAAAACTGCTGGAAACCATCATTCTCAGCAAACTAACACAGGAGCAGAAAACCATACACCACATGTTCTCACCCATAAGTGGGAGGTGAACAATGAGAAAACATGGACACAGGGAGGGGAACATCACACACCTGGGCCTGTAGCTGGGTGAGGGGCAAGAGGAGGAATAGCATTAGGAGAAATACCTAATGTAGATGACCGGTTGATGGGTGCAGCAAACCACCATGGCGTATGTATACCTACATAACAAACCTGCACATTCTGAACATGTATCCCAGAACCTAAAGTATAATAAAAAATGAAAAAATAAAAGATATGAAAATACCCTAAGAAAAAAGATATAAAACTGAATCTATTTCTTTGGGTTGCCAGCTTTTAACCAATGACCTGTCTTTTCACGCCCTAGTAACAATGTGTTTTAAATATTTCAGCTTTAAAATATGTTTTATAATCTGGGTCCAGGAGCAATGGCTCAGCCCTGTAATCCCAACACTTTGGGAAGCCTAGTGGGGTGGATCACTTGACGTCAGGAGGTCAAGACCAGCCTGGGCAACATGGTGAAACCCCATCTCTACTAAAAATACAAAAATTAGCCAAGCATGATGATGTGCACCTGTAGTCCCAGCTACTCAGGAGGCTGAGGCTGAGGCAGGAGAACCGCTTGGACCTTGGAGGCGGAGGTTGCACTGAGCTGAGATCTTGCTGCTGCACTCCAGCCTGGGCGACAGAGACAAAAATGAATAAATACAATAATAAAATCAGTACGCCTTGTTCCTTTTATTACTCTTATTTTCATAATGATTTTGGCTATTCTGGCATGTTTAACTTTCCTTTTGAATTTTCAAATCAAGTTATTTAATCCCCACCCCCACCCCTCACGGAAAAGAAGGTGTAGGAGGAGGAAGTGGAGAATTCTAACTGACTTGCATGTAGTATAGAGATTAATTTAGGAATGAGTAAAATGTTGTGATATTCAGTCTACCTTTCCACGAACAGGAAATGCCTTTCCATTTAGTCAAGCCTTCTTTGACGTCCCTCAGTCATGTGTCAGAACTTCCTTCATAAAACTCTTGCACATTTCTTATCAAGTTTATTCTCTTTTAAAATTATTTTTGGTGGTTATGTTTTTCGCATGATATTTTTAAAATGTTTTAAATTATATTTTAAATTTTTGTGGGTACATGGTAGGTACATATGCCATCATATTTTTTATATGGATTCTGTATACAGATAACAAATTTGATTATGGTCATTAGGAATTTTTCAGTTGATTCTCTTGGGTTTTGAGATATACAGTCGTTATCTACAAACAATGTTATCTCCTCCTTTCCAATTTCCATATCTCTTTTTTTCCTTTTTTATCATAGCATCAGCTTGTACTGATAGAAGAATGCTTTCATTAGGGAGGCATTAGTGCTTTTAACAACTTTTATCTATCTCCTTATAGTCAATGATCTCTAAATATACTAAATGACCTTCCTCTTCTGAGATGGTTTTATCAATTTACCTTTTTCTAATATTATTCCACTTCACTTCAGTTTAGTTGAACAGAGTCAATTATTCCCGTTTCTTCTGTATTTGTGGTAATTTTTCTATTCTCGTTTCTTATTTTGTGTAATTGTGCTTTGCTTGTTTTAACTAGTTTTTCTTTCCTCTGCTTTTATTTTTATTTCAATAGGTTTTTGGGGAGCAGGTGGTGTTTGGTTACATGGACAAGCTCTTTAGTGGTGATTTCTGAGTTTTTCATACACTGTACCCAATGTGTAGTCTTTTATCCCACGCCACCCCCACTTTTTCCCCCAAGTCCCCAAAGTCCAATGTATCATTCTTATGCTCTTGAGTCCTCACAGCTAAGCTTCCACATAGGAGTGAGAACGCACAATGTTCGGTTTTCCATTCCTGAGTTACTTCACTTAGAATAATAGTCTCTAATTCCATCCAGGTTGCTGCAAATGCCATTATTTCATTCCTTTTTGTGGCTGAGTAGTATTTCATGGCATATATATATATACACACACACACACACACGTATATATAATTTTCTTTATCCACTCATTGATTGATGGGCATTTGGGCTGGTTCCATAGTTTTGCAATTACAAATTGTGCTGTTATAAACATGTATGTGCAAGTATCTTTTTCACTTAATGACTTTTTCCTCTGGGTAGAGTAGTGGGATTGCTGGATCAAATGGTAGATCTTTAAGGAATATCCTCACTCTTTTCCACAGTGGTTGTACTAGTTTACATTCCCACCAGCTGTGTAAAAGTGTCCTGTTTTCGCCACATCCGTGCCAACACCTATTATTTTTTGATTTTTTGATTATGGCCATTCTTGCAAGAGTGAGGTGGTATCGCATTGTGGTTTTGATTATTAGTGATGTTGAGCATTTTTCCTTATGCCTGTTGGCCATTTGTGTATCTTCTTTCCAGAACTGTCTATTCATGTCTTTAGCCCACCTTTTGGTGGGATTTTTTGTTGTTGTTTGTTTTGTTTTTACTTGATGATTTGTTTCAGTTCCTTGTAGATTCTGGATATTAGTCCTTTGTCAACTGTATAAATTGTGAAGATTTTCTCCTACTCTGGGGGTTGTCTGCTTTAACTAATTTTTGAAAACTAGCTCTTGAATGTATTTCTTAGTTTCTTGGTTTTTCTGTTTACATTCCATTAATGCTTGCTTTTATTTTTATTTGTTCTTTAATTTTTCTTAGGCTTAATTTCTTGTTCTTTGTCTACTTTTTAAAATGTGATGCGTAATTTATTGGTTCTCATCTGTTCTTGTTTATCTGTGAAAACATTTAAGGTTATATTTTTTTTCTCTGAACACAGCATTAGCTGTATCTCTTGAGTTCTAACATGTAATAATTTAATTAATGGTATTTTCTAGATATTCTGACCTTTAAAGTTTGATTTTCTCTTTAATCAAGAAATTGTTTAAGAGAATTTTTAAATTTCCAAGTGGTGCTCGACACAGTGGCTCACATCTGTAATCCCAGCACTTTGGGAGGCCGAGCTGGGCAGATCACCTGAGGCCAGGAGTTTGAGACCAGCCTGGCCAACCTGGCGAAACCCCATCTCTACCAGAAATACAAAAAATTAGCCAGGCGTGGTGGCAGGAGCCTATAATCCCAGCTACTTGGGAGGTTGAGGCAGAAGAATCACTTGAACCCCAGAGGCAGAGGTTGCAGTAAGCCAAGATCGAGCCATTGCACTCCAGCCTGGGCAACAAGAGCAAAACTCCATCTCAAAAAAACAAATAAATAAAATAAATTTCCAGGTGGTATTTTGCTTTTTAAGATGATTCCACCAGCACAGTGGTTCATACCTGTAATACCAGCTAATGGGGGCGTATCGCTTGAGCCCAGGAGTTCGAGACCAATGTGGGCAACAGAGTAAAACTCTGTCTTTACAAAACATTTTTTAAAGTAGCTGGGCATGGTGGCACATGCCTGTGGTCCAAGCTACACCGGAAACTGAGGCGGGAGGATTGTTTGAGCCCAGGACGTTGAGGCTACAGTGAGTCGTGATTGCATCACTGACCTCCAGCCTGGGTGACAAAGCGAGACTGTCTCAAAAATAAAACAAAATAAATCATATAGTAAAATGTTTTATTGAAGAAAGATTTTAATGTAAGATGTTATGTATTTATGAATCTGTTCAAGGACTTTCGTTTCCTCCATGTTGGAGCTTTTCGTTTTGGCATGATCATGGCTCACTGTGTTGGAGCTTTATTTATAAAGTATGCCTATATAATGTAGGCACATGTATATATGCATATGTTTTAAATACATTTTTAACTAATATGTATTAGTTAAAACTAATATTAAAAACTAATATGTATTAGTTAAAAATGTATTTAACTATGCCCTAACATTCTATTTGCTACACAAATACATTGACTAGTTTATTCCTTATTGTCCATTATAATAGAAGACCAAATCTCAGAGAGATCAAGCAAGATCTCTGAATCCAAATAGTAGAGCTAGGATACCTGCCAAGGTATGGCTGATCACAAGGCCTATGCTCTTCCCAAACTGCATCACTAGAACCATGGAAGAAAACAAAATATGAATTATATACCATGTATAGAAAATAGATACAGCACACAGTACCACAAATAGGCAATGCTTTAGCATGTTTGAGATGCATACTGAGAAATGTAGATATGTTATTTCACATTTCATAAAAGCACAAGGCTTTTGTAGGTTTCAAATACAGAGAATATACCAGGAAAATCATCATTCTGCTCTTAACGTTCTTTCAGATTTCCAGGTATTTCTCTAAGAGCTTTCTTTCAATATTTCACTCTCACCATTAGGAAATTATTCTTCATACTTAACCTATTACTTCATGCTGAGGTTTAGCCATCTCTTTGGGATTCTTTAGAGATAGAGAACAGCTGGTCCCTATTTTCTACATAATAATCCCTCATAAACTTGAAGCCTTCCATAGTAATTTTGTCTCTGGGATACATAATCTTAATTCCTAAGTCCCATCTTTTTTTTCAAATATTTTCTTTAAATGTGGTTATTTTTATGCCTGGAGAGAAAGATGGTATTTATATTGCCCACATCCTTTTTAAATTGTATTGAGTGTTAAGGGGCTATTGCACAGTGAGATGGTAAAAGTTGCAGTATGACTGATGTATGGTGCCTATGAGTCTGTTCATGTCTCCCAAGGCTTTTTAACCTAGGTAATAAGGCTCTGGGCATTTGCCGTCCATATCTCACACTCAAGGTGCTGAGGAAAATCAAAACCGCCCGTGTCCAAGAAAATTATGAGAAAAGCATGTAAACAGAGAAATTTGGGGGGTGAGCAGTGTTTTTGTATGAAGTGCATGTATCCTTACTAAAAAAAAATTTTTTTAACTTATTAGGTAGCATACAAAAGAAATAAAATGAATACCTAGGATCTATAATAGCAGAGTACGTGTTTTTATAAAGACAGGAAAAGAAAGATAGGTCATCAAAAGCTTTTCTCACTTCAGAACTCTAGAATGATTTCTGAGTGATGGGCATTTCTAGACATCATGACAATGGCAGAAATCTAATAACATAGTAATGGAAGAACAAAAAGAGGTGTTTATAGGGACTGAGTTACTGTACGAAAGAATCATAATTATGAAAGTGAGTTATAAAAAGGATAAAACCATCAATGCTAAGGGAATTACTTGAAAGAATAAATTAATTCTGTATTGCATCACAAATATTAATAAGAGATAACAATAATCAACAGCTTTACTAGATGCCAGGTGTTGTTTTAGGCACATAACATACATTAACTAATCTAATTCTCACAACATCCTACCACATAAGGTTTCTTAACCCAATTTTACAGATAAGAAAACTGAGACAAAACAGGTTAAATTATCTGACAAAAGTCACAGTGGAGGTACAAGAAAGATTTGGAATTCTAACACAGGTAGTCTGGCCCAAGGGTCTTTGGTCTCTTGATGTCAGAAGATGATTTAAGCAAGGACTGAGCTATTGAATCTACCAATTCATCATCAAAACTAACCATTCTCAAAGGTTCAGATAAATGGATTTTAATTTCAATGTTCTCTTGTACTATAGTCATAGGTATGATTAAGAGAGACCATGCCCATAGGTGAATTTTTTTTCACTGTTTAAAAAATTTTTATTAAAGCAAGAATTTTATAATCCAAATTACATTTCCTTGCTTAGTTATCAATTCTGTTACTTAGAACTGACATTTTGAGTTATTCCACAGTAAAGAATTACAAAGCATTCCTCTAATGCTTTAAATTTTTGTACTTGCTGAAAATTCTTTTTCCCAGGGTCTATAAAACATTACTTTTTTAAATATTTTACTTTTTGTGGGTTTTTTTTTGTTTTTAAATCAGTAAGTAATCTAGGACTAGCATTATGTTTGTTAGACCTGGCATTTTCTCGGTACATAAGGTTCAAAGATTCCTCTCCTTTTTTTATTTATTTTATATTTTGCAAGTTTTTTTCCATAATATTTAAGTTTTTCGATGTTTAGATATTTTTCTTCGGTGAAGCCCAAGTTTCTTTTCGTGGTCCCTGATCAATTTTAAACAGTTGGAACACCAGTGGTGCTGCTAACTGCTTTCTGGGAAGCCTCTTTAGCTTGATGGGCTTGTAGTATAGCTACAGCTTCATCAACCTTATAACGGAGTGACTCTGGAGACTCAAGCATATGAAGAAGTTCTGAATTATCAATCTCCAACAATATGCCAGTGATTTTACTAGCAAGAGTAGGGTGCGTGGCTTGAATAAAAGGAAACAGCCACTCACCCAACATTTGCTTTTCCTCTTGAGGACGGGCAGATGCCAACATGGAAGCAGTCAAAGGTTCCTGACCTTGTACATGAACAGCAGGCTGTTGCATTGTAACTTGTGGCTGTGCATTAAGATGTTGCTGAGGATTGCGAAATCCCGCACCATATTTATACTGTGGAATGGTGCAGACAGCAGGAGTAGCTGCAGCAGCTGCAGCTGCAGGATGTGGACCCATTGTCCGTGTTGATGTGTTAGCAGCACACTGTGTTGACATGACTCGTGGAACCTGTGAAGGAGCTGGTCTCATAGTACTAAATGGTGGCCTAGGAGCAGCTGGGTGGGTAGCACCGGGCATATTTTGGAATGGATGAGGTCTGGCACCCTGAGCAGTCCAGCGAGGACTTGGTCTTAGTTGAGCAATTTGGCTAGGAGGATGGTATGCAGCACAGTTCTGAGACTGTGAGATAGCTGCCATTAAGAAACCTGAAGGAGACGCTAGCTGGTAAGGGTTGATTACAGGGTTGGGCACAGCTCATACACTTGCCATTCTCTGCATATACTGGTTAGTGAAGTGAGCCTGGCACTCTCCCTTGCGCTGAGCTAAAGTTACATACAATGGCTTTGTGACCACAATTCTACCATTCGTTTCTGTAACTGCTTTTGTGGCTTCTTCTGGGGAGGAGAAACATACAAAACCAAACCCTTGCTGCGACCACCCTCCATCATAACCTTTGGACTGGTGATTGTACCAAATGGAGAAAATGTTTCCAGAGACGTTCATCATCAATACCATCATCAAGATTTTTCACATAAAGATTAACACCCTAGTACCTGGTAATCCTATCTTGCTTCATCTGTTCGAATTTGCGCTAAAGTTCCGTCTGCTGTTCCACCTTTTTCTGAGCTCGACTAACGTAAATTCGTTTTCCATTGAGCTCCATTTCCATTAATCTAATCCACAGCTTTCGGTGCATCTCATGCCTTTCAAAGCTTACAAATCCAAATCCTTCGGATTTTCCACTTTCATCAGTCATTACTTTCACACTTACGGCAGGCCCAAACTTGTCAAAGAGATCCTTAAGGCGCTCATCATCCATGTCTCCTCCAAAATTCTTGTAAACATTGGTGAACTCTTTTACCTTAGCTCCAAGTTCAGTTTCTCGTTTTTTACGAGACTTAAATCGTCCAACAAATACTTTGCGACCGTTTAGGAGCATTCCATTCATTTTTTCAAGAGCTCTTTCAGCTGCTCCGTGCATATCAAAGCGTACAAATCCATAGCCCCTGGCACCATTTTCATCACAAACCACTTTACATGAAACGATGTTACAAAAATCAGAAAATGTATCATACAGTGCTTTATTATCAATGAATTTGTCCAGATTTTTAATGAATATGTTGCCCACTCGACTGCGAAGTGATGGTTCAGGCTGAGACCACGTGATGCGTACTGACTTGCCCTTTATAAAATCAAAATTCATGGTGTCCAAAGCAAAGCGCACTCCGCGACCGCCGGCTGCTGGAAGCTCACATGTGCGTAGCCCAAGGAGCGGCAGGTGATCAGGTCCCTACAGACCCGGATGGAGAGGATAGGCCCGGCCACGCTGAACTTAGATCATCGCCTCGGTCACGTCGGGTTGGAGGTCCCCCATGTAGAGCGAGGCCATGGGGTGGCTGAGGGCGCTGGGGTTCATCTCGGCATGGCTGCCAGCAGGGCCACAGGCCGCGACCTTTCCGTGACAGGAGGAGAGCGAGTGCCGGGGCGGGCCGGGGGCCGGGGCCGGGGCCGGACCCGGTGGGAGGGAGCGGGGGCAAGCGCAGAGGGACAAAAATAAATCGGAATCGAAAACTACTCAATGGCCGCAGGACGGGGTAGATCTGCTGCCGCTGGCTGCCGGCTGCAGGCTGGGAGTGAGGGTGGCGGTGTCGCGTCCCGGCAGCGGGAAGGCCTTGGTCTCTTGGTTCCTTCTTGGAGCTGCTGCTGGGCTGCAGGCGGGCGGGTCGGTCTCGGCTGCTTCACCGGGTTATTTTATAAAAGAGGAAGAAAAAAATAAAAGTCTCCTGGGGGGGAGAGGAGAATTTTTTGTAAAATCTGGGAGGGAGGTGTTGTTAAACGATTTTTTTAGGTTTTTATTATTTATTTTTTAACAATAAATGTGTGTTCCGAGCGTGGAGCACATACTCCACACTCTGAGCACTAACTGCCGGGTAGAAGAGCCCACAGGTGAATTTTAAAGGAGGATCCTCCATCAGATATGCACTGCTGGCTCAAATCATCATGTTCCCTCGACCAGTCTCCTCTGGAATGCACTTGGATTTAATACACTCCAACCATAGTGTTTCTGCTTTGAACTTACAGTCACACCAGTGTCTCATTCCTTTGGTGGAATTATTGTATTATCTGTGTCTGCATTTGCCTCTATACCACTGGATTAAAGCTCCTAAAAAAGCAAGATACTGCCTTCTTTATGTTTGTATTACCAAGCATCCAACTCTAATGTTTCTTCCCAACAAGCAGGGGCTACCCAGGCCAGTGGTCACGTGGGACACAGAGTGAGTGCAAAGTACCTTAAGCCTCTGGGGTGGCTGGCATGAAAGATCAGATGCCAGGTGCAGAGACCTGAGGATGCTAACATTGAAGCCAGATAAATAGTCCAAACACCATACTACCGAGTCCACAGGTTGAGATGGAAAAGCGGGAACAAGTGAAGCGTGAGAGCAGGTAGGCACAGGGAAAGTGGGTTAAGACCCAGAAATGCCAAAGTAAAATCAGACATTTGTACATCATCAGACAAGCATATTTCATACAATTCCCATAATAAAGGCTTTTAAATGCCACCAGTTCTTTTGTGGCTCTCTTGCCATCTTTGTCTAGTATTTATTCAATTATTTCAAGGATTTTTCCTATTTCATAAAAAATAAGTGGGAAATGGAAAACTGCAGTGCACCTTATTGTAGCAAAAAAAGCACAGATCTGGCTGGGCGCGGTGGCTCACGCCTATAATCCCAGCACTTTGGGAGGCCGAGGCGGGTGGATCACGAGGTCAGGAGATCGAGACCACGGTGAAACCCGTCACTACGGAAAAATACAAAAATTAGCCGGGCGTGGTGGCGGTTGCCTGTAGTCCCAGCTACTCGGGAGGCTGAGGCAGGAGAATGGCGTGAACCCGGGAGGCGGAGCTTGTGGTGAGCCGAGATCGCGCCACTGCCCTCCAGCCTGGGCCACACAGCAAGACTCCATCTCAAAAAAAAAAAAAAAAAAAAGCACAGATCTTATAAAATTGTTACACAGATGAAAGTCATTCTATGTGCTTTACATGCTAACTCTTCAGCTTCCATCTGGGGTTCACTGTACTTAAGCTAATTCAAGTGTAAGTTTGACTTTGAAGGAAAAATATAAAGTTGTAAAACATGTAAAAATTGCTGCAACAGCATCTTCAAAATGTGCTACTGAATGCAATGGTAACTACATAATTTAATCTTTCTGGTTTGCTTGTATTACAAATCTCCTTATAACATGTAAATGTGTTGTTCAACTTTCAGACATTTGACTTTCAAACAGATTTTTCAGAAACTCATTATACAAAAAAGTGGGAGACGCTCTGGTATAAAACTTTTAAAAATAGTAAATATTACTGTATAAGTTAGGCTAGTGGTCCTCAAACAGTGGCAGTTTTGCCCCAAAGGGGATATTTGAAATGTCTGGAGACATTTTTGATTGTCATGGCTGGGGAAGGTGGTGCAATTGACATCTGTTGAATACAGGCCAGGGAAGCTGCTCAGCATCCTACAATGCACAGGACAGCCCCCACAACAAGGACATACCTAGTTCAATATGTCAGTAGTGCTGAGGTTGAGAAACCCTGATGTAGGTAAAATACAAGCTGTAAAATACAAACAACCCTACCATCTCTGTGACTTAACATACCAAAAGTTCATTATCCCCATAATAATCCTATGTGGGTTGGCAGTGAGGGTCTCTTCTCTTTATATACATACAGGAATCTAGGTGTTATCTATCTAGTGCCCCCCTGACAAACCATAGGGCTTCAGAATCTTCCACCAGATCTTTCTGGAAAGCCAAGAAAGAAAAAGGGCCTTTAGAGAAACGCATGGGAGATCTTTTGGGCTCTTGCTGAAGGTGGTATCAATTCTACCCACATTCCATTGTACACAGTCAGCCACATGCCTGTATCTAATGCCAAGGGAGGCGAGGAAATGTAGTCTAGCTGTGTGTCCAAATTGGGGAAACAAGTTTGATGGGTATCTACCCAGTCTTTGTCACCATGTCTTAGTTATCTTTGTGTCTAACAAAATGCTTTGTTCATAGGTGCTCAATAACAATAAATTAACGATATTAATACAATAAATTTTTCATTAATACAAAGCAATATTGTCTTTTTTAAAAAATAGGAACTAGAATCTGAAACTAACATTTAATATGAGGTCACCTGCAAATT
The DNA here is from genome assembly GCF_006542625.1 of Nomascus leucogenys. Taxonomy (NCBI): domain Eukaryota; kingdom Metazoa; phylum Chordata; class Mammalia; order Primates; family Hylobatidae; genus Nomascus; species Nomascus leucogenys. The sequence goes on from NC_044391.1 coordinate 76,890,482, forward strand.
TTATTTTAAGCAATACATGTCTTACTAAAATGAAATATGATAATACGATAACCAGATTTTTGAGCACTATGTTTAAAATACAAGTATATATATCATTTGATGTTTATTTCATATTTTGTATTTTCCAACTCTTACCTATATTAGCTAACATAACCTGTTTCTTATCTAATTTAAAAATTTCTTCTTTGTAAATTTTTAATTGCTCAAATTTTTAAATATAAAGCAGGTGGCATTTTACACAAACAGCAAAATTACAATTTTTGTAAAATTAATGTGCAATTAGATATTGGCTTTCTACATACTATTCTTACAAGGAAGAGAGACAAAACAGCAACCATAACCAACAGAATAATGTTGTATTTTGACCTTTTGACATCTTTAGAGTTATTTTTAAAGCAATTACTTCCATGTGCCTCCTTCTTTAAAAAAAAAAAAAGAAAAGAAAAAAAGGCTAACATATAAATGGTGAGTCTAGCATCATATCCCTAATGTCAGCAATCTGGCATTTCCAGGTCCAAATGAATGTTTATTTCTAAAAGGAAGAAAAATAAAATTTTAATACCATCAGAGGGTAAATCTAATTACCAGGCAACCACCTTTTTAACCAACTATATTGACATTGTTCTGAAATTAACAATTGGATTTAGTTTAGCAATGAATAGCATTGGATAGATTAAATACAACCAGATTCAACAACTTCTATTCCGTCTTTCCCTTCATTCCTTTTTAAATTCCCAAGTTCCTCTCACTAATGGACTGCTTATGATATGCTAAGGAGTCCATCAACAGTATAGAGTAAGGGTAGAGATAGAATGTGATCATGATGAAATTGCTGCATTCCATTGCAGAGGTGATAAAAATCCAGGGCACCTCATAAATATTTCTGACCCATTTGCTTAGAGGAATGGAAGTATTTATGGTTAGGAAATATCTGGCTATAAAAAAGCATTCTAGTTTATTCTATGCTATCAAGTAGCCTTTTGTTAAAGTAGAGTTTTATGGGTAAGTTATTACTGGGAAACCTGCCTTTGGAACATTAGTAATGCAATAAATTCCATCCAGCCCATCTAGGCTATTTTGGGAATAACTATGTCTAAATGAGCCAAATACATTTCGCCGAAGATATATTATATTCAGAGGCCTATGTATGATCTTCTTGGTCCTTGTCTTTTTGAGATTAGTAATGGTAGAAATATTCATGATAGTTTTTTTAAAAGAATTTTAATCAAAATATGACACAAAAAATTACCTAAACAAAGATTTGTACTTAAATCAAGGAAGTTAACTGATCTTAGTTAGCTATAAAATCACATTGCAGCTCACGAAAATAGCGTGTGGGATTCATGAAAATATTTTCCTATCTTGAATCCTTTGGTATGAAGTTTATATCATGTTTTCAAAATTGTGTGGGCATTCTGAAATCTATATATGGTGCATTTCTGGTTTGCTTTCAAATTAGGCTATAAACTCATTGGCATAAGGGATTGAGTACAAGAGGCAGTTCGCCTTCGAAGTCAGATGTCTTGGGTTTCAGTAATGGCTCTGCCACTTAATAGCTGTGTGGCCTTGGGTAAATTACACAGCAATCCTGTGCCTGTCTCTCCTGCATTATAAAAGAAGGACAATAAAAACACATATTTTAGAAGATTAAGTTACTGCAAATAATGTTCTTAGAGTAATATCTGGCACATAGTAAGCCCCAAATAAGTGTTTGCTTCTATTATGGTTATTTTCCTTCTGTATGTTCCCACACACAGCATTCAGCAGATTATTGGCCCTAAAGGAGGCACTTGGTATATATTTACTGAATAAATCAGTGATAGCATATCTTGCAAGGTTATCTTACTTCCATGAGACACATGGTAGTATCCTAGTGTCTCATGGAGGGACTGGGAATCAGAGAGAACCAATAATCCAGTTTATTAGAAATACATGGTTACAAAGCTTCCAAAGAAAAAAAATTGACATATAGCCTTTTCTAACTAATTAAGTTTTGTTTTTTTCTTCTGTTAAATGAAGTCAAGAATATTCTTATGAGATCATTGTAAAAATTAGAAGCAATATATGGTGAGCATTGGCAAAAATGTTTGGCACTCAATAAATGATGGTTACTACTAACCTGTGTAGGCTGACACTATAAAGAATGACAACACTGTCTACAAATATGATTCCCTCACTCCACTACATTTGTAAATGTCTACCCAGTACAAGGCAATGTGCTGGTGACTGGGGATGGAAAGATAAAAAGACATGATTTCTGTGTCTCATACTATCTTGAGAAGATTTTTTAAGGTGATAAAATAGATAATTTTATACAGAAGCATAAATTTTCTTTTTTTGTATTATTTTACTATTAACTACATTCTTTTTTTTATTATTATACTTTAGGTTTTAGGGTACATGTGCACAATGTGCAGGTTTGTTACATATGTATCCATGTGCCATGTTGATTTCCCACACCCATTAACTCATCATTTAGCATTAGGTATATCTCCTAATGCTGTCCCTCCCCCCTCCCCCCACCCCACAACAGTCCCCAGAGCGTGATGTTCCCCTTCCTGTGTCCATGAGTTCTCATTGTTCAATTCCCACCTATGAGTGAGAACATGCGGTGTTTGGTTTTTTGTCCTTGCGATAGTTTACTGAGAATGATGTTTTCCAGTTTCATCCATGTCCCTACAAAGGACATGAACTCATCATTTTTTATGGCTGCATAGTATTCCATGGTGTATATGTGCCACATTTTCTTAATCCAGTCTATCGTTGTTGGACATTTGGGTTGGTTCCAACTTTTTGCTATTGTGAATAGTGCCTCAATAAACATACGTGTGCATGTGTCTTTATAGCAGCATGATTTATAGTCCTTTGGGTATATACCCAGTAATGGGGTGGCTGGGTCAAATGGTATTTCTAGTTCTAAATCCCTGAGGAATTGCCACACTGACTTCCACAATGGTTGAACTAGTTTACAGTCCCACCAACAGTGTAAAAGTGTTCCTATTTCTCCACATCCTCTCCAGCACCTGTTGTTTCCTGCTTTTTTAATGATGGCCATTCTAACTGGTGTGAGATGGTATCTCACTGTGGTTTTGATTTGCATTTCTCTGATAGCCAGTGATGATGAGCATTTCTTCATGTGTTTTTTGGCTGCATAAATGTCTTCTTTTGAGAAGTGTCTGTTCATGTCCTTCGCCCACTTTTTGATGGGGTTGTTTGTTTTTCTCTTGTAAATTTGTTTGAGTTCATTGTAGATTCTGGATATTAGCCCTTTGTCAGATGAGTAGGTTGCAAAAATTTTCTCCCATTCTGTAGGTTGCCTGTTCACTCTGATGATAGTTTCTTTTGCCGTGCAGAAGCTCTTTATTTTAATTAGATCCCATTTGTCAATTTTGGCTTTTGTTGCCATTGCTTTTGGTGTTTTAGACATGAAGTCCTTGCCCACGCCTATGTCCTGAATGATATTGCCTAGGTTTTCTTGTAGGATTTTAATGGTTTTAGGTCTAACATTTAAGTCTTTAATCCATCTTGAATTAATTTTTGTATAAGGTGTAAGGAAGGGATCCAGTTTCAGCTTTCTACATATGGCTAGCCAGTTTTCCCAGCATCATTTATTAAATAGGGAATCCTTTCCCCATTTCTTGTTTTTGTCAGGTTTGTCAAAGATCAGATAGTTGTAGATATGCAGCATCATTTCCTTGATGAACATTGATGCAAAAATCCTCAATAAAATACTGGCAAACCGAATCCAGCAGCACATCAAAAAGCTTATACACCATGATCAAGTGGGCTTCATCCCTGGGATGCAAGGCTGGTTCAACATACGCAAATCAATAAATGTAATCCAGCATATAAACAGAACCGAAGACAAAAACCACATGATTATCTCAACAGATGCAGAAAAGTCCTTTGACAAAATTCAACAACCTTCATGCTAAAAACTCTCAATAAATTAGGTATTGATGGGACGTATCTCAAAATAATGAGAGCTATCTATGACAAACCCACAGCCAATATCATACTGAATGGGCAAAAACTGGAAGCATTCCCTCTGAAAACTGGCACAAGACAGGGATGCCCTCTCTCACCACTCCTATTCAACATAGTGCTGGAAGTTCTGGCCAGAGCAATCAGGCAGGAGAAGGAAATAAAGGGTATCCAGTTAGGAAAAGAGGAAGTCAAATTGTCCCTGTTTGCAGATGACATGATTGTATATCTAGAAAACCCCATTGTCTCAGCCCAAAATCTCCTTAAGCTGATTAGCAACTTCAGCAAAGTCTCAGGATACAAAATCAATGTACAAAAATCACAAGCATTCTTGTACACCAATCACAGACAAACAGAGAGCCAAATCATGAGTGAACTCCCATTCACAATTGCTTCAAAGAGAATAAAATACCTAGGAATCCAACTTACAAGGGACGTGAAGGACCTCTTCAAGGAGAACTACAAACCACTGCTCAATGAAATAAAAGAGGATACAAACAAATGGAAGAACATTCCATGCTCATGGGTTGGAAGAATCAATATCGTGAAAATGGCCATACTGCCCAAGGTAATTTATAGATTCAATGCCATCCCCATCAAGCTACCAATGACTTTCTTCACAGAATTGGAAAAAACTACTTTAAAGTTCATATGGAACCAAAAAAGAGCCCGCATCGCCAAGTCAATCCTAAGCCAAAAGAACAAAGCTGGAGGCATCACGCTACCTGACTTCAAACTAAATTTTCTTTTTATCTTTTTTTTAACTTTTTTTTTTTTTTTGTAATTGTAGAGATGGGGTTTCACCATGTTGCCCAGGTCGGTCTTGAACTCCTGAGCTCAAGTGATCCGCCTTCCTTAGCCTCCCAAAGTGCTGGGATTACAGGCATGAGCCACTGTGCATGGCCTAGAAGCATAAATGTTTTAAAGTGACCCAAGAATAAGTAGAAAGGCAGAAACATAGATCAATAACCATATTGTGGTAGACCATGGCCAGGCCTGTTTCATCAAAACCTTGTGTAGGTACAATAGTACAGTAAAAAATTTCAAACTGGGTTATATTATTAGATGCTCTATAGATGCTAGATGCCTCAGTGGTACTAAGTGGTATTCGAAATTTTGTAAATCTGGTACCAAGAAGATGGTAACACAGTTTAAAATTAAAATGTGTCCTCTTTTAGTATAGGCCCCTATGTGCTGATATGTACCCACCTACATTCCCCCAGCACATAAGGTGTTATCAGGCAGTCAGCTGCCAGGGGCAGCTTCTTCAACATAGTAGACCCTTTCCTCCCTGTGGACTACTGAGGCCACCAGACAGCAGCATGCCTGAATGAGAAACAAGGACAGTGCCAGAAAGCCCAGTTCACTCACACCACCACGAATCCGTAAGTGAATCTATGAATCTGCATCCTCTCAATTGCTTGTTTGCTGGTTAAAAAGTCAAACACAGAGAAATGCATTTTGCTTAAGAAAGTTGTGTTGCTCAAAATATAATTCTCATCAATCCTCAAGTGCAGGACAGCTTATGTTGTCTGGCTCATCTTATCATCGAAAAAACTGAAAGAAGTACAAATTATTTGCATATTATAGCAATTTGCAATGCACTGAAAAAAAAATCTAAAGTTTTTTTTTTTTTTTTTTTTTTTTTGAGACGGAGTCTTGCTTTGTCTCCCAGGCTGGAGTGCAGTGGCGCGATCTCTGCTCACTGCAAGCTCCGTCTCTCGGGTTCACGCAATTCTCCTGCCTCAGCCTCCCCAGTAGCTGGGACTACATGCGCCTGCCACCACGCCCGGCTAATTTTTTTGTATTTTTTAGTAGAGATGGGGTTTCACTGCGTTAGCCAGGATGGTCTCGATCTCCTGACCTTGTGATCCGCCCACCTCGGCCTCCCAAAGTGCTGGGATTACAGGCATGAGCCACCGCGCCCGGCCAAAAATCTAAAGTTTTGAATTCCATTTACAAAGCTAGAAAGCTTCAAAAATATTATACTCAAAAAACAAAACTGTAGGTCAGCATTTTCAAAACTGATCCACAAACTTTTTTCAGATAGATGTTAATGAATGGCCACATAAAAAAAGATTTTGTGATCTAATAATTCAGATTAATGTTACACACAATATCCCTTTGTTGAAGACTAATAATACATTTTTATATAAAAGGTTTTGAGAAGTCCTACAGTAAATAAGCAATTTAACAAAGAATTTCCCAAACTTATTTGACTCTAAGCTCTCACTCTCTTTTTTATGCCCCATAACATTTTCTACAACCAAAGAAAACACAGTGGAATAATAATAACCAAATCAATTTGGAAACATAGCAGATTTCATCAGGACAACAGACATAGGCCATATTTCCTGCCTCCAAATATTAATAATGAATATATAACACCTCGTAAATCTGACAAATACTTAGGTGATTCTTCCATTTATTCATTCATCTATTAGATTATCATTTAGCTCTTTCAAGGGGTGTATTATTCCCTTAAATATCAGCATTAAGGCAATTTATATTTATGTTTGGTTTTTCTTCATTGGCTCTGAGAGACACAAGTGAAATGTGGAAGAGCTGGAATTGGCCCCAGAGAAAAATGTTGATCAACCTAGGTTAGAGAAGGTAAGAAATAAAAATTATTTTCTGAAACTTCTAACCAGAGTCCCCTGATATTTAATGTCCAAGTGGAAGCATAGATTGAATAGAACGGGCCTCCAAGAAAGATTATGGGAGCCTAGTAAAATTCTTTTAAAAGGCTACTCTCTGAACTCTATAAATAGTATGTGTGTCTCACATGCTATTTGAACACTTGGCTCTTTTTTCCCATGCCATAGCCATGGTGCCTTTTTGCCAGGTTCATGATGGCAGGGCAGGCTTTAACTGCAAATGCTTTCATATAGCCTTCCTAGTGGGTGTTAATGACACAGTATTATTTGCCCCAGTCTGAACATCATGACTCTAATACTATCAATTCATACAGATGTCTGGCATTTGATAAATGAAGGCATCTATTATACAAACTATATTGGGCTAAAACATCTTGGGCTTGGAATAATCCAAATTAAAGGTGTCAAATATTACATTCTATGTACAAAAATTTTGGGAGCTTCAGTTTAAAATAAATTTTTAAATGCATCTTTATTTCAATCTGCCTAGCCATGATTTTGGTTCATAAGAGAAAGTTATGCATTCTTTCATTTACTAGAGAAATAGAATTACTATTCAATTGGTATATATACATAACAATTGAAATTTCAGGCTGTCATTTTGATATAAAATCTATTTTGTTTGATAATTTCTAAATCTTGTAAGATATCATAATGGCTAAAACCCCAACATCTTCTTTAAAAGCCAGATATCAATTATCTCAGTTGAATATCTTTTTTGGCTTGGTTAAAAGGTGGACAAAAGTTACCAAGTTCAATTATGACCTAAAAAAACTCCAAATATTTACAAAATAGAAAAATGGACTTTTCATACTAAGTCTGGGGCACGGACACATGAACTGGTACTAATTAACACCAGCTCAGGCTAGCTCTGTGAAAGTTTCATTGTTTTTTATGTTTGTCATTTGAATCACAACAATGAAAAAATAAATAATTAATCATAAGACAAAAATCCAGTTACGTACGTGTTCAGCTACATGAATTATTTCTTATGGAACCAAAGTCAAGCATTTTAATTTTTCATTCTAATGAAGAGAGGCAAGTGAGCAAAATCATACACAGACACGATTAAAAGAGGCAAGGATTATTATACTGAGCAGTATCTTGTAATTGTTTAAAGACTAGTCCGATATGATGTCAAAAGAGGGAATGAGGGTTTTCTTTTTTTTTGTTTTTTGTTTTGTTTTGTTTTCGAGATGGAGACTTGCTCTGTCACCCAGGCTGGGGTATAGTAGCACGATCTCGGCTCACTGCAACCTCCACCTCCCGGGTTCAAGCAGTTCTCTTCCTCAGCCTCCCGAGTAGCTGGGATTACAGGTGTCTGCCACCACGCCTGGCTAATTTTTGTGTATTTTTAGTAGAGAAGGGGTTTTACCATTTTGGCCAGGCTGGTCTTGAACTCCTGAACTCGTGATCTACCCGCCTCACCCTCCCAAAATACTGGGATTACAGGCGTGAGCCACAGAGCCCGGCCTGGGAATGAGGTTTTAAAGATATTTGCAATAAGTAAAAGGAGATATTTTTACCCAGAATTATAAAATTACACCTATGTATTTTTTTTAAGGTACTAGACACAGAGTGAAAAATACAAACACTTAATGTAATGGATTAAGATTCTGGGCAGCCAACACTCACTTTTTCAGAGAGTTCATCTTACTAGGGATCCAATGTAGACACTAGAGAAGATGCTTACAACATTAAATGGGAAAAGGGTCCTGTCTTTGGTCTGTCCCTGCAAAACAGAGGCTTAGGCTGAGATTAGCTTGCAAGGAGACTTACTGGGAAGGGCTCTGGGGAACAATACCTGTGAGGTGGAAATGAAAGCAGGACTGAGTAGAGAGGAAAAGGGTGAATAATGATTGGCAGTGACCAAGGTCTTGGCTGGGCTTCCATGAATTGTATGGAAAGCCATAGAAGTGGAATGGCCCCTCAGAGTTGTCCAAACCTGAGGCAAGGGAACCAGGCCTTTGTACCTCCACACTGACCAGTCAAGTGGATCATACGAAGGGATAAAAACTGAGCCAAGACCACTCCTTTTGGCCAAGAGCAGTGCCTGAGGAAGGACTCAGCTATGAACAGTCAGCATGCAGCACTCAGGGCAGCTGGTGGAACAAAGGGGTCCTGGGTGGTGTACAGTGCATCCACTGCAAGTCCCTAGAGTGGGGACTGTTACTAATAGGTAATATTGAGCTGCAGGAATTCCTGACATTAGTAAAATGCAGTGAGAACTTCATTTTATGCTTGTCTACTCAGGTAAAATCCAAAGAGAACTCATCAGGACAAAAAAATAAAAGCTGGAGTATAAGTTCCGGAATAATAAAAATAGGTGTAATGCAATTCCAAGATAACTGACATCTGCAGAAGTCTCACATTAGGTATGTGTTTAGATTCTCTCCCTCCCATGCATATACATTCCCTCCCATGCATATACATTACAGATCTTGTGATCCTTAAGTCAAGAAAATTTAGTCCAGCAATACTCCTGGTCAGAGAAATATGACATCACACTCATAAACAAACATCAAATGAAGAACTCTCCATGCTCTCTCTTATTCAGGCCAGAACGAAAACCACACACTTGCAGATAAGTAATATGAATGTGGAGGGGCTTTGGCTTAGCAACAGCATTTTATTTCCCCTATTATTGTGTTGGCTGCTGAAAAGGTCCCAAACACCTAATTCAAATAAAATGTAAAATGTTTGCTCCTTGTTTCTTATTTCTCATTGTCTTCACTGCATTTCAACTGGAATGTTCTGCCACCATCTCAAACTTAAAATGGCCCATGCCAGCCTCCTCACCAAATTTACTCAGAGAGTTTTTCAAATTAACAAACTGTAATACAGACAAGATAGATGCATGGTGCTCTAGGTTGCATATCCACCAAAACAAACCTGAAAATCAGGAACTAATTAATTGTTCTTGAGCCAAAGGTACAAAATGTTAGAAATTATATTGATTTTCCCCCAGTTTTATTGAGGTATACTTGACAAATAAAAATTGTATATACTTAAGGTGTGCAATGTGACTTTCTGAGATATGTATACATGTATACATGTATACTTACACATTGTAAAATGATTACCACAATCAAGCTAATTAACATACCCATTATCACACATAATTACCATTTTGTGTGTGTGGTGAGAACACTTAAGATAATCTTTCTTAGCAAATTTTCAAGTATAAAATAGAGTATTATTCATTATAGTCAGCAAACTGTACATTAGATCACCAGAACTTCTTCATCCCATGTAACTGAACCTTCGTACATTTTCATCATTATTTCCCAATTTCCCCACCCACCTCCTGGCTCCCAGCAACCACCATTCCACTCTCTGAGTTTAGCATGTTTAGATTCCATATAAAAGTAAGATCATGCAATATTTGTCTGTCTCTGGCTTATTTCACTTAACATAATGTCCTCCCAGGTTAATACATGTTGTCAAAAATGGTAGGATTTCCTTTTTTTTTTTAGGCTGAATACACACACACACACACCCATATTTTTAATCCATTCATCTGTTGATGAACACTTAGGTTGTTTCCAATGTATCTTGGCTATTGTGAATAATGCTGCAATGAACATGGGTGTGCAGATATGTCTTTGAGATACTGATTTTATTTCCTTTGGATATACCACCCAGAAGTGGGATTTCTGGCTTGTGTGCTAATTCTGTTTTTATTTTATTTTATTTTGTTTTTTGAGACATTGTCTCATTCTGTCACCCAGGCTGGAGTGCACAGTTGTGTAAACACCATTCACTGCAGCCTCAACCTCCCACCTCAGCCTGCCAAGTAGCTGGGAGAACAGGCTCACACCACCACATCCAGCTAATTTTTTTTTCTTGGTGGAGATGGGGTCTTACCATGTTGCCCAGGCTGGCCTGGAACTCCTGGACTCAAGTGATCCTCCCAACTAGGCCTCCCAAAATGCTGGGATTACAGGCCTGAGCCACCGCACCTGGCTTATTTTTAGTTTTTGGGAATCTCCATACAATTTTTCCTTAATGGGTGTACCAATTTACGTTCCCACCCCAGTGTTCAAAGGCTCCCTTTTCTCCACAGCCTCACTTGTTTTGTCCTTTAGATAATAGCCATCCTGATAGGTGTGAAGTGATAGCCCACTGGGAGTTTGAGTCACGTTTCTCTGATGATTAGTGATGTTGAGCACCTTTTCATATACCTGTTGGCCATTTGTATATTTTCTTTTGAGAAATGTCTATTCAGGTTCTCAGTTCATTTTTAAATCTGGTTGTTTTGTTTTTTGCTATTGAGTTGTTTTCATTCCTTATATGTTTGGGATATCAATTCCTTGTCAGATAAACAATTTGCACATATTCTCTCCCGTTCTGTAAGCTGCCTGTCAATTGATTTTTAGTGACATACAGTTTTTAAGTAGAAGCATAGGTGAAAAATAAATTATGCATTTTTCCTCAACCAGAAACTTTTCTTTTTTCAAGGCTAATATACACAGATGGTTTCAGAATCATTCATACCTAAAATATATTGAACAAGCTATGATGCATAAAACACAGAGTTTCATAGCAAGAAAGAATCTTAGATAACCTATTTCAACCTACCTATTTTACAGATAAGGAAGGGAGGCCAGAAATGGAAGTCACTCAGCAATGGACCTAGAGTTAATTAGTAGCCACTGCCACACAGAACCCAACCCTCAAAACAGTGTTTTTTGTACAACAATAAGCTCCATTCACATTTCAGGAAGTTTCAGTGTGTCCTTGTTTTCTATCATCACTGCAATTAATTAATATTTAATCTGATAGGAGATTGTGGTTCCTAATGTCTTGTTCAATAGTAATGTTAAACGTTTAAGCTGCTTTAGCTTTTGGAATACAATACAGAAAACTGTGGTGAGATTTTATATCTTGGATAAACCTTGTTCCATATTTTGTATAAGTCATAAAGCTGGGAAATGTGGTTACCTGGTCACAAAAGTTAAATGCATTGAATATACGTTCTTTACCTAGGCCCCAGACCCATGGAAAAGAGCTGATCCCATGAGACTCCAGTGCTGAGGAAGTGGCAGCTCTAATAACCTCCAACAATGTTCTGCCTGGAAAGAGGTTTGCAACTTAAAAGGATGCATGGCCTAAAGCCAGCACTGATCACATAGCATGAAAAAATTAAAACCAGCATCTAGTTTCAAATTCTGAAAGGCATTTTAAATGACTGGCTGACCCTGCATTGTAGTTTTCATTATCGTTTTCCTACTTTATTCAGAACAGGATTTTGTGTTGGGATTTTAAAAGGAATACAAGTAGAAAAAAATCCATAACCATACATCTTCCCAGCCTCTAAAAGTTCTCTTTATTTATTACTTTTGGCTTTTATTCTGGATCTTACAAGGAAAAATTATATATATATATACACACACACACACATATGTGTATATATATACACATATGTGTGTGTATATATATATATATATACACGTACGTGTGTGTGTATATATATATATACATACAAATATCCTCTCACATTTCACATTTTATCCTCATTTCCAGATATGATACACTGTTGGCTAACATATTTTATATATTATCAATAGCAGATTAGCTTATTCTCTGCCTATGAAGGGCAAATTAAAAGTTCAATGCCAGTAAGAGTCGGTTCACCCTTCACCCTGATCTGTGACCCTAGACAGTGTTCCAGAACCTAACTATCCCTCTAATAAAAAACAATAGGAAAACCCGATGCAAGAGTGAATGGCCTCCTAACACTACTGGAAAATATCTCCAATGACATATGTTCATCTAGAGGCTAGCAGCACCTTCTTTACACACAACAGGCAGTAACACTAACATTTCTTTAAAACCAACTGCATTCCATGCCTTACCCTGGACCCTGGGAATGCAGCAAGGAGAAAGTCAGACCCAGTCCCTGCCTTCTTAGAACTGCATTCTAAATTCTGCTTCTTCCAGGAAGTCTGTTGAAAATTTCAGATAATCTTGATTTATTTCTTCTCTGAGTTTCTGTAGCACTTAGAATCTATAACTGAATGTAAGACCACTTTATACTGGAATGTTATGTGTTTCACTTTTACTCATTCAGGCAACACTAATCTCCTTTTCCCAATGAGATTATAAATGCCTTGAAATCAAGGAATTTTTTAATTTTCTGTTATACTTAATGCTTAACACAAGAGTGGTCACTCCGATTTAATGTTGCCTTTTTGTTGCTGTTAAGCAGCTAAAAAAATTACAGGTAAAAAAGACTAAGCAATTTTAAAAACAGTTTTGAGGATTTTGAATGACACAAACTAGTAAGTAATATATTCATACATAAAGATTTAATTCACAATCTCTCTATAGTGTTAAATGAAAAAGCAAATTCTTATCACTGTATATGCATAGGAAAAAGAGATAGATACCAAAATAGTATGTTAAATCATATGAAATTGTGGGTTTTGTTGTCCAGTAGGTCCATACGGTTAAACACAATATAAATTCAGCTTGGTTATAGGTGGAATTAAATTTTCTTCATATTTTAAGTTACTTTATTTTCCTATAGTAAACATTTATTTTTAATTAGAAAAACAATTTAAAATTACTCTGATTTGTTAAATATACTAATAAGGCATTCTTTTTGGAAATCTGTGAAAAGATGGTTCGGCCACAGCAAGTCTGACATCGAGCCTCCTAAAGACTTGGTGGGATTTGCTGCATTAGATCCAGCTCAACTGTCCTTGACAAGGTGGCTCTTTGGTGTCTAACCCCCTCTAGTGAGCAGATTGCGAACACTCAATTTATTCTTGTAATTACACTTGAAAATAGAGGACCTCTGCAATTGATGCCAGCATTGTTACTAATGGTTTTTAATTGCAGAAAATTATGATTATGAGTGTGAATTTCTAAAGGAGCCCAGTTTTCATTTTTTTGTGAATCAAATGAGTCCAGTGTTTCTATTATTAACAGATACAGCCTTTACCTTCAATTCAATTTGAATTGCAAAGACTCAAGATAAAGAATGGTAACATTTAAGGACATCAGGGTTAACTGGATTATCTACCACCCTTCTAATTTCAGTGCAACCAGTCTGTATTACCTATGGCACATGCCACAGGGATAACGCCTGCGTGACTGACAGGAAGAACCAAATACATAGCCTAGAACAAGAGAGCTGGGGGTGATCATTAAATGCTACACAATGGAGCTGGGGCCTGTGCCACATGGCTTTCAACGTTAATATTTATTCAGAAATTGGATAAATGTCATTCATTTATATAAATTCAATATAGCCAGTTGGTTCTTTGCACTTTAATTTTTACTCTTCCTTTGAACTAATGCTGTGAGTTTAGATTTATTGTGCAAATTTCAGTTTGATGAATTAAATAAATGAACATTTAAAAATATGTATTCATTTATAATTTGAACCTCACTCACTCCTAAATTTGCTATGCATTACTTTCTGAGGTTGAATTTCTTCTGGTAAAGATGTTTCTTTAGCACCATTCCCTCAGTAATTCCCCTTTCGCCTAAGAAGATCCCAAGCAGCAACTCTTCCTATCTCTTCTTTCTCTTTAAACTGGGAGGGCTGTTTGTAATACAAGCTGCAGGCTGAAACCATCTCACCTTACCTACTTGTGTTGGTTCAACACATATTTACTATAGTGCTATCATAAATATCTGGAACAATATTCTAGTTCTGAGCAATTATCCTGTAAATCCTGCCAGGTGATGGGAATAAATAGGATGCCGATCACCCAGAGGTTTCCTTTTGGGGAAAGTAAGACCAAGGGAGCTAACCAAAGCCAAGCCCCATGCACCCAAATCTTAGCAAGCATAACTATAGCCACCAGTTATCTGCGTGTGTCACAAGACATTCTTTCCTCTCTGTTGTAGGAGGAGGACGCAGTTCCACCGCTTCAATTTAGCATTTGGCTTATGATAAGGAGTCCATGCAACTCCTCCAAGACACATTTTTGTCCCAAACTCTATTCCAAGCTTCGGGTCAAAGCCCTAGGAAAGAAAATGGGATCTAAGGGATCCAGAGGTAGATGATAACAGAGGTTAAAAGGCACAGCGCAGGTGAACACGGCTAATTCTTATTGATTAAGCCAAGCCTCCCATTTCATGGATAAAGGTAATGCTAGTATCCATGGCATAAATGAGGTCTAGGGAACCGCAAGGCTACTGACAGTAGCGGGGGATAGAGACATAGGTGAGAGTGGATAATTCCTATTCTCTAGCCCTCCCTGCTTCATGGGTGCAGGCCTCTTTGGCACCCATGGGTGGTGGCTGCCAAGGTCGCCAGGACCCAGGAATGCAAGGAAGAAAGAGGGAAAGAGGGCGCTCTTCCTTCTCTCCCTCACATACCCCAGGTATTTGCTAGGAAAAGAAGGGAACAAAGGATGTCTGCTCCCCTCTTTCTAGATGGGTAGCCATTCATCTTCAGTCTATACCCCTTTCAAGTGCATCCTGAACCCCTGGGACTCCTTTGAAATAACACCTTCTTTTTTCCTTTCTCCTCCTCGTCCTCTCTCCACTGATAGGTAACTGTGTCTCCATACTACGGGACACTCCCCTCAGATGCATCCTCCAAACTGGAAAGAGTTAATTTCCCAAACCTTAAACTGGTGGATTTAGGATTGGGCTCAGGGGAAGAGAACCCAGAAGCCCAACATGCTGGCAAAAAGGCAAAGGTTTTTTACCAATCAGGCTTTTAGCCTCCCTCTCCCTGTGCAAACTGGTAAAAGGCCTCATGATTTTTGAGCTGTCCTTGCCCCTCCTTTGTTTCATTTTGATACACGTTTTCTAATAATCGGGTTTGTCTCTTTTTGCCCTCAGGCCATCAGACTCCAAATGGTCATGCAACCGGAGCCTTGGATGATGGCCCCTTCTATTGGGGACCTTTAGATAGGCCTCTGAGAGAGATCTATTTTTCCCAAAACAGCACTGCCTGTCAGCAGGAAGCAGTTAACATCCATCTTCATCATCATCCTTATTTTAATGACAGTTAGATGTATTCTTTAGAGTGGGGGAGCCAGACAGCCAAGCATAAAGGGGTCCCTGGAGAAACTGCAACCTCCATGCACACTAGGAGGAGTGCACACTGGGGCAGAGCCTTGGGAAGTCGAAGCGTTTGCAGTGGAGAGGACCTGGCCCCTCCTCTTCCTGGTTAGTACCTGGGATTCAAGCTCTGAGGCAGGAAGCTAGCTAGCAGGACTTTCGGTTTTCTGAGACTCCCCGTTTTCTTTTTTCTTTTTTTTTTTTTTCGCTTTACACCCGATAAACCCTGCCCTTCTCACCCTTCAAAGTGTCTGCGAACCTAATCTCTTATGGTCGTGTGACAAGGACCCTGTTTTCAGCTGAGCTAAGAACAAAGTTTTACAACATTGTCGGAAGTAATTCAGGGTGCTTTTTGCTGTATCTGATGCAAAGATAATTAAATTGTTTTTAAAATGAGAAATTATCCTAGTATAGCTGATAATTTAGAAGAGGAATTCTTGTCTGTGTGTAAGCAACTCTAAAGTAGAATAGAATGCGTTAAGCCCCCTCCACACCCCCACCCCACCTCCACAGGTGCAAGTGACGGCCATGGAGCATGAGGAGGGAGTGGTGCTGTCATTCACAAGCGACTTTGGGGGAGCTGGCACTCCAGCTGGATCTTAAACAATGACCCAGCTCAAAATCTCGTCTCTGCCCATCCCCACTCCCACTCGCCTCTGCACCAACCTTCTCTCCCCTCTCAAATGCTTCCTTTTTTTCTTACTTGAAATTATAGTGTTATCTAACCAAACTGGGGTCTGCTCACCCAGAATAGTAAGACCAGATATCCCCACCGAGGTTTGCACGGGAGAAAGGAAGGCATTTATTTACAGGATGCCAAGCAGGGAGGATCAGGCAGTTAACGTGCCAGTCCCAACCTCCCCAGTGGCTAGCAGGCAAGCGTTTTTAAAGGCAGGGGTAAATTTCAAGAAAGCAGAAATCATAGGAGATTATATATTGATTTTGGCCCAAAAGGATGACCTAGAACTTCTCTCAAAGCAATTCAAGATTTTCTTTTATTTCCGTGCTTGTCCCCCTTCTCCAGCCCACCCCCAAGAGGGTGTCCCTAATCTGTCTAAAGGAAAAGAGAAAAAGAACGGCCAGACGCGGTGGCTCACGTCTGAAATCCCAGCACTGTGGGAGGCTGAGGCAGGCGGATCACCTGAGGTCAGGAGGTTGAGACCAGCCTGGGCAACATGGCGAAACTCCGTCTCTAGTAAAAATACAAATATTAGCCGGGCGTGGTGGCGGGTGCCTGTAATCCCAGCTACTCAGGAGGCTGAGGCAGGAGAATTGCTTGAACCCAGGAGGCGGAGGTTGCAATGAGCTGAGATCACACCACTGCACTCCAGCTTGGGTGACAGAGACTCCATCTCAATAAATAAAAAATAAATGAAAAAAACGAAAAGAAAAAGAACAAAAAAAGCAGAAGCCAGGGGAATGGAGAGAAAAAAACAAAGTGTGTTCAGGGAGACAGGTAAAAAGCTCACACTTCAGGACGCTGGGGCAACAGAAACCTGTGGCAGGTCCCCCTTTTGATGTGTAGTTTGGTGAAGGTCCAGAGGCAAGGGTATTGGGCATGTAAAACATACTTCTGCCAAGACATTACATTGGGCATGTAAAACATACTTCTGCCAAGTGCGTATGACTCAAGTCAAGCACAGTCCTTCTTTCTGCCAAGCTGTGGTGCAAGAAAGAGCTTCCTCTACCCTCATGATACCAGCCCAAGGAAGAGGCAACACTTCCTAGGCTATCCCAGCAAATTCAAAGCTAAGAGCTCAGGCGCATTTGGTTTGGATCATAACATTTCAGGTATGTTGAGAGAACAGGAAAGGACTCACCCTTCGTAAAACAGGAAATAGCATGGATTTTTTTCTTCAATGTCTCTAATAATCTTCTGTTGTGTTAGGTAAAAGATAGGGTGGAGTAGATCTAAAGGAACCATCCCTCAAGGGTCCAGTCCCACCTTACACCCTTACATAACAGCAGAAACCCAAAGGGACCAAAGCATGCAGGGAACAAGCCAGTAGCTTTTTCTACTACCTTATTCACCCTCCTCCTGCTCCCTGGTCCCCTGCCTCTGGAAGACAACCAGGGCCTGTGTCCCCTCCACTCTCCAAGCTCTCGACCTCTGCCCTCCAGAAAGGCTTGGACTTAATCCTCTGATTACTCTCCAGGTGTAACTCCCCCACCCACAAAAAAAACAAATTCCAAGCCCCACAACCAACTAAATGGATGCCTCATCTCTGCCAAGGGGATTTCAAAGATTAGTTAAAACTAATTTTAATTTAGTTTTAATTAGATTAAAAACATTAGTTCAGGCCACAATGGGAAGGGGAGTGGGACATGCCTCATTATTTTCTCCTGCCTTTGGAATTCAGACAGAACCCACCAGCATTAACAGCAAAACAGAGATCTTAAGACTGACATAACAGACTCTTTGCAGAATAAGATAGCAAATTCCAAGCTAACTCTAGCATAGCATCATATGACAAATAGCAGGCCCTGAAAGTATCAAAGCATTTTATCCCAAAACATATTTCTTTGACATATTTTGAAATAGCCCTGCAAAGCTGCCTCTTGTGGGGAAAATCTACATTCTGTAGAAAATCCCCTTCCCTTTGAGGTCTTTTCCTAATCCAGGAGAGGTTTAACTAAGAGTCTGGCACCTTTAAATTCTGTTGAGAGACATTTACCATCTATTCTCTCTGAAGCCTGCTACCTGGAAGCTTCATTTATATAACAAGAACCTTGATCTCCACATTCCCTTATCTTAACCCAAACACTCCTTTCTATTGACTCTACATTTTTAGACAATAACTTAAGTCTTTCAACCACTTGCCAATCAGAAAATCTTTGACTCCACCTATGACCTGTAAACCCCACCCCCACCTCCACTTCAAGTTGTCCCACCTTTTCAGACCAAACCACTGTACACCTTACATGTATTGTTACATGTATTGATTGATGTCTGCCTGTAACTTCTGTCCCCCTAAAATGTATAAAATCAAATGTAACCCAACAACCTTGGGTTCATGTTCTCAGTACCTCTTGAGACTGTGCCTCAAGCCACGGTCACTCACATTTGGCTCGGAATAAGACTTGAAATATTTTACAGAGTTTGGCTTTTTTCATCAACACAGGTGTCATTTAATCTCAGTTCTTTGGTTTCCTTACCTGTAGAATATATACCTTAAAGAAATGTCAAGAGGAATACATGAGATAATGTTTATAAATTCAATGATAGACTGTACTGTATGTCAATGATTTTTAAGTGACGTGTCCTGTATACATTTAGGAAATGTTGTCTAGCACACAACCATTCTTTAGTCCCATCTCCACCATCGCCTTAGAGTTGCTGTGTTTTATGCATTATGTAAGTTAAGCATTAACATGGGTGAAAGTGATTTATAAAATGTAAAAACCTATGCAAATGTGATATTGCTAATAGTTTACGTACTGTGAGGTGTTACTTTTCCCAAGGGATATTTATATTTTATTTGGAAACAAAATCTTAAGCTAAAATTGATGCCTAATAATGTTGGAAATTTACACGCCAGTCCAATATATTAGGGAAAGGAAATTCAGGAAAAGTGGATGATCTCCTCAGTGTCCCCTCAAAACATTCTAGGTAGGAACAGTAAATTGACTTTATAACTCTCTCTGTATAAAAGCAACACAGAGTGGCAACACAGAGTGGCAACACAGGCCCTGGAGGTCTGGAGCAGGGCTATGATATATGCGATGAAGAATTAGACACCTTCTGAAAAACAACTTCTGCTTTGCTCTTGAGCTCCAGGAGGGAAGGAATGCTTGGCCATGGAGCACCAAGAAACCATGAATCCAGAGCTTATCACCATGTGCTTGGTCATATCAGAGCTACCAAATCAGAAACAGAGTTCGTTTCTAGAAAAGGAACTCTGGTCTGTGTGTAAGTAATTAGAGGGTTACTTGGAGAGATAGATAAGTTAGTTGCAGAGATAGATGGGCCCAAACAATTCCTCATAAAAATAGGATGCTACACTTGATCTTAGTCAAAAGGCCAAGAGGTAATTATGTTTGTCAATGTAGGTTCATAAGTTATAACAAATGTACTACTTTGTGGAGGTGTTGATAGTGTAGGAGGCTGTGCGTTTGCAGGGGCTGAGGGCATATGGGAACTCTGTACCTTCTGTTCAATTTTGCTTTGAACCTTAACTGTTCTAAAAAAAATAGGCTTTTTTGTTACATGTACAAATTAGTCTTTGTGCATCTCAGGCCCCCTTGTAGCTCCCGCATCACACCCATAGGCACGCGTGTGCAGGCACCCTCATAATCTCAATCACAGGGTGCTGAGCCTGTTTCCCTCTCAGATTTGCTCTCCCATCAGGCAATTGGGAAGCAATGATGCGCTTTGAGTTTAAGGATCAGAATAATTCACTATCAAATTATCCAAATTTTATACCAGAAGTATAATCTGAGGAGGTCAGAGAAGAGATGCAGCTGAAAATGAATCACATGACTGGAGAGGGGCAGACCCAGCTGAAATCCATGCCTCCTTATTCCTGCCACCCCACACAACACAGTGCAGCCTGGTGGCATCTGGCATTTAGTCTGGGGTCTAGGGCAAATACGAGTGCCAGCAGAATTAGTCATATAAGCTGTTTGAAGGTGAGGGGCTTCAGTAAATTATGCCTATTTGGAGTTAATGCAGTACTGATTCCAGCAGATAGCAATGAAGGACTTCCTAATTCCTACACAAGGGTGAGAAACCCAGTATAAGCTCTTAAATCATAAAACAGTTTTTGTTCTGATCTAATATAAATAGTTTCGTTCTCATCTAACTTTTTTACAGTATCATTGTTCAGGTACAAGAAAAAAAATAAGGCCCTGGTCCTTCCTTCTGAATGACATTTTTCCCTCTTTGACAATAAAAGATCTGAAATTCAAGTTTATTAATTCATTTGACAAAAATGTGTCCTGCTCTTTTCTGAGCAGGCTCAGAGGAAGCTGCTGTGGGAGGTTATTGAGGACAATAGGTCATGATGTCCCATCAGATAAAATCTGAAGAGTCTGGTTTATCCATGCAGATACATTCAAAAACAGTTCAACAACCAGATTTTCAAGATAATGGGTTTTTAACAAGACTTGCTTACTTTTGACTCTGAATCTGAAGACTTAACAAAATCATGAAGGTGACTGGATTATGCAATTCTCAGATCTGGCTGAGGTTTTTCAAAACCCTCATTCCGATATTTTGCATTACTAGACCAAAATAGGGGCTGAGATATATCTAGTTTTAATTCCCCAGTGAATTTCATAAATGTGCTATCAGGTTTGGGATCTTCTGATGATCTTTGATGTCTCTTCCAATACCAAGGGCCCTTGCTACTGTGACACACCTTCCAGGGCAACAGAACCAACTCATACTGGGCCGCTTATCTGCTCAGCTGAAGCCAGAGCTAAGAGTTGTGAGAGTCATGAAAGCAGACTATTTGAAAATAAACATGGCCTTTTTATTCTGCACATAGATCTTGAAATGTATAATGTATACACATGTGTATACAAACATTAGTAATATGTATCAACCAAAGGTGGTAATCAATATGAATATTAGAAAATGCTATTGATGCCATTTCCAAAAGTGATCCACTATTTCAGTCTTTCAGAAACCAACATATGGAGCAAATTAATTTTTGAGGAAACACCAACATTTATCATTATCAAACGGAAACCAACATGACACATAATATTGTTCATCTGTTTCACTTGTGAGCCATGAGAACACTGAGAATTGGCATATATTCCATTTTCAGAGAGCCAATTTAAGTCCCAAACGGACAGCATAAAGCTCTGTAACTTAGATGGAAATATTTGTTAAAACTGTCAAGGGTAACACACTTAAGGATGAAAGTAACCTACAGATGATACCTTCTTGTCATCTGCTCATAGCCATATTTCCCCTGGATCTGTGCTTGTCAATTCAAGATTGCTAAATTCCAATGAGTTATTTGTTTGTTTTGATGGAAATACCTGGGATTCTTTGGATAGGGAGCTTGGGGCTGTTTGTTTCAGAAATAAAAATAATAATGTAAATCCCCAAAGACTCCACTTCAGGAGTATGCTGCATTTATGTAGATTTTAGGGTAATAGTCTTCAGCTCTGATGTTCTCCTTCCAGTTCTTGTACCCATCTCTATCAGTACCATCAGCACCATTCTCTTTTTTTTTTTTTCTGAGAGGGAGTCTTGCTCTGCCACCCAGGCTGGAGTGCAGTGGCATCATCTCAGCTCACTGCAACCTCCACCTCCTGGGTTCAAGTGATTCTCCGGCCTCAGCCTCCCGAGTAGCTGGGACTACAGGCCTGCCACCACGCCCAGCTAATTTTTGTATTTTAAGTAGAGACAGGGTTTGACCATATTGGCCAGGCTAGTCTCGAACTCCTAACCCTGCGATCCACCTGCCTCAGTCTCCCAAAGTGTTGGGATTACAGGCATGAGCCACCGCACCTGGCCAGTACCATTCTCTAGATATTTGCTCTATATTCTTAATTTGTGATAACTTATTTATTTTTGTTTTGTTGTTTTGTGTGAGGCATTTCCTGGTAGACAACTGTTCACAGGCTGTGTCCTCTCCACAGATTAAACAAAAGGGACTGTTAGATATGGAATCTTAGTTGAGATTGATGCTCAAAGATCTGAGGTGCCATCCTGACTCTCTTCCTCAGGGGAAGGAGATATGAGAAATAGATAGGGTCCATTTGGTCTGGGAACCCACCAACTGAGCATTTACCTGGTTCCTGAATTTATAACTGAGATTGGAGTATTTAGTCAATTTCATAGTCAGTGGTTATAATGTCAACATTGGGTCCTTGGCATGTGGAATAAGGGGTGTCATGGTGGGGAAGGTCAAATTGAAGCCTCTGAAACTGCTCCCTTCAAATTAAAAAAAAAGTTACATCATATACTAAGGGCAGAGGGATGGCAAAAGTCAATGCTACCCTTAAGGATCTAAAGGATTCAGGGGTGGTAGTCTTCGTGTTATCTTCATTTAATTTTCCAGTGTGGTCCCTGAAGAAACCAGATGGATTCTAGAATAGACTATTGAAAACACAATCATGTAGTAGCCCCAGTTGCATCTGCTGTGCCAGGCATGGTGTTTTTCTAGAGCAGATTAATACAGCCTCAGGTACAAAGGTATACAGCCATTGATTTGTAAAATATGGTTATGGTTATTTTTTTTTCTATTCCAGTCAGAAAAGTGTGTCAAAAATAGTTTGCAGTCACATGAAACAGGCAGCACTATACTTTTACAATTTGCCCCAGAGCTGCGCTAACTCCCCTATTGCTGGTTGGAATATATTACAAAGACATCTGGACCACCTGGACATCCAACAGAGAATCACAGTGATGCATTACATACATGACATTATGCTAATTTATCCAGATGAGTAAGAAGTCTAGCAGGCTGGAGGTCTTAGTAAGACTCATGCACTAAAGAGAGTTGAAGATAAGACGAAGATTCAAGGGGCTATATCAGAAAACATTTGGGGGTCCAGTGGTGAGGGGCATGCCAGTAGATCTTCAAAGTAAAAGACAAGTTATTGCATCTCACACCTTCTATCCTGAAGTAAGGAGCTCAGTGCCCTAGAGTTCTGAATGTGGAATATTCCACACCTGAAAATACTCCTCTAGCCTATCTACCAGGTGACACAAAAGGCTGCTGAACTTGAGTGAGGCCAGGGGAAGAAGAAAGCTCTGCAACAGGTCCAGGCTATGGCAGTACAAGTAGCCCTGACACTTGGGCCTTGAGTCAGAAAACCTTATAGTGTTCAAGATTCTAGTAGTGAGAAAGATGCTATGTGTAATGTGTGGTAAGCTCCAATGAAGAATGACAATAAAGCACTGAGGGTCTGGAGCAGGGCCATGCCATATGCAGTGAATTATTACACACCTTTTGAAAAACAACTCCTGCTTTGTTCTTGAACTCCAGAAGAGAAGTATTTCTTGGCCATGGGACACCAAGCACCCATGCATCCAAAACGTATCAGCATGAACTTGATCCTATCAGACCTACCAAATCATAATGTCCAGTTCGCCCAGCAGCAATTCATCAAAAGATAAAAATAAACAAGATCAGAGGGCCATTAAAAATGAACAAGGCTGGGCACAGTGGCTCATGCCTGTAATCCCAACACTTTGGGAGGCCGAGGTGGGTGGATCACTTGAGGTCAGGAGTTCAAGACTAGCTTGGCCAATATGGTGAAACCCCATCTCTACTAAAAATACAAAAATTAGCTGGGCATGATGGTACACACCTGTAGTCCCAGCTACTTGGGAGGCTGAGGCAGGAGAATCACTTGAACCTGGGAGGCTGCAGTGAGCTGAAATGGCACCACTGCACTCCAGCCTGGGTGACAGAGTGAGATTCCGGCTCAAAAAAAAAAAAAAACAAGGAAAGGAAATGAACAAGATCAGAGGCCCTAAGCAAGTGCTTGAACAGGTAGCTCAGACACCATTGTCAAGCACCATGCCATTTCAGCTCAAACCTACAGCCATGTGGGTAATCACTTAGGTGCAGCTGACAGGTTGGTTCAGTAGGTGGTACAAGATGAAAGTGGAGGCCGGGCGCAGTGGCTCAAGCCTGTAATCCCAGCACTTTGGGAGGCCGAGGCGGGCGGATCACGAGGTCAGGAGATCGAGACCATCCTGGCTAACACGGTGAAACCCCATCTCTACTAAAAATACAAAAAATTAGCCGGGCGTGTTGGCAGGCGCCTGTAGTCCCAGCTACTCAGGAGGCTGAGGCAGGAGAATGGCGTGAACCCGGGAGGCAGAGCTTGCAGTGAGCCAAGATTGCGCCACTGCACTCCAGCCTGGGGGACAGAGCAAGACTCCGTCTCAAAAAAAAAAAAAAAAAAAAAAAAAAAAAAAAAAAGATGAAAGTGGATAGTAGCTGTTGTAGCCTCACTCATATAAGTCCTTGAAAGAACAGTTTCAGGTGCTCTGGATGCCATCAGAACCAGAAAATAATCTGGCCCATGGAAGTTCAACACTGGCCACACCTGACCCACATTGAAATGATTTATTTTTCAATTGACTGAGACCCACGATCATTGTCACAGGTGTTCATTATCCAGCAGATGCTATCTTTTTTATATTAACTAGCAACCCGAAAGGCAGGCAGCTGAGCTACCCTCAAGCTAATAGCAATTGATGTTTTTCAGAATCCCAAATCTCTTCAGTTTCTAATATCATCATCTTTATCTGCTGAGGATATAAGGCTTTTATGTGGGGTCACTGCCCATCAAAAACAAAATGAGTTTTGCCAGAAGCCCACAGGCAGCCTAAGATGCACACATGTCTCTAGCAATTCACAGGAACAAATGCAAAGCCTCTTCCCATGTTAATTACATTAAGATGAAGGAGATCTAGCTGCCACTTAAAACAAGAAACTCAAAAAGGAGCCTGAAAAGTGGTAAACAAAGAGACTTTATTCGTTTTGTAAGACTTATTCAGAAAAGGAATTACATTTTACACAGAAGAAAATAAATGCATAGTCATTTCAATTATACCATTTTTAGGAATCCAGCCCAACACCTACTTTTATACCATCTAACCAACTTCATTAGCTTTCTGGTTATAACTTTATTTTGCTGCCACCTTTTTGGAATAATCACTTTTCAAACAGAATCATAGTGGCCTGTAACACACTGCTTTGTGACATGGCCCTTACTCTGCTGCAGCGCTTTGTGCCAAGTCTGACATGTGCTGCTTCTCCTAACTAACTCATCTTATCCGAACCTGACAGAAACTGAACAAAACCTTTCTGTTTCCTGTCCAGGAAGCAGTGCACACCACAAGGCCAAATCATTCTGCTTTCTTAATCCTGCCTTCACTTAGCATATGGTAAGAAACAAGACAGCTTTACTGAACTGACTCTGAGCAAAATTGTCAACTAGTTCAAGAGAAATTTATAGCTGAATAGAATCATGGAATTCACCCAGAATAATCCTTATATTTTGCAAATTGATAGCCTGATTCTTAAGGAATGGATAAGACTTCTTCTGCAAGGCTACTCAGCCACAGAGTAGAAAATACCAGAAGGGGTGTCATTATAGCAATGCATTTGGCCAAAAAGAAGTCATCAGCTGAATAAGCTAGATTGCCCTAGAAATCTACCCTCCCAATTACTGCATCCCACACAGCCTTACTTTTTTTCTCTTGTCACTGACTCTCTGCTCTATCTTTGCATCTCCCTAGCTGGTTCCAGTTGTTTCTTCTGGCGTGTGGTATCAGTTAGGATCTGGTTAGAGAAAAGCAATCATGCTAGTGTTTTAAAAAGAGGGTATTTAATTCAGCGATTTGGCTATACTGTTGGTGGAATGCTGAAAGAGCAAAAAACAGCAAACCAAAATAACCCAAAGATTAGAAAATGCAGGAAGCAGCTACAACCCCTTGTGGGGGAATGATAAGAAAACAAATGGTGTCACCAGAGTCTCAGAGAAGAGCTCCTCATGAGGCAGGAGCGCCAGCAGCCATGGCTCTAGCTTTCAGCTGGCAGCTCATGGCTGGTGCCTACATCTATAAAGAAATTGCCACTTGGTTGTTTCTGGAAAAATCATTCCAATAGGAGGTATATACTACTGTTAAAGAAAATAGATTGTGAAAAGAAACCATTTTATAGCATGTATGGGAGAAAAGATAACTGTTTTCTCCTTCTATACTCTCAACATTCAACACAGACCATTTCTGATCATCAAAATATGTGGGTTTTTTCCAAAGCAAGCAATTCTCCAACACCTGCTGAGTGTCCTACAATTCAATTCAATTCTGACACTAACCAGAATTAGTGCAGACCCTCCAGCTTAAAGGCTTAGTTACATAAGACTGCATCCTCAGGTCAGATGCAAATTGCAACTAGTAGCTTCTCAGGTTACCCACAATTTCTGTCCAACTTGCCTAAAAATCAGAGGTTCCCACGGCCCCCTTCTCAGGTTCAGTCATTTGCTGGAGCAGCTCACATAGCTCAGGAAAGCACTTTACTTAAATTACCCGCTCATTAAATTACTTAAATTACTTAAAAAGACACAACTCGGGAACAAGCACATGGAAGAGACATGTAGGACCAAGTATGAGGGAAGGGGTGCAGAGCTTCCAAGCCATCCCCAGCTTACCACCCTCCACGTGTTCAGCAACCCAGAAGCTCTCTGAACCCATCCTTTTGGGTTTTTACAGAAGCTTCATTATGTAGGTATGATTGATTAACTCATTGGTCATTGGTGATCAACTCAACCTTCAGCCCTTCCCCCTTCCCCAGATGTTGGGATAGGGGTAGAGGCTGCTGAAAGTGCCAACTACCTCACCACATGGTTGATTACCCTGGCAACCAGCCCTCTATCCTGAGGCTATCTAGAAGCCTCCAGGCAACAGTCATCTCAATAACATACAAAAAGAGACTTATCAATTAAGAGATCCCAAGGGCTTTAGGAGCTATGTGCTAGGAAAAGAGACAAAGACCAAATATATGTTTCTTATTATAAATCACAATATCGTGTAGCAACTGAAAACCTTGTTATGCTCATAAAAGATCATTTTATGTATTCATTAAAGCCAGACGGTTAAGGATATATATTAAAATTTTGTAGCCTGGTTCGAATTATCACATGTGATTAAAAGTAGTTTTCTGGCTCAGCACAGTGGCTCATGCCTGTAAATCCAGCACTTTGGGAGGCCTGGGTGGGTGGATCACATGAGGCCAGGAGTTCGAGACCCGCCTGGCCAACATGGCAAAACCTTGTCTCTACTAAAAATACAAAAATTAGCAGGGCATGGTGGTGCACACCTGCAATCCTAGATACTTAGGAGGCTGAGGCACGAGAATCGCTTGAACCCGGAAAGCAGAGGTTGCAGTGAGCTGAGATTGTACCACTGCACTCAAGCCTGGGCAACAGAGAAAGACTCTATCTCAAAAAATAAATAAATAAAATAAAATAAAAGTAATTTTCTTTAAGAAAAAAAAAACAGTTCTTTAAAAATATTTTGTAATTAAGACAGCTCACTGAGTGAGATTAGACTTTTTTCAATCCCAACTTGTCTGAATTATTCAGGTTCTTGCCAAGAGCAATAAATCAAAACCATTATATTTATATATACTGTGTTCAGCATCATCCACCGTAAGTATATAGTAATTAGACTTATAATTGCTTTTGTCATTGCCTCAAGCTTTACTAACAGTAGTCATTACTACTATTTATTGAGTCAATGATGAACCAACTAAGTTATAAAAATCTCATTTAATCATGACAACTTTTCCATGAAGTAAGTATCATTATTCCCATTTTAGAGATGAAGAAGCAGTTCCAAACATTTCCGTGACTTAAATTCACAGCTTTTTTTTCAAGGGTTACTGTATAATTTGTAATATTTATCTCTGTCCTTTGTGCTATTAGAGAGAGAAAAATGAATTATATAAACAAATAATCCAAAAAACCCATAGCGATAAAAACTATCCAAAATGGAGCATAGGAAGCATTTTTATTATAGTTGTAGCATCTGTGTCTGCTAATTCCATCATCTCAGTAGTTTCTGCATCTGTTTCTATTGATTGAATTTTCTCCTGGTTATAGCTTTTATTTTTCTGCTTCCTTGCATGCCTTCTGTCATAGGTTGAATTTTGTCCCCCAGAAAGATATGTGTTGAAGTCCTAACCCCTGATACTTCAAAATGTGACCTTATTTTGAAATAGGATTGTTGCAGATGTAATAAGTTAAGATGAGGTCATATTGGAATAATGTGGGCCCTTAATCTAATATGACTGATGTCCTTACAAGAAGTAAAGGAGATAGAGACACACAAGGAGAATGCCATGAGTCAGAGATTAGAGTGATGCAGCTGCAAGCTAAGGAACTCCAAGGATTGATGGCCACCACCAGAAGCTAGGAAGTGGCAAGGAAGGATTTTACACAGAGTGTCAGGGAGCATGGCCCTGGGGACACCTTGATTTCACACTTCTGGCCTCCAGAACTGTAAGATAATAAATTTCTGTGGTTTTTAAGCAACCCATTTTGCGGCACTTTGTTACAACAGCCCCAGGAAATAAATATACCTGGCCATTTGGGTTGGATGTTGCACATTGTAAATTTTATGTTTTGGGTGCTAGGTTTTGTCATATTCCATTAAGTAGTATTGGACTTTGTTCTAGCAGGCAGAACATGTTACTTAGAATTGTTACTTAGAAACAGTTTTCTCCTTTTGAAACTTGCTTTTAAATTTCATCAGGATGGGTCACAAGAACTATCTAGGGCGAGTTTAGCCCTGCTACTAAGGTAACACCTTTCTCTGAGTTCTGCTCAATGCCCAGATCTTACAGGTTTCCCCAACTCTGGCTAACAGAAATATGAACTATTTCCAGCCCAAAGTAAGCTCCAGAAATCTTTTGCTTTCTGAGAGTCTTTTTCTGGCCTTGAATAGTTTCGTCTCACCCCTCCATAGACCAGTACTCAGCCAAAGACTAGAGAAGACCTGTGTGCACTTCTTGGGAACTCTCCATATAGCTCCTTCTTCTCTGGTATTCTGTCCAGCAAATTCTAGGTACCTATTCTCCCAGAATTCCAATTTCCACCTCTTCAACTCCACAAGACTTCTGGAATCTGTTTGGGTCTCCCTCTCAGCACTGTAGCATGAAGTAGCCTTTATATGATAAGCTAGGTCAGTTGTGGAACTCATCTTACTGATTGTTTTATTCTTACAAATCACGGTCCTCCACTGCCTCTTATCCAATGCCTGGAAACCTTCATTGCATGTATTCTGCAGGGCTTTCCTTTTTTTTAATGTTGGAAAATAAATGAATCCAGTTCCTGTTACATCATCAAAGCTGGAAGGAAAGTATGTTGTTTATTTTTTAAGTAAACAAGAATATGATGTTTTGAAAAGTTACATTTTTTTCCTTCTTTGTATCTGGAGGGCACACCTTTCTACTCTACAGTAATGTGTAATATATAATGTGTCTTTTTGGTACCAATAGATTTGCTGTCAAGTCTCCAAGAAAGAGAAATCTAAAAATTGTAACAGAGCCTGGCAGATCAAACCCAAGGAACCCCAATCTCAATAAACATCTTGCGTCATTGATGACTATTAGATGCAAACTGGTTACAGAAACCACATTCTGCTTTTTAAGTGATTTCATCAGCCAAGCAGAATGACAGGCTTCCAAACTAGTCAAGAAGTACAAACCTTGTGATTCCCATCTTTGAAACAACCTTGGCTTTCTCAGTGCCATGGTGGGCCCTGGGGCAGGATTTGGGAGACTGAAAACAGAGAGTATTCAGATGACAATTGAAAGCAGATTTCTTGTGTGATGTGGTGTGTTGTGTGATAATTAGAAACCAGGAAATTCACTTAAGAGTAAGTCGGGGAAAAGCACCACTCTCTACTAAACACATGCTAAATTACATGGACTTTATAAACATGCCAAACTCTAAAAGCTGAGATTTTAATAGCAGTTTATAAATTACAAAACATTACCACATGTATTTATTTTCCTCAAACCATCCAGAAATAAAGAAATAAAAAGTCTTCTATTTCTCAGCTGATGACAATTCCATTTTCCATGTGCTCAAGCCAAAAGCCTTGGGCTCATTGTTGGCTCCTCTTTCTCTCTTACACGCCCTTCCTATCCAATCCATCAGCAAATCAAGTAAGGTCTAACTATAAAATAGAACTAGATGCAACCAGTCCTCAACACCCCCACTGATCTGAGTGACTGTCATCTCTCTCTTGAATTCCTTCAATAGCCTCCTAACTACTGAACCTCCTTCTAATCTAGCTCTGCATGATTATTCTCAATATAACAATGAGAATGGTCCTAATATAAGTCAGATTATGTCACTCCTCTGCTCCGAACACTGCAGTGGCTCCCAATTTCTCTGAGAGGAAAAGACAAAGTTCTTATAATAGCCTATAAGACATTACAAGGCCCAACTACCCTTCCCTCAAACTTGATTTTCCTTGCTATGATCCACCTTTTTTTAATTCCATAAATACTCTCACTATCTAACATTACACCATGTAATTCTGTTATTTCAAACTGCAATCTAGTCTAGCAAGCCAGCAGCATTGTTTGGTAAGATGTTGATACACATTCTCTCAATTAATGCATGTGGCAAGAACAAGTATACCCACTGGTGCTAACTAACCTTAGCCTATATGGTCATGTACAACTCTTGTTTTTGGTGGAGAGCAATCATCTATGCAGCAATTTGAGGTTAGTCAGGGTGAGCTACTGCCCCACACTCTTATAACAAAAGCAAAGCTGACACGCATACAGATATATGTCCACCAAACATTAGTAAGCAGCCAAAAACAGCTCTCATAAAATGTGTGTAAATCTCCAAAGAGTTCCAACTGCCTGGATCTCTTTTAGGTTTCCTGAGAAGTTCACTTGAGGTGGAGAAAACACCATTCCAGAGGCAAGATTCTATTAGCTTTGCAAACAGCATCAAGCAACCAGGACCCTCTTAAACCAATGGGACAAGGGATCATTTACAGATTGAGCGTAGGGTGTCTTCCCTAAGGACATAAGCTACAGGCTTCCTCAGGTTTTGTACCTTGTTCATGCAAGGGAAAGGGTACAGCCAATCTCTATATCTGGACTATTTACATTTCACAAAAGAGAAGCCATTTCTGACATTCATTATATAGTCAACAGGTCCCCATTTTAATCAATAATAACACAGTTCTGACATTCAGTTTCCTAATTACCATAGTATTGGTTTGATCAAGATACGATAACAAAGCTTATGGTAACATCTGGCATGGAACTACTATATTCTAGTAACTGATTACCCCTGTAGTGTGAATTCTTCACTAGCACAAATCGCTGCCCCTAGATTTAAAGTTTGAAGTAACTAGTACACACCAATTTAACAATATCTGCAGGGAATATATTAGATTAGAGATCTTGCAGCACATAGCAGTGAGTTAACAGACACCTTGACAAAAAGTATAGTGCCTCCTGTATTCAGTAGGACAAGCATCAAGGCAGAGTAATTTTTTAAAAGAATTTTCTTTTCCTCTTTTTTTTCTTTTTACAGCCACACTATTGATCAATTCCTGGCATCACATAACATGCATGTGGTAGACATCGAAAATCCAATCATAAAGAATTGGAAGGGCAGGAATGTCATATCAAAATTTCATAAGTACGAGTACTGCCCCTCTCCCCACCAAAAACTTTTTATCTCTGTGGGCAGAAGTGAAGAAAAAGAAAATGACCTCTTTACAAAATCAGAAAATTTCTGAGCTAGAACATGTAGAGTAGGGGCAATCCTTCCAGAGGCAAGATTCTATTAGCTTTGCAAACAGCATCAAGCAACCAGGATCCTCTTAAACCAATGGGACAAGGGATCATATGTCAATTATTGTTATAATTTTTAAATGCTTTTTTTCCTTGGTGTTTTATAACTTGAATGACTCTGTTGTAAATGTAGAATAATTAACTTTTCTGTTTAAAAAAGTAGGCCGGCCACAGTGGCTCACGCCTGTAATCCCAGCACTTTGGGAGTCCAAGGTGGGCAGATCGCCTAAGGTCAGGAGTTCGAGAACAGCCTGGCCAAGATGGCAAAACCCCATCTCTAGTAAAAATACAGAAATTAGCCGGGCATGGTGACATGTGCCTGTAGGCCCAGAGACCCAGGAGGCTGGCGCAGGAGAATCACATGAACCTGGGAGGTGGAGGTGGCAGTGAGCCGAGATCGTGCCCTTGCATTCCAGCCTGGGTGACAGAGCAAGACTCCATCTCAAAAAATAAAATAAAGTAAAATAAAAATAAAAAGCAATAATATGTACCTCATAAATACATACACCTATGTACCACAAAAATTAAAAATAAAAAATGTAAGAAAAAAAATTTAAAAGAAAAAAGCAATGTTTGTAGTAAAAATACTGGATTAAAAATATTCTTTTCATGTTTTTTCATTTTTCATTTTTATGTTTTCATTATTTTTCATTTTTATGTTTGCTAAAATGTCTGAGCAAATAGAAACATCAGATAAGTTAGATGTGTATTTCACTGCAAAAATTATTCATTGTATTGAGTCAACAATATTCCCCACAGAAAATTCTGCCAAGCACTATCAATTTCAAAAATATTGTTCTATCAAGCCATGCATTATCCAGGGAGAGTTGTAAAAAGATAAAATCTTTCTTGATTTTTTATTGGGTTTTGCCAAGCCATATTTCTAATGTTTATGTCCTTCAGATCACAAGCTCTCTAAAGTAAGCTATTTTTCTAAAGATCTTGAACTGTGTTATAGAAAAGCTATCAGGTTTTTCCAAATTTTTAGTTACTGATGAACAAAAACAAAAGATATATTGATTCTGGCATGGCAAAAGTGGGGTTTTTTTTTGTTTTTGTTTTGTAAATGCTGCTGTTCTTGGAGAAGGTAAGATTTTGGCTGGGCCTGAGAGGATTACTAGTATCTGGCTCACGGGAGAGAGGCAGTAGCCATTTCTAGTGAGAGCCAAGCAAAAGTTTGTCGTGGAGACCAGAAGGAACTTTGTTAGAAGTGAGAGAGAGGGTAGAGGAGAAGGGTGAGGAGGAGGAGGGGCTACCAATGAGGCTGCTGAGGAAAATCAACTTGGCTAAACAAAGGTGGACAAGCTAAGAAGCAAATGAACCACTTATTTAGGGCATGAATAAAGCAGGCATACTAAAAAAGGAGAAATCTTAAACTGCTAAATTTAGCTGGGTTTTTACAAACCAAAATTCTATAAAGGGGTTATTTTCATGTCAACGCAGATATAACTTACATCTTTTATGGATGAGTGATGTTTTTATTTTGAATTATATAAGGTGAGGAGTGAGGGGTTTGTTACAATGTCATCTCCTTAGTCCCCAGAGCCACTAAAGGTATTATATGGGCTCTATATGGGACTCCAGAGAATAAAGCTTATAAAGATAATACAAAAAAATGCACTGACATGGCAGGAGAAAGAAAACAGTCTTGCAAAGATTTAAACGGGCAGCGGTGTACAAGGTGAAGGGAGCACAGTGAGAATCAGCATCCAGGTGTGAAGCGGGGGGGAACTGCCAAAAACAACACCTCAGGGATATGTTGAGAAGTATTTTATTTTTCATTACAAAAACGCGGTGTGGAAAGTAATATAATTCACTTTCCATTCTATTTTTGTATGGCAAAATTATCATATTTATGGAAGTTAATTTTGACTAAATCTGTTAATATTGTTTGTTAGATATTATCCCTATAATAACATCAAATCTTATAAAACATGCTGATCTATCTATCTGTTGAAAGAGATGCTGATTAAATTACTGAAATTACCAATATCAATGTGTCTTTTTTAATAGCTTTCAGATATAGTTCACATACCATCTAATTCATTCATTTTTAAAATTAAAATTATAATAATTTTAATTTTATTTTTCACAGCTTTAATGAAGTATAATTGCCAAATAAAAATTGTAAACATTTAAGACCTAAAACCATAAAAACCCTAGAAGAAAACCTAGGCAATACCATTCAGGACATTGGCATGGGAAAAGATTTCATGACACCAAAAGCAATGGCAACAAAGGCCAAAATTGGCAAATGAGTTCTAATTAAACTAAAGAGCTTCTGCACAGCAAAAGAAACTATCATTAGAGTGAACAGGCAATCTACAGAATAGGAGAAAATTTTTGCAATCTACCCATCTGACAAAGGGCTAATACCCAGAATCTACAAAGAACTTAAACAAATTTACAAGAAAAAAACAAGCAACCCCATCAAAAATGGGTGAAGAATATGAGCAGACACTTCTCACAAGAAGACATTTATGCAGCCAACAAACATATGAAAAAAAGCTCATCATCACTGGTCATTAGAGAAATGCAAATCCAAACCACAATGAGATACTATCTCATGCCAGTTAGAATGGCGATCTTTAAAAAGTCAGGAAACAACAGATGCTGGAGAGGATGTGGAGAAATAGGAATGCTTTTACACTATTGATGGGAGTGTAAATTAGTTCAACCACTGTGGAAGACAGTGTGGAAATTCCTAAAGGATCTAGAACCAGAAATACCATTTGACGCAGCAATCCCATTACTGGGTATATACCCAAAGGATTATAAATCATTCTACTATAAAGACACATGCACACGTATGTTTATTGCAGCACTATTCACAATAGCAAAGACTTGGAACCAACCCTAATGCCCATCAGTGATAGACTAGATGTGGAGAAATAGGAACACTTTTACACTTTTGGTGGGAGTGTAAATTAGTTCAACCATTGTGGAAGACAGTGTGGTGATTCCTCAAGGATCTAGAACTAGAAATATCATTTGGCCCAGCAATCCTATTACTAGGTATATACCCAAAGAATTACAAATCATTCTACTATAAAGACACATGCACACATATGTTTACTGCAGCACTGTTCACAATAGCAAAGTTTTGGAACCAACCCAAATGCGCATCAATGATAGACTGGATAACGAAAATGTGGCACATATACACCGTGGAATACTATGCAGCCATAAAAAATGATGAGTTCATGTCCTTTTGCAGGGACATGGATGAAGCTGGAAACCATCATTCTCAGAAAACTAACACAGGAACAGAAAACCAAACACTGCATATTCTCACACATAAGTGGGAGCTGAACAATGAGAACACATGGACAAAGGGAGGGGAACATCACACACCGGGGCCTGTCAGGGGATGGGGGGCTAGGGGAGGGATAGCATTAGGAGAAATACCTAATGTAGATGACAGGTTGATTGGTGCAGCAAACCACCATGGCATGTGTATACCTATGTAACAAAGCTGAACGTTTTGCACACATATCCCAGAACTTAAAGTATAATAAAAAAAATTTTTTTAGCATAAACGTTTAAAGTGTTCAGCATGATGACTTGATATATGTATGTATTATGAAATGATTACCATGGCCAAGTTAATTAATATACTTATCACCTTGCATGGTGACATTTCTTTGTGTGTGTGGTGAGAAAACTTAAGAGCTACTATCTTAGCAAATTTCAAGTATACAATACAGCATCATTAACTGTGGCCACTGTGCTGTATGTTAGACCCTGAACTTATTCATCATATAACTGAAAGTTTGCGCTCTTTCACCAACATCTTGCCACTTCCTTGCCACCCCCACATTCCTCAGCCCCTGGTAACCTCCATCCTACTCTCTGCTTCTGTGAGTTCAACTTTTTTAGATTCCACATATAAATGAGATAATGTAGGATTTTATTTTCGGTGTCGTGTCTGGCTTATTTCACTTAGCAAAATGTTCTCCAGGTTCATCCATGCTGTTGCAAATGGCCGATTTTCTTCTTTTTATGGTTAATACCCCATTGTATATACATATGCCACATATTCTTTACTCACTCATCTGTTGGTGGACACAAGTTGTTTCCGTATCTTGGCTATTGCGAATAAAACCGCAATGAACATGGGAGTGTGATTGCCTAGTCAAAATACTGATTTCATTTCCTTTGGATATATACCCAGAAGTAGATGGCTGGATTATATGGTAGTTTTATTTTTAATTTTTTGAGCAACCTCCATACTGTTTACCATAATAGCTGTACTAATTTACATTCCCACCAATAGCATATAAGGGTCTTTTCTCCATGTTGCCCCCAACACTTGTTATTCTTTTTCTTTTTGACAATAGCATCCTAATAGGTATGAAGCGACTGCTCATTGTGGATAGGTTTGCATTCTCCTGATCATCAGTGATGTTGAGCACCTTTCATATACCTGTTGGCCATTTGTATGTTTTCTTTTGAGAAATGTCTATACAGGTCTTCAGTCCACTTTTAAATCAGTTTATTATTTTGTTTTTTGCTATTGAGTTGTTTTAGTTCCTTATATATTTGGAGTATTAATTCCTTATCATATATACAGTTTGCAGATATTTTCTCCCATTCTGTAAGTTACCTTTTGGTTGATTTGTTTATGACACTATTTTTGGATAGAAGTGTAGGTAAAATATAAATCATGCATTTTTCCTTATCCAGAAACCTACTCTTTTTTCAAAACTAATACATATGGACCAGAATCATCCATACGTAAAATATACTGAACAATTTACTATACATGAAGCGTACAGTTTCACAGCAAGAAAGCATTTTAGATCATGCATTTCAACCTACCCACTTTATGCATAAGAAAAGAAAGGCCAGAAATGGGAAGTCACTCAACACAAAACCCATCTCTCAAAACACTGTTCTTTGTGCAAAAATAAATTCCATTCACATTTTAGGACAATTCAGTGTGTTCTTGTTTTCTACCATCACTGCAGTTAATTAATCTGATAGGAGATTGTGGTTTCTAATGTCCTGTTCAACATTAATGATAAATGTTTAAGCTGCTTTAGCTTTTGGGTACAATACAGAAAACTGTTGCCAGATATTCTATCTTGGATAAACCTGGTTACATATTTTACATAACCCATAAAGTTGGAAAATACAGTTATCTGATTATAAAGCTTCAATGCACGAATATAAGTTCTTTACCTAGGCCCCAGACCTGTGGAAAAGAGCTGACTCCACAAGATTCATCTGCTAAGGGAATTGGCAGCTCTAATAGTCTCCAGCAATGTTCTGCCTGGCAAGAGGTTCCATTCATCCTAAGAGGATGAATGGCCTAAAGCCAGCACTGATCATACAGCATGAAAAAAAAAATAAAACCAGAATATAGTTTCAAATTCTGTAAGGCATTTTAAATGATTGGCTAACCCTGCATTATAATTATCCTTGTCACTTTCCTACTTTATTCAGAACCAGATTTTGTGTTAGAATTTTGAAAGAAAATACAGGGGAAAAAATCCATAATTACACATTTTCCTGACTCCTAAAAGTTCTCATTACTTTTTACATTCAGATCCTCTGTCCATTTTTAAAAGAGTTATTTGAGTCATTTTTAATTGGGTTGTTTGAGTTCTCTTTATATTTTGGATATTAACCCATGTCTAGTTAATTTTGTGCTGCTCCAACAGAATACTACAAACTAGACAATTTATAATGAAGAGAAATTTATTTACTAATGGTTCTGGAGGTTGGGAAGTCCAAGATTGAGGAGCCAGCATATAATAAGGTCCTTCTTGCTACGTCATCCAATGGCAGAAAAACAGAGAGGGGGAGAGAGAGAGAAAGAGAGAGAGAGACTAGGGGGTCGAAGTTATTCTTTTATAAAGAAACCACTCCTACAGTAACAAACCCACTCCTACAACAATGCATTAATCCATTAATGAGGGCAGAGCCCTCACAGCCTAATTATTTCTCATTTCACCTTATCTCTGAACACTGTTGCATTGGGGATTAAGTTTTCAATACACTGGGGACACATTCAAATCATAGCATTCTTTCCCACCTCCCCAAAATTCATATCTTTCTCACATGCAAAATATATTTATTTTATCCCAATAGCTCCAAAGTCTTACTTCCATTACCAATTCAAAAGTTCAAACTCCAGAGTCTCATCTAAATCAGATATGGGTGAGACTCAGGGCATGATTCATCCTGAGACGAATTCCTCTCCAGCTGCGAGCCTGTGAAATTAAAGTTATCTACTTCTAAACACAATGGTGAGATGGTATTGGATATGCATTCCCATTTCAAAAAGGAGAAATAGGCAAGAAAAAAAGATAATTCATCCCTAGTGTGTCCAAAACTCAACGCAGTGAACAACATTAAATCTTAAGGCTCCAGAATGATCTCCTTTGATCCATTTCCCACCTTCTGGGCACCTCGTGGCAGGTATTGGGCCCCAAAGGCCTTGCAGAGCCCTGCTCTCATGGCTTTTTTGGTGTCCATTCTCATGGGTTGGAGTCCCATGCCTACTGCTCCCCCAGGCTGGTATTTCACTCTTGAAGCTCTACAGTTCTGGGGCCTCAGGGGTGGTCCCACCTCTACCACTCCACTAGGCATTGCCATAGTGGGAACTTTCTGTGGTGGTTCCACCCCTGTGTCCCTGAGGCTCTCTGAGACCTTCTTTGAAATCTAGGTGGAGGCTACCCTGGCTCCACAACTTGTGAATTCTGCAGACTCTGCAGAGTCAACACCACATGGACATTGCCACAGCATGTGGCTTGTGCCCTCTGGAGTGATGGTGTGAGCCACACCTGGGCCTCCTTGAGCCATGGCTAGGGTCACCAAGGGGTGCTTCACTGGAATACAGAGAGCAAAGCCTCAGTGTAGCCCTGGGTAGCAAGCCCTTTCTGTCTTCAAGGCCCTAACCTTCTGAGCCTATGATTAGAAAGGCAGCCTCAAAGATCTCTGAAATGCCTCAGAGTCATTCTCCCACTGTCCTGATGAAAACATTCAAATCAGAGCAACCCTTTATCAAATATATGATTTACAAATATTCTCTCTCATTCAATAGGTGCCTATTCATTTTGCCGATTGTTTCCTTGGCTGTGCAGAAGCTCGTTAGTTTGATGTAGTCCCATTTGCTTATTTTTGCTTTTCTTACATGTGCTTTTGGTGTCATATTCAAAAAGATTATCAACATCAATGTCAAAGGCATTTTTCCCTATGTTTTCTTCTCAAAGTTTTATAGTTTCAGGTTTTACATTTAAGTCTTTAATCTATTTGGGGTTAATTTTTTATATGGTATAAGATAAGGGTCCAATATCATGCTTTTACATGTGGATGATACTTGCTTTATATAGTTAGATGCTTCCCAATGTTAAGTGCATATATTTTTACAATTTTTATATTCTCTTGATGAATCTGTCCCTTGTATCATTACATAATGATCTTCTTTATCGCCTGTGACAGATTTTGAATAAAAGTCTATTTTGTCTGATATAAGTTTAGCCACCTCTACTCTCTTTTTGTTGCCATTTGCATGAAATATCTTTTGCTGTCTCTTCACTTTTATCTTATTTGTGTCCTTAAAGTTAAAATGAGTCTCTTACAGGTGATATATTGGTAGATCTTATCTTTTTTTTAATATCCATTCAGCTACTCTGTGTTTTCTGATTTGAGAACTTAATGCATTTACATTTAAAATAATTATTAATAGGTAAGTAATTACTATTACCATTTTTTTTCTGACTTTTTTTGTAGTACCTTTGTTTCCTTCTTCCTTTCTTGCTGTTTTGCTGTGTGATTTGTGGATTTTTTTTGTAGTAGTATGCTTTAATTTATTTCTCTTTATCTTTTCTGTATCTACTACATGTTTTGTCTTTGTCATTACCAAGAGGCTTACATAAAATATCCTATAGTCATAACAGCTTATTTTAAGCTAATAACTACTCCAGTTCAGTTTCATACAAAAATTCTACACACTTACTTCTTCTATGCACACATTTTGTGCTATTGATGTCACACTTTAAATCTTTT
Source organism: Nomascus leucogenys (assembly GCF_006542625.1). Classification (NCBI taxonomy): domain Eukaryota; kingdom Metazoa; phylum Chordata; class Mammalia; order Primates; family Hylobatidae; genus Nomascus; species Nomascus leucogenys. Next base: position 76,930,482 of record NC_044391.1, read on the forward strand.
TATATTATGTATTCATTAACAAACTATTGTAGCAATAGTTATTTTTAAAACTTTTTAAATTTTTATACTAGAGTTAAAAGTGACTCATGTATCAACATTACAGTATTAGAGTATGTAACTTGACAATACATTTACCTTTAACAGGGAGTTTTTAACTTTCATATATTTTCATTGTTGTTATTTAACATCCTTTTGTTTTCACTTAAAGATGTCCCTTTGTCATTTTGTATAAGGCAGGCCTAGTGGTGATGAACTCCCTATAAACAGCAAATGTTTATTTCTCACAGTTCTGGAGTCTCAGAAGTCCAAGATCAAAGCCCTGGCAGACTCAGTGTCTAGTGAGCTCCTTATTCCTGGTTCACAGACGGCACCTTCTTGCTGTGTCCCCACATGGAGAAAGGGATGAATGATCTCTCTTGGGCCTCTTTTATAAAGGCACTAACCCCATTCATGAGCACTCTGCTCTGATGACCTAATCACTTCCTAAATACCCCACCTCCTAATGCTATTACCTTGGGGGTTAGCATTTCAACATATTAATTGGTGGGGGGGGGACGCATTCAGATTATACAGACTATCAAAAATAATGCTGTAATAAACATTCATGCACAAGTTTTTCTGTGGACATATGTTTCCATTTCTCTTGGGTATATACCTAGAAGTAGAATTTCTGGGTCATATTGTAACTCTGTCTTTAATCATTTGAGAAAGTACCAGACTGTTTTCCAAAATGGCTGCACCATTCTACAGTCCCACCAACAGTATATGCAAGTTCTGATCTCTCCACATCCTCACCAATGCTTGTTATTATTTGACTTTTTATTTTAGCTATCCATGGTTATGAAGTACTGTCTCTTGGTTTTTATTTGCATTTTCCTGATGGCTAATTATGTCAAGCATCTCTTCATGTGCTTATTCACCATTTATGTATCTTCCTTGGAGAAATGTCTATTCAGATTCTTTGTCCATTTTTAATTGGATTATTCAATTTTTCATTCTTGAGTTTTACGTTTTACAAGTTCTTTATATATTGTGGATACCTAACCCTTATGAGATATATGACTGGCAATCTTGCAAGTATTTTCTCTCATTCTGTGGGTTTCCATTTCACTTTCTTCATGGTGACCTTTGAAACACAAAAGTTTTAAATTTTGATGAAGTTCTATTTATCTATTTTTTCTTTGATTGCCTGTGTTTTTGGTGTCAGATTTAAGAATCCTTTGCCAAATCCAAGGTCACGAAGGTCTTCTTCTAAGAGTATTATAGTGTTAGCACTTATATTTTGGTGTTTGATTCATTGTGAGTCAATTTTGTGTATGGTATGAGGTAAGAGTTCAACTTCTGTATTTTGCATGTGGCTCCCTGGTTGTCCCAACTCCTTTCATTGAAATGAATTTTTTTTCCTCATTGAATGGTCTTGGCATCTTTCTCAAAAATTAGTTAGATGTATGGGCTTATTTCTGGATTCTCAATTTTATTTTGGTAATCTGTGTATCTGTCCTTGTGTCAGTACCACATTGTCTTGATTACCATTGTTTCGTAGTAATTTTGAATTCAGGAAATATGAGTCTTCCAACTTTGTGTTTTTACAAGATTGTTTTGTATATTCTGGTTTCTTTACAGTTCCATATGAATTTTAAAATTATCTTGCCCATTTCTACAAACAATTTGACTTTTTATTTTTTTGACAGAGTCTCACTTTGTTGCACAGGCTGGAGTGCAGTGGTGCAATCTAGGCTCAATGCAACTTCCACTTTGGGTTCAAGAGATTCTTGTACTTCAGCCTCCAGAGTAGCTGGGACTACAGGTGTGCACCACAATGCCCAGCTAATTTTTGTAATTTTTTAGTAGAGATGGATATTGCCATGTTGGCCAGGATGGTCTTGAACTCCTGACCTCAAGTGATCCTCCTGCCTGGGCCTCCCAAAGTGCTGGGATTATAGGCGTAAGCCACCATGCCCAGCCAGAATTTGACTTCTTTCCTGAAATAAATAAGTAGCTAATAAAATGCATTCCACCTTAACACTTGGAAGATACTTTAGGCCAGGTATGGTGGCTCACACCTATAGTCTCAGCACTCTGAGAGGCCGAAGTGGAAGGATTGCTTGAGCTATGCAGTTTGAGACCAGCCTGGACAACATAGTGAGACCCCATCTAAAAAACAAAACAAGATAGCTGGGCATGGTAGTTTGCACCTGTGATCCTAGCTACTCAGGAGGCTGAGGTGGGAGGATAGCTTGAGCCCAGGGAGTTCAAGGCTACAAGTGAGCTATGATCACGCCACTGCACTCCAGCCTATGCAACAGAGCAAGACCCTGTTTCCAAAAAAAAAAAAAAAAAAAAAGGCAAAAAAAAAAACCACACCATATTTTAAAGTCAGGCAATTAGGCAAAGCAAATACTTAATATATTTAGCAAGAGCACATAAGAAAATGGAAAACATTTTTAAAATCTGTCAGCCAGGCAGTATTATCAGAAAATTCAACGCTGTTTGTCTTCCTGAAAAAGGAATTAACTCTTAGACAATCAAGGAAGCATATCCAGGTCCCAGGTTAAATAATGGGAATGATTTCTACTATGTTAATGAGGATATACTCATCACTTACTCCAATGCCCTAAATCCAGTCTTCCTACATAGGTCTAACACATATAGAGTGGATAGCTCGTTTAGAAATGCTTACTCTCCTTGCTGGTTGGTGAAAAGGGTCTTAGAGTAGTAATGATTGGGCTTATTTTGTTTGGGTTTTTTAAATTTAGTCTAGTAAATTTGCATTCCAAAAGGAGAACACTAAGTTTTGAAGAGGCTGATAGCTTTAGAAAATTAATGTTTTCTTGGCTTCTGACTGAGATGGTTTATATCAATTTTGTATAAATATGTATTATAGTTGGGTAAAATATTAACTTGTCCTGAAAGGAAGTTCTCTAAATACTAAAGGAGTTTTTCCTAGCTCATTTTACTCACAAATTTCCAGAAACACTAAATTCTAAAATATCTCAATGATACACCTTGCTTTTTTTAAAAAAAATCAGTGAAAGCATTCAACTATAGTCCAACCCCTCTCTTCATTCCACAACATGTACACAAACAGTAATTCCTCAAAGGATTAAAGTAATCCATGTACATATAAACCAATGAGAATAGAAGAGGTTTATGTCATCTATTCAATAAAAAATCACAAATGTAAATGGTTGTTTTCATTATTTCTGTTCTTTTCCTCTAAATTCTTATTCTAAGAATATATTTACTTCAATACAGAAAGTGGACATTTATTCTTGCAGCCTTAGAATCACTTTTACTTTTTATCCAGAAAAGTAAAACTGCAAGTGATCTCTGTTTTTTGCAAGAGTAGTTTTCTGACAATAAGTGTTAAACACATTTGACTTTTTATTTTATGTTCTTCACCAGGGCTGGACATTTATGACCAAGACGTGCTACAAGGCTACAATGACAGCTCACCCTGTAGCCACTTAAATCAGCAGCAACATAACGTTGAGAAATGATTCTAATCATTCCAAGTCACTAACACAGATATTAGCACAAATAGATGTTTAGGGAAGATTCTACTGCAGATTTTTCTGTCTGATACTCTTCAAGGAGCAGGTAGAGACTACTCAAATCATACATTTAGCCATTTCCAAAAATAACCAGCATTTCTCTCATTTTATGCCACTAGATGGCACAGCTATACCTAAATAAACGAAGGAATTTGTATAAAAGAGGAAATTGAATCTCGGGTTAAAATAAGCCTTGTCAAGTTGACACATCGATGACATCTGAAACAGAGAAAAATGGAGCGTGCTGGAAAACCATCATCTCTTTGCCTGTTAGAAAATGATTTGGGAAATTATAATTTGGAGCCACAGTACAGTTTATTCGTTTCCTAGGGCTTGTTACATTACTACGAGTGGCTTAAAACAGGAAAAATTCATTATCTCACGGTTTGGAGGCTAGAAGCCAGAAACCAAGGTGGTTTTGTTTTGTTTTGTTTTGTTTTTACTTCTTGAGGCTCTATGAAAGAATCTGTTCCATACTGCTAATTGGGTGCAGGACACGCTGCTTCCAAATATGGCACCTTGGCATTTGAGAAAACAGCAGAAGCAGGAAGGTCACTCTTACATTCCCACTTTCTCCCTGAGGCAGGTCATAAGACCCCAGTTTGAGAGATGCCCTCCCTATACCCAGAAGAAAGAAAAATCCTTATCTCTGAAGGCACAGGAACACAGACAAGAATCTGAACAAATAGGTTTTGCTAAGTTTTCCCCAATTTATAATCCTTAGGTGATACATTTTTATCCAACCATACTTCTCTACTACTGTCTATTTCTCCATCAACCTAGCATGAAAAATAACCTGTTTATTTGGGCCTTTATTTCTCAATGCTCCTGTGTCATGTAAAGCTCATATCAAATTAGTGTGTATCCTTTTCTTTTGTTCATCTGTCTTTTGTTATAGGGGCTTCAGCCATGAAGCAAGCAATTGGCAAAGAAAAGAAATCTTTTTTCCCCTTCTTCTAGCTTCCGGTCATTTCCAGTAATCCCTGGCATTCCTTGGCTTGTAGACCCATCACTCCAATGTGCCTCTGTCTTCATGTGTTATTCTCCTTCATGTGTCTTTATGTCGCCACATAGCCTTCTTATAAGGACACCAACCATTGGGTTTAAAGCCTACTCTAATCTAATATGACTTCATGTTAACTGATTATATTTGCAATGACCTTATTTCCAAATAAGGTCACATTCTGACATTCCAGTTGGACATGAGTTTGGGAGAACACCATCCTGTTCAGTACTCAGCGCAACACCCAAGCTGTGTAGACAGGTTTGGAGCCTGGCTGCATCAGTGCTGAGCAGTGAGACTCATGGACAAGTTACGTAACCTGCCTAAGCACTATGTTTTCATCTTAAAAAATAAATAATAATAGAAAAATAATAATAATAGTAACAATATTTGCCTTGTAGCACTGTTGTGAGAATTAAATGAGGTAATGCTTGCAATGAACTTAGTGTCAGACACGTAGTAAGTGCTCAATAAGTATTAGTTATTATTATTGTTATTGTTACTGCAATTCAAAAACAAGGATTCTTACCCCGTGTTTCACACCAGAGACTGAAATAGAAAGCTCCCTAGTAGTATATCCAAATTTTGATTAAATGATGAAGAGGGAAAAATGCGTCTCCTAAAAAACCAGTCTTCTGTTTCTGTACCTTTTCTCCTCCAGGAAAGGACACTAGAGCCCCTGTGTCTTCATTTCTTTTCTATCATGTATACCTTAATTTTACTGGGTCTATTTTCCAAAAAGGATTTGCAATGGTAATGTCCTTGTATTCTCTCCCTGCCTCCTCTGGTTCTGAACATGCCATAGGAAAGGTCTTTACCTAGAAGATCTGAGGAACAAAGCTCAGCAGTGTTTCAGTAAGTGGGTGACAAGGGAAGGACAAAGTGCAGCTGGCTGTCCAACCTGATGCAGAACCAGCTCAGGACAGACAAGCTAAGTCTTGCCCAAGGACATGGAAGGGGAGGAATGGGCTGGGGCTTGAGCAGGAAAGGAGAGGTTGTGACAAAACAATCACTCTTAGGGGCTGAAACCAGAAGTGGATCTGGTGGACAAAAGTAATGCTTCAGGGGAAGGAGCCCTCCAAGGCCCTCAGGAAGGATGGAGGTTAGGGACAGCCTGAGAATCAGCCAGTTGGAAGAAGCATGGCTTTCAGAAAGAAATGGGTACTAAAGAAGCAATAAGTGATACCTAAAAGTCTCTTTCCAGAGCCCCCAGGATCAGTGGAGACCCAGACTCTGAGAATCTCCATGCAGATGCCCCGTGGGCACCTCTACTTTCATACCCTTAAAGCAAACCCATCAGCCCTACCCTCAGAGACCTGCTCAGGTTCTGCTTTCCTTTCTCAGAGAAGGTCCCACCAAGTCCCCAGGCTCACCAACCAGAAGCCAGGGGTCATCTAGGACCCATCCCTTGTTCTCATGTCCCATGTCCTGTGGGTTTGACAACTTCTGAGTTGGTTGAATCCATCACCTCCACCTCTGCCTCTTCCCACTGCCTGCAGAATACAGTCTTGGGCATAGAACACAAGGCTTCCATGCTCTGAGCCCTGTCTACCTTTCCAGTTCCACCTTCCTGTTTCTCCACAGCCCCATCAAACTCCCTCTGTGGTGAACATAAGTGATTGCTGAGTGAATATATGAAAGAATAAATGCATCATTACAAACAGGAAGAGGATTGACATTTCCTAAGGGGTAAGATATATGTTTACAAATATTTTGCTGTCAAATTCTACCTTTTAATAAAAGACTCTGGGGTTTTCTTATTAGATGGACAGTTCATTGTGAATTTAAAGTGGTCCTATCCACTGTGAGAGTACAGACTGCATCTTTTTCAGCCCTCACATGATAATATTTTCAATATTATTTATTGAATGGCCAGATCTAAACTCCCAGGCCATAGGGATTTCAAGTTTTCCTCCAAGGCTGGGTCTTTGGCTTGGGTCCTGAAAATCATCTTACATGTGGTAGAAGCAGAAATGACTAATATGGATTAATACTCCCTGCTCCTACAGGAAGATGCCCAAGGCAGGCAACTCTGATCTAGGGGGCAGGAGCTAGGAGAAGGAACTGAGGACCAGAACAGAAACAACACGTGAAGGAAGGAGACAGGCAGGGAGCAGGTGGGGAGCTAGGAGAGCTAAAGTTGATGCACGGATAGATAGAGTCTGTTGCAAAAGCCCAAGAAGCAAATGTCAGATGGGTTAAGTCAGGTAAGATATTAAGACATCAGAGGCTAGGTGTGGTGGCTCATGCCTGCAATACCAGCACTTTGGGAGGCTGAGGTAAGCAGATTGCTTAAGCCCAGGAGTTTGAGACCAGCCTGGGCAACAGAGCAAAACACCATCTCTACAAAAAATACAAAAAAAATTAGCCAGGTGTGGTGCTACATGCCTGTAGTCCCAGCTACTCAAGAGGCTGAGGTTGGAAGATTGCTTGAGCCCAAGAGGTTGAGGCTGCAGTGAGCCATGATTGCACCACTGCATTCCAGCCTGGGTGACAGGGCAAGACCCTGTCTCCGGGAGAGTGGGGAAGGGTAGAAGACCTCAGAAAGAAGTTAAAGTGCTGGACTCCACAAGGCAGAGGTAGACAATTCCCACGAGTGCTCTGTATGGGTCTTGTTAGGGACTGGATTGTGCCTTCCCACCCCAAATTCATATGTTGAAACCCTAGCCCCAGTGTGATGATGATGCAGGATGTCTCCTCGACCCTTTTGTGGAACTTCTGACAGGGTGTCCCGTTTACTCAGCCCACCATGCTCAACCCTTCACCAGAGGGAGCATGTGAGCAGATGAGTACAGGAACTGGCTAGCTGCTTTAGTGCTGGCAGGAGCGAACTTTGTGCAGGCCCTACTGCAGCATCCAGGTGGGGATGCCTGTGATCCCAAAGCACCAGAGGGCGTGTTACAATGCTCTCTTTGCTCCGCCATTCACAGACAGCAATGTGTCATCAGCTCAGTGGGCCCTTTGCCTTGTCATGTGGGGCAGCTGCCCTCCACCAGCAAGAGCAAATGGCCAGTGTGACAGCCTTTTTGGGTACCCACACGTGGTGGGTAGTGAACTCTTGTCCGATGCCCAAAAAGAATATCATGTGAATGAATTGAGGGATGGTGGATGAGAAGAATTTTAATGAGTGATGAAAGCAGGTCTCAGTGGAGATGGGAGCTGGAAAGAAGCAGGAAGAGCAGGTCACTCCTCTCTGAAGTCAAGTTGCCTCCCTGCCTTTCTCCTCCAAAGTCAAATTGCCTCTCCCCAACATCCAGCCACTTCTCCTCTCTACCAGCAGAATCTGGGGTATTAATAGGCACAGGATAGGGGGTGGGGCGGGTCACAGGTAGTTTTGGAAAAGGCAGCATTTGTTTGGTAAAAAGACATTATTCAGAAAGAAACAACCAGGGGAGAGTGGGTGCACAGGAATAGAAGTTCTCACTTTGGGTCACGGGTTTCAGGCTACTTTTGGTTTGAAGGTGGGGTTTCCGCTTAGGACAGGGTCTTTAGGCAGGCAATTTTGGTAACCAGGTCATGAAGATGGAGGACTAATCTGACAGGACTGGTATTTTATAAGAAGAGGAGGAAATGCCAGAGATCTCTCTCTCTCTCTCCATCCCAGGTGCACAAAGGAAAGGCTGTGTGAGGATACAGTGAGAAGGCGGCTGTAATGTTGTGATATAATAAGAAATATATATTTGGTTTTTGTCCCCAGTTTTTAGCACAGAGCTTTTAAAATCCTTGGAATTTCCTAAGTGATTAGGGTAAGAGGAGTATCTTTTGTTATTCATAATAAGCCTCCTTTAACCATACCTGAGTTTATGCTAAGGAGGTGACCCTGGGAGAATGAGAGCTGGTTGTCAGGGGAACCAAGCACACAATTAGAGGGTTAGAACATTCAGCTGTACCCCCTAATCTCCATGAAAGAAAGAGGGGCTAGGTAGGGATCAAGTTAATCACCAGTGGCCAATACAGTCATATGTCACAAAACAACATTTTGGTCAATATCAGTCCACAAGATTATAAAACCATATTTTTACTGTACCTTTTCTATGTTTAGATCTACAAATAGTCATTCTGTTATAGCTGCCTACAGTATAGCAACATCCTATATACCTTTCTAGCCTAGAAGCAATAGGCAATACCGTATAGCCTAGGCGTGCAGTAGGCTATACCACCTAGATTTGCCTAAGTACACTCTATAATGTTTGCTCAAAGACAGAATTGTCTGATATTTCTCAAAATGTATCCACAATACCTGACTATAATTTAATCAATTATGCCTACTTAATGAAGCCTCCACAAAAACCCTAAACAATGGAGATTGCAGAGCTTCTGGGTCAATGAATGTATCCATGTGCTGAGAGGGTGATGCACCCCAACTCAAACGGACGGAAGTGCCTATGCTCAGGACCCTTGCAGATCTCAGAGAACTCTTCACTTGGTCGGTAAGCTGTATGTTTTGTAGCATCGTTTATAGTAAACCAGTGAACATAAGTGTTTTTTCTGAATTTTGTGAGCTCTTCTAGCAAATTATCAAGCCCAAGAGGAGGGCCAAGGGAGGGCCTGATTTGTAGCCAAGTTGGACAGAAGTGTGGGTTACCTGGAGACCCACTACTTGTGATTGGAATCTGAAGTGAGGAGCAGGCTTGTGGGACCGAGCCCTTAACCTACGGGATCTGCTCCCAGCAGAGCAGAATCAACTCCTGGTATTAATGTCAGAATTGAGTTAAATTTTAGGACACCTAGTTGGACTAGAGAATTGCTGGAGTGGAAAGCTGTACATTTTGTGTTGAAAGAAGTGTTGTGTGAGTAGAGAAAGCTTTTTTTTTCCTTTTATAAGCTTTCTGAAATTTAATTGAGTTAAATTGTAGGACAACCAGAAAATTGAAGAATTGCTTAGTGTGAAAAACCCACATATTTGGTGTCAAAAGAAATATTGTCTATGTAGATAAACAAATTTTTCCTTTTAGCAGCCATTTGCAAGTCAACAGACAGCCCTCACCAGAAACCAAATTTGCTGGCTCCTTGGTCTTGGACCTGTAGTCTCCAGAACCGTGAGAAAATAGATTTCTGTTGTTTAAGCCACCCAGTCCCTGCTATTTGTAATGGCAGCCCAAGCAGAGCAATATAGGTAAGTCTTTTTTGAAGGACCATGTTCTGCCCCCTCTGATAAGTAGCACTCTTATCCTCCTGCAGAAGATGCACAGTGTGGTGCCTGCAGAAGACAGCCCCTGATACACACACACACACACACACACACACACACACACACACGTGTTAACCAAGCAAATTGAGAGGAAGTATCCTGGAATTATGCTTATGTGAGCCAACAATAAGGCCAGATCTCTCTGTGCAAGAATTATTTAGGGACCTCAAAAAGCAGAGCATTAATGCAGTGACTTGTGTAGTTCAAGAACTCAGAAATATCAAGATGGTTATACTGTCCCAAACGACTGATTTCTGAGTGTCAGTCTAGGTTCTTACTTTTTGTTCACCAACTTTCTGTCTGATCTATACTGTGCTGCTTCTACTTCAAGACAAACAGTCTGAGCTCCATGAATGTAAGGCTTCTTGGTTCCATTTATGCTTCACTTTAAGGATTTGGAAAATTAGGACCACAGTGAAACCAGACATCTCTGGATCTCTGGCATGTCTGATAAATGCATAAACTCCTTCCATCTTCTTTCTTTTTACAACAAATGGTCTTTAACAGAATTATTGATTATACTCCATAAAGATCCAATTAGGAAAATCATTTCCTCCAATCATCTTTTTTGTTTTCTCCCCATTACCTGAAAAGCATTTATTTATATTTCTGCTAAAAGTTAATGAAGCCTATCTTAGTCCCTTCAGGCTGCCATAACAAAATGCCATAAACTCGGTGGCTCATAAACAACAGAAATTTATTTCTCACAGTTCCAGAGGCTGAGAAGTCCAAGATCAAGGCCCTGGCAGACTGTCTGGTGAAGGTCTTCCTCCCCATAGATGGCATCTTGCTGTGTCCTCACATGGTGAAAGAGTGAAGAGATCCCTCTGGCCTCTTTTACAATGGCACTGTCCCATTCTTGAGAGTTCTGCCCTCATGACCCAATCACCTTCTAGTACCATCACATCACGTTGGGGTTAAAATTTTAACACGTGAATCTGAGGAGAACATAAACACTCAGTTTATTGTAAAGCCAGATACCAAAACATTTTTGAAACTGTTTTATCAGTAAATTTACAAGCTAATGTCTGCCCCAACAAACATCCCAACGATGTGCACACATGGAGTGATCCTGCAGTTAAACTCCATACATGGAGAAGACTGGATACAATTTTCCCTCTCCCTGAGAGTAGCGACAGTGCTTTGATTTTTTGCCACTACGAAAAGCAATTATGTTTTCTGTTTAAATCCATTGAGATCCATCCTTCAATGATCCTGTATTGTTGCAGAAATTTTGCATCACTAATACAGAGTGTTTCGACAATTGGCTTTTGTGTTCCAGGTAGACACTTGTAAAGAAAACCAAAAATATTTTACCTAAAAATATACTTCTTTGAAATATTTTGAGAAGGCTATTCAGAGGGCCTGCAGACAGGAATAGCCCTGAAAAGCTGCCTTTTGTGGAGAAGATTTGCATCCATAGAGAAAAATCTACATTAATTATATAGAAAACTTGGCTTTCTCTGAATCCCTCCCCCTTATCTGGATCTAGGAAAAATTAACTCAATCACAAACCACCGTCTATTCTTTCTGAGAGGTGGGTTTTCATCCACTTAATAATACCACCTTTGCCCCATGCCTTTCTTCCTCTCTACCTCCCATAACCTGTCTTGCCATTCTCCAAATGCCTATTCTTTCTATAACCTCAAAATGGTATAAAAATGTCAGCCATCTGGCTCTTTCTTTGAGTTTTCATATTTTGTACAACTCTTGTGCATATTAATAAATTTTGCATGCCTTTTCTCCTATTCATTTCCCTTTTGTCAGCTGATTTTCAGCAAACCTTCAGAGGGTGAAGGGGAAATTTTCCCTTGGATGCTACAGTTTTGGTGACCATGGCAGGACAGCCAGATTAGAAGAAAATCATTTATACAGACTAGTCGCAGGTGTAGTGACTCTGGTGTATGTTTTGGTATGAATATTCATATTGTTTGATCCTTTCCTCCCAGAAATAGTCTTTTTTTCCTTTGTCTCTGTCTTTCTGTGTCATTTGTCATAAAGTACCTCTTGTCCGATATTATGTCCTGGAGACCTTAACTTGAGACTGAATGGGACTGCTCTCTTTTGGTGTCCATCATCTAGGGGTGTAACTTTTGATTCACAGCCAGTGGCCAATGTGAAAGTAAAACAGGAAAAGTTCCTTTATCCCCCTAGCACAGTGTGCAATGGGGTTGTGGCTCAGTTCTTTGGTGCCCCGCTGCTCAAACCTCTAGCAGGAGCATGCAGACTTGCCAGTCGTGGGGATCTGACCCCACGGCAGCAGCTGGGGGTGAATGTTTACAGCTGAAGCCCCAGTGGGCATGTGTTACAGGTTGCTCTTTCAGTTTAGCCATCCACAGGTGGCTTGTGTTAGTCAGCTCAATTAGACCCCTGCCTTATCGCAAGGACAGAAGGCTTTCCGTATCCCGGGGTTTCTTGCCTTGGCGTACTGGAAGAATTGGATTGCAAGTGGGTTTGGAGAATGAGTGCAAGATTTTATTGAGTGGAAATAGCAGTCAGCAAATGGGGGAGCTAGAAGGGAGACGGAGTAGGAAGGTGGTTTTGGCCTGGAGTCGAGCTGCTCAGTGGCCGGGCTCTCCTACTGCCCTGTCCAAACTCTGTGGCACTGGTGGATGGCCTGTCAGCTGGACGGCATCTTTCACCAGTGCGTTCCTCTCAATATCCAGCCACTTGTGTCTTCTTCCACTGGTGTGTTCCTCTTGACGTCCACCTGCTTGTGTGCATGTCTGTTATGGTCTTGGGGGTTTTGTAGGCACAGGATGGGGACATGGTGGGCCAGGATGGTCTTGGGAAATGCAACTTTTGGACACGAAAACAGAAATGCCTGTCCTCATCTAGGCCCATGGCCATAGGCTGGAGGTGAAGCCCTGGCCAGGGACCCACCCTTCTCTACCCAGCACTTCCCTGCCCACACTCCCCCATATCAAAAGGACTGGGAATCCCTAGAGACATAAGATATTAAGCAGGACACTCTGTTCAGAATGTGCCAAGCTTTCAGGGGAGTTTGTATTAATAAGAATTCCCATCCATAGGCTGGATGCGGTGGCTCACGCCTGTAATCCGAGCACTTTGGGAGGCTGAGGTGGGTGGATCACCTGAGGTCAGGAGTTCAAGACCAGCCTGGCCAACATGGCAAAACCCCGTCTCTATGAAAACTACAAAAATTAGCCAGGTGTGGTGGCATGCACCTGTAATCCCAGTTACTTGGGAGGCTGAGGCAGGAGAATCACTTGAACCCAGGAGGCAGAGGTTGCAGTGAGCCGAGATTGCACCACTGCACTCCAGCCTGGATGACAGAAGGAGACTCTGTCTCAAAAAAGAAAGAATTCCCACCCATAAGGGGCTTTTGTTGTCTCAATCCTTGTTGCCTGATTAGGCCTGGGAAAGTCCAATCTCAGTGGGGTATACCCAGTGTCACAGATTAACAAGCCTGTGACTGGCAAGCCCCCACAAATTTGTGGGATACTAGAGGCACCACATGCACAGACATCATCCTTAACCATCTGTGCAACGAGAGTCTTTTGTTATCCAACTTATTTCTGGGAGTAAATTTTTGAGGGTTTCATATGGTGCTGCATCTTCTGCACCCATTTTTAAAATGCCACTTATGTCCATGGTGTTCACACTTTGAAAAGTTACCTCTGGGACCTTCCATAAAAAATGTCTATTGGCTTGAGTCACTTATGAAATAAACAAAAAGACTATATTTAAAAGAAAACTTTTTAGAGAGCTCTTATCTTAAATAGCCATCTTATTGGTATCTATGAAAAAAATACAAAAGAAATATAGACTTTAAAATTCTATTGGCAAGAATCCAAAATGGCAGAAATCAGATTTAAAATAAAGTTAAAACCCTGTGTATACACACACTGTCTGCTTTGGATTCCCTGTGGGATTTGCAAAAAGGGCAATCCAGCCTGTATTCTAGTGGCGAGGATTCCATGCTTTCACATCCGCTACCCGGGTTTGATTCCCAGACTGAGAACCAGTCCCTTAGAGATGTAAGTCCTTTAACCGAGGAGGAAAAAAGAAACACTTATAAGTAAGGAGAGCAAAGATCACCTAGTGACCATCAAGCAGGCCTTTAAGAGACAAAAAAAAAACAAAAAAATTCCTTATTTGAGAAATTTAGAAGTAATTAGACTTCCCTATTATCTAAAGTCGGCACCTGGTTCCATGCCTCTTTTCAACTTAAAATTTACAAGAAACTAGAATGTCTATACACCTCCAGAATGCATGCATGCCAAACTGCCAAACTCATTGTGCAACCCTTGCCCACATTAAGGCACCAAGATGTCTACAAATGTAATCGTTTATCATGCAAATTACCCTTCAGCTTCCGCGTTAAGGTCTCTAAACACCCCTAAAGAAAAAGCCACCATGCTGTGCTCAGTCCTCTCTTGCTGAGGCGCCCCACTGCACTCTTCTGCAGCATTCCTTCTTTCTAAAAAATATTTCTGTTTTCAAACCCATACCGTTGTTAGTGAATTCTTACCAACCCACAAGTCAACCACTTTCCAATGCCAGAATTCTGACACCTCACCCAGCAATAAGAATTAGTTTGGATTACTTATTTTGAATTTATATTTGTGTGACTCTTGACTTTCCGATGTACTCGTTTCTTATTGATTCTTTTCCCTTTCCCTTCCATGGATGGCTATTGTTTTCCTGTTTGTCTCTAAGTCTCTTTTTTTTTCATCTAGTAGCTGCGGGGGTAATTCTGGGTCTTGTGAGGACTGCTTTTTTACCCGTTTTGGAGATGACTCATGCATCCTTGGTTAAGGTTTTGGTTCTTAGTCACTGGGAAATTACCTTCGGTTTAAAAGAAAAGAGAAAAAGTTCGAAAGCCAGGAATATTGGCTTTGTTCTGGCTAAAAACTGATAATGAGACATTCAAAAGATTTTTTGAATTCTATGAGCAAAAGTCAACTTAATCAAAGCTGATACTCAGATTATACATATTTTTAGACATTTCTGTTCTCCTTTGGATTCTAGTTCTCCCATGGGGATTTTTTTGATCCAACTGAAACCTCTTTTTAATTGTACATTCATTTCCTCTGCTTGTTTCCTTTTTTGGCAAGATTTTTGCTTAAAAAATGTAAAATTTAATTGGCCTTTTTTTGAGAGTTTGAGATCTCCCCACACTAGCTCCTCTAGGACTCATTCTTCCATTTGCTCCTACCACTATTTTTGCTATGATTTTCCATTCATTTCCCTTTAATCATTGATATGTGCCCCTTCAAGCCCCTCCTTTCTTCATTTGGTGGTCAATGGATGAAAAATTACTAAGAGGAAATATGAGAGTCTTGGTTATCACATAAAAGAATCTGAAAGAAACTTCTAGTAACTCTCATACCTCTTTGAGAAAGAGAGCTAAGGTATCACTGGCTCCTTTTTAGGTCCTCGGTCTTCCTCACAGAACCCAAAGAGTCATGAGTGGGTCTGGCCCTGTTTGTTAATGGGCTCTGGCCTGAACAATAATCCAGTTAAGAAACAGAAACTAAGTTTAAAGGCCACCTATCAAACTAAATATCCAAAGTACAACCTTCTGGCCTTCAGCTGGCTATTTTAAAACTCTTGGTAAAAGAAATGTTTATTTATAAAGAGAATCTCAATTTGTAAGGGTCTCTTTCTCTCCCTCTCTGTCTCTGCAACTAAACCACTAGAAACTTTTACAATGGGAAAAGCATTGACTTAGAAGTTTACATAACAAATCTTACCTTTGTCTAAAGTAGTTTTTCTGGCTATCTTGCCTTAATTGAGCCTTACCTATGTCATTCTCTGTCTTGGTAAATAATGTTTAGATCTAAGTTCTGTGTCTTTGAGATATAAATTTTCCACCTTATTTTCACCTAAGAGTCAGTACAGATTTAGGATTGCCTAGCTAACAATTGCTTAGGGCAATGAAACAGGTAATCAGAAGGTTGATGGTATGAATGGGGGAAATAAACTATTTGGAAACTGGCTAATGAAAGCTATAAGATCTGCTTCTGTCTATGTGACCATATGTCTGTCTATGTATCTTATGTGTATGTAATATTTCTATGTGATCTGAGATATTATCTGGTAAATAAAGCTAGTTTTAAAATTTTTGGTAAAATAAAATAGTGTATTCAGAATTGTCAGTATTAAATATAATTCAGACATTTTTGCCTGAGTCTATTGGTCTGATAGGTTTATGCTGTTTGTGTTACATGTTTTAAGGTCATAAAACTGCCACTTCTATAATGTTTTTGGTACTTGCTTGATTTGTCTGTAAGCTAAAGCTGTGAGGGCTGGCTGGTGGGCCCTCGTGAAGTATTGCACACATCTTGCTATAAGCATATATCTTTGGGTTTGAGCCTCTGGATTCTAGAGTCTGGATAGGTGACTATGGTGAAGCTTGAGATCATATGTGTGTTCAGAGAACCTAGGCCACCAGCTGTCACCTTCACAGCTCTGTCCACTGTCCTGGGTTCTACACTTGTTGTTTGAATCCAGGATTCAGATGAGCCCTGCCCTTCATAGCCATCCTGGGTGCATGTGGGTACTCAGGACCCAGAACAGCTAGGGAGGACATTAGGAATGGTACCTGTGTCATCATTTCGAAATTCTTTTTAGTAATTTAAAATCTTAAAACCACGTTTTGTTAAATTAAGTAATAGATAATCATAAAATGTCTGAGTCATTTCTAAGTTAAAATACTTAACCATGAAGTATTGAACATAACTTTAAGTCATATACTTTGAGATCTTATTTTTATATTGTATAGAAAAGCTAAATATTTTTCCTGGGTAATGTTGGTAGAAAATAGGAAAAAAAAGAAAAGCTAAATGTATTTTGTATCAGTTAATAAACAAAATATTGAGGAAACATATCTATCTAAAAATTATGAAATGGCATTTATCTACAAACATATAAAACGGTTCAAAACTACTTATGTGTTAGGTTTTCACTAGAAATTAGAGTTACTAAAAGTTAAAATTCAAATTAGTATATGTAATTAAAACTATTAATATAAGAGAAATAATTTATATACAACATGTACAGAAAAGCAAGATATGCTTTTGGTAGAAAAAGTTATAAAGGCATGAGGATGTATGTTTGATGAGAAAAAAATAATTGTGTCTAGTTTAGAGGTTATTTAAAGGATATTTCTATGTTGTCATACTCTTATAGAAAATGAAGGGAAAAGTCACATAGATAAAACTAGATACATATACAAAGTTGGAGGAAAAATAATTTCAAAATCTTATGTGGTTAAACTGACTAAAATTAAACAAATGTATCGTAAGGGTTTTTTGAGTCTTACGATAAAAGTTACCCTAATGCAAAACTAGAATTTGGTTTTCTCTTTTGAACAAGATTTTTATATAGTATTAATAAGAATAGAAGAATTTGGCTCACCTTTTGAGTAAACTGCAAAAAAAAAAAAATAGAAAAAGTAGAGAGAGAAACAGATTCTGTGTGTTTCATGCTATTTTTATTAGGTCTTTTGATTATTTAGAAAACTGAGCATCCTCTTTATCAATCTGTAAAAGCTATTGCTTTGTTAAATTTTTTAATTATTACTCTGGTTAAATAAACTACTATTATTTCACAGTGACATGTGATCCTATTTTTATGAGATATTTTAAACCTTTTATATATTTGACAGCCTTCCAAAAATCAAAATTTAAATTCTAAATTAAGTTTTTTTTTTTAACTCAAACTAACTTCGGGATGTTATAGAGGGCCCTGGAGGCATTCAAAAGAGAGGTAATAAACAGGCTTATTTGATATGTTAAATTATACTGGAAGCATTATCAAATAAGAAATGTTTAGCCTTCTTTGAGTTGTATTTGTATAAATGTATTTTTAATATGTGTTCTAAAATTGTATGAGATTCCTAGAAATCTGGTACGTTAAATTATTGTAGGTCACAGAAAACAACCAAATTTATTTCTTAATTGAATATTTAAC
The DNA here is from genome assembly GCF_006542625.1 of Nomascus leucogenys. NCBI lineage: Eukaryota > Metazoa > Chordata > Mammalia > Primates > Hylobatidae > Nomascus > Nomascus leucogenys. The sequence continues at coordinate 76,948,171 of NC_044391.1, forward strand.
TATGGCCATATTAACTTTTGAGACCCACAGTAAATTGCTGTATTCTGATACATTTATTCTAAAAGCTTTTTGCAAATCCTAAAATTTTGTGTTTTCAAGGAGGTTCAGGAAAAAGACTACAATGAGTACTCTTAAATACAGGTTTCTGACAACTTTGAGATCATACCATTGAACAGAATAAAAATTTTTTAAACTCTAATTAAAAAAACCTAGATTCATAAAATTACTAACCTAACATCAAGCAGAAGAGAATTAATTACATGTGACTAAACTAATGAAGAACTGAAATAATTGTTTTTAATTTTTTTTGTTGAAACGTTGCTAATTCTTTTTTGTTTTCCGGAGTCAAGAAAACTTATTTTTTTTTCTTTTAAGCTATTTATAGCTTGCATAAATTAGGTAAAGTATACTTTTGTGAGCAAAATTGAAACATTTACCTTTCTCTATCTGATCCCCCCAGAATTCAAAAACTATTCGTGAATATTCTCATTTTACACAATATGATTATCTTCATAAGTTCAGTAAGAATCTGTTTCTTTTGTAACAGGAAACACAGTTGGACACACTGATTATTTTAACCAATGCTTTGACCTAAATGTTCTATTTTTCAGTTGTGACCAGATGGCTTAGAGGAATTGATTTCACTTTTTAAAGCCAATAGACTTTTAAAAAGACTGGCCTAGAACCTTTTCTTTAAAGTTCCCTTATAAGATTCCTGATTTTGCAGGAAGTAAAGAATAACACTTTTTGACAGGCTCAGGAAAATCAAGATATTTGGGGCCCTCAAGTAGAAAGGAATTGTCTCTATTCATGCAGGAATTGCAGACACAGTATTTAGCTTGGCTCCTAAGCCTCAAGAAAAATTTTTAAAGTCTAATCTGAAGTTCTTTATGAGAAAGTTTCAGCAAAGCCAACTTAAAAAGAGCCTATATGGCCAATCGCTATTGTTGCTGCACTTTATGCACATAATCAGGCCAAGTATAAGACTAAAACTTATTTTGTGAATAAATTGGTCTTCTTTTCATTTATCTTTCACAGAATGCGGGACTGGAGAGAAAAAAATTATGTTTCAAAAAAACTGATAGTATACTTGTTATTAAATTCCAGCTCATTGAGTTTTTTTGTTTGTTTTCTTTTTGAGATAGGGTCTTGCTCTGTCATTCAGGCTGGGCTCAAGGGATCTTCCCACTTCAGCCTCTCAAGTAGCTGGGACAACAGGCACATGCTGCAATGCCTGGCTGACTTTATTTTTTGTACAAACGCAGTCTCACTATATTGTCCAGACTGGGCTTGAACACTTGGGCTCAAGCGATTCTCCTGCCTCAGCTTCCCAAAGTGTTGGGATTTACAGGTGTGAGCCACCATGCCCAGCCTCATTAGGTTTTTGAGGTTTCATTACTGACCTCCAATCTGTACTAAGTCTTAAATTTTTAGTCCTCTCCAATATCTGACGGTGACTCTCCAGACTAACATTTTTAATTTTTCTCCTGCCCTCTGACTTAAAGTTATTAGAAATCACAATTATGCTCTTCTTAAGCCCTACAAACTGAAGCTAGACAACTTGGTATAAATTTTGAGAGAAATCATTACAGTAACTTATATACAAACAGTCTTTATGCCTGTTGATGTATAGACTACTAAAAAAGTTCATGGGAATACCTGATTTAAACTACAATACAGGAAAATCTGTCAGATGGCCACTGCCTGCCCACTCCAACTGAAGACGCTTCAAAGACTCTAGGAAATCTAGTTTATAGACTACGCCAGACATTTTTTGTTTTCCTTTTGTTTCCATAGAAATGCCTCTTACTAAAGTTCTGTTTGCCTGCATTATATACAGAGGCCTAGCTTTGACAGCACATCTGGAAAACCACCTCCTGAAACAGGACACAGCTGTAAAGAAACTAATCTATTCTCAGGACTAAGAGACTGATTCAAGAAGATACAGGCTGCTTGTTACAATCCATGTTTTTTCCTTCTCCTTTGCCAATTTTTATCTCACAACCTTTAACCCAAATCTCTCCATAATTACCAATCCTACTTTTGATATGTGAATATTTCACCCCAAAATATACTTCTTTGACATATTTCAAGAAGGCTATTCAGAAGGCTTGCAGACAGGAATAGCCCTGAAAAGTTGCCTTTCGTGGAGGAGATTTGCATTTGTTGAGAAAAATCTATATTACTGAAATAAATAGCCAGGCTTTCTCTGAGGCTCTCCCTTTTCTCCAGGTCTAGGAAAAATTAACTCGACCACACACTACTATCTATTCTTTCTGAGAGCTGCTCTCTGTGAGAGTTCATCTACATAATAGGACCAACTTTGTTAGCACGACTTTGCTCTCTCTCCCTCCCATAGCCTGTCTTGTCATACTTCAAGCCTCTATTCTTTCTGTAACCTCAAGATGATATAAAAGCATCAACCACCTGGCCCTTTCCTTGAGTTTGCATATTTCGTATGACTAATGTGCACACATATTCACGTTAATACATTTTGTACATCTTTTCTTCTATTAACCTGCCTTTGGTCAGTTAATTTTCAGTAAACCTTCAGAGAGTGAAGGGAATGTTTTCCATTGGCTCCTATACTTGCACCAAAATGATTAGCCTACCATTTCATAAACTTTAAAAGATGCCCTTTGGTGCCTGTACTTAACATGGAAGTCTGTCACTCTAAAGCACAGTTTGGGATACATTTACCATAGAATTAAACCACTAAATTTGGGTGGTGCGGGGAGTGTCAAGATAATTTCTATAGGCTAAGGGATTAGAATACGGGATCTGTGGGCCCCAGTGTATAGATGCCAGTGTGAGGATTGGAAGCCTTAGAATTTGGCAGTAGCCCAGCCACTGACTGACCTTGCTACATGACCTTGGACAAGCCTCCATTTCTTTAACTACAGAGTTTTTGCATAATTATTTAACATAATCAAATAATTGTTGAGTCTCAGTTTACTATTTATAGCAAATTAGTTAAAATTATGCTGAAAAAATAAAAACAATATTTTCTGGACATTTATCTTTGGGATTAAAAAAACACGTACTAAAAAATTTTATCTTTTTATCCAGTCACAGAAAGTTGAGAAAATTGGACATATCTGTTCATTTGAACTAAACTATATTACCTAAGCCTGTGTGCTAGCAATACGTGGGATTCTAGAGTGCACACTCTCCTCAAACCACCAAGGATCATTATTTGAGCTGTTTGGCAAAGACTAGAACAAGCTGGCTCTAATGCAGAATGTCAAGTGGCAATTTTCTTAGTGTTCCAAAATTGTGCCAAAGGCCCAAAGCCAAGGACAAAGGCACTAAGGAGTCTTTCTTAGTACAGAGAGCTAACAACATCTGTATGCAGCTGGAGACAAGGGGGGACCTTAAGGCTGACTGAATCAATCTGACATCTGACAACATGCCACTCTGGACTCAAGATAATACAGGAAGAGGGAAGGGAGTCTGTAAATTGCAGGGAGTACAGCCTCCATGGTGAGACACAAGGCCTTCCCTGTGAGAGACAGCAAGTGCTTACTGTCCCCAGAGTCAAATGAAGTGGGGCAGGGCACACACTGATCAGTAGTTTGTGGAACTAGTACAACAAACTTTCAATATATGAGAAAACTCATAGTCCTTTTGATAAGCAGAGTAGATAGAAATGCAACTTTATGGACAAAAGACATGCTAATTGTAGACTGTATAGGCATTCCTGGTGGGTGTGGAGAAAAGTGAAGGACATACCAACCCTTGCAGGGGTGGGCCAAACAGGACATAGTCATTTCCAGCCCACTTTCTTACCTATAAAATGCAGAACTTTTATTGAGTAGTCTCTAGAATCCCTTTCAGCTTTCTGAGTTTATAATTAGATATAGAAAGTGGACTGCTCAGTGGTGAAGTTTGTGGTGTCTAGAGAGGAAGGCAGCCTCCTACTCTACAGATGGGTTGCCTCTTACCGCCCACCTCCAACTTCCCGATGGTACAAGCATCAGAAGGTGTTTACCAGCAAGTTGCTTAGAACATGGAGCCCAGAAAAGTGTGGGGATTTACCAGTGTTGCGTGGCTAGTTAATGAGCTTTTTCAACAAACTGGCTCTCCTAAGTGCCTGTCCAGAGCTGAACCTTAATCAGATGCAGAGTCATGATGACGCTCCCAAGAGACATGCCCTCTGCCATAATCTCATCCAGCTGCTACGGGATAGAGGGCTGCAATTTCAGTGGCCACTGCCCCTCCTGGGCTATTTCATTCGCTATTTGTTGACACTGTGGTCCTGGTCTTGCTCTCCTTCCTCTACCACTATTCTTTCCTCCCATCCTTCTCCAATTCCCCAGCCCCTCTCAAATGTTTGATAATAATATTCTCTGTAACATTTTACAGTTGACCACATGCTAGTGCCTAAGATCATGTCATCTAAATTCCACCATAGATTCATCTTGTGGTTATGGACAGCTGTACTGACTCCTTTTACAAAGGAAGGTATTGAGAAGGGGAAAGGCACCCTGCAAGGGGCAAGGCTAGTAAATAGCAGAAGCAGGCACACATTCCCAGTGTTTGTTGGCCCTCCCATCTACGTTCTTATCCACTCTTTAGAACTATGATTTTTTGAAATGAGAAACTGTGCTTTGTTACAGAAAATAGGGTTTTTGTGCTTAAAATGCAAACTATGTTGGTGCTGGAACTTTGACCTTCCAAATCCACCTAATAATGATTTGCACTCTGACTGCAACCTCACTGCTCTTGTCCTCATTCACTTACATCTGCTGGAGTAGCGGGTGTTTTTGTTGTGTGTGTGTGTGTGTTTGGTTTGTTCCCATCGCCTCAGGCAGTTCCTAACACTTAGGAGAGGTTCAAGAAATATCAGTTGAAAGACAGAACAAATCAACCAGCATTTAAAAAAACCAGTATATACTCTTTAAGAGTTGAAAACACAGGTGAAGGCATGCCTCCTTGTGAAAAGTTATTTTTAACTAAAATAGAATGATTCTAACAGATTAACTTAAACCTAATGGAGAATTGTGATTTTTGTCAAGAAGATGTTTGGCTTCTTTCTTGTTTTCCCTCTTTCCCAAAACACTGCTAGAATTGACTGAAAGAACCCCTTCTCAGTACCAGCCTGAAGGTGAACTGAGAATGTAGGAATTTGTTAATACTTGAGGGTGTCTGTGTGTGTGCGTACATGCACACACAGGCACACTTCATAAAGGAAAGAGAGGAGGGGAGGTGATAGACAAGCAAGAATAGGAAGGAAAAACTCCAGGAAGCAGCCTCCCAGCATTTTGTCACTTAAAGAAGTTGATATAAAGCAAGTAAATTCAGGGAAGCTTTGGTTCTATTGCCAATGGGACAGATTCCAGGATGACAAGGAAGAGTCTCAGAAGGCTGAACTACTAGATGCCATTTGGTCGATGGTCTGGATGCTCACATTTCTCACAAAGCTCTCATCTGGAACTGCCTCAAGTGTCTTTCTCTGCATATCACATAAGCAATTATTCTAACTTTGTTGCATAAATTGGTTTAGGGGCAAAACTTCTCAGAGCATTGCACTGCTGATTCCTCATGAAGCCTGAACAAAAGTCTCTTGGCCTAAGAGATAATTACAAAAGGCATTTCAATAGCATGGGGTTCAGTCAACTGAAAATGAATACATCCGACTGAATTTTAAAATCATTTGATCAAAATAGTTGGATTTGAAAATAAACATACCTGTCTCATCTCATTCATTCATTTGTTTGGTAAGCTCCTATTTGGTTCTGGGTCATTTATTTTTCATCCTTTTCCCACCCCCCACCCACCCCACTCCTTTCCCAATTTGAGGGACAGTGATATGCAAATAAAGAGAGCTGCCTAGCTCCTGCCACCCTCTGATGAAGGACAAACTGGGCCTGTCATTGGGAGCACAGCAGACTCTAGGAGTTAAATACCTCCACCTAATCACTGCAGAGTCCGCCTTCCAGCCAAGGTCACCTTGGAGAGGTTAGCCGAGCTTAGGAAGAATGAGATAAGACTGCCATTTTTAGATTATGGAACAGCACAGTTATTATTTTAGAGCTTTGTTTAGGATACGTTGAAGCAACATATCATAACATCTAATATTTACACAGCACTTTCCCAGAGGTGTAAACTATTGGTCAAAATACCAACTTTGGCTTACCGTCAGGCTTTTGTTGAGCCCACTCAGTATTTTTTCAATTAAATTAGTTGCCATCATTTAAGATTTGGGCAACTTTACCTAAAAATCTGGATTTCCAGTTTGTCTTAAGAAACCGTAAGACTTTCTCATATTAGGCCCTTGTTTCTTCATTAAACAAAAGCTCTGGAATTGAATGGCAGCTGCCCTTTTTAGATGGGGCATGGCAAATCTAGTTCACCACAGCCCCCGCCACTCTCTATTGTCTTACACACAACCCATTACAACTCATTTATATTATCTGCCTGCACCATTTGAACCTGTAACTTCGGCTTTTCACTCAACATACTATTTCTGAAAATGTTATTTTTATTTCTGATTGGGTATCCGTGTATATTTGTTATTAATTTTTGAAACATTATGCATCTATGAACAATTTATCAGTTAAAAAAATTCACAATTAGTGTCTTTAACTTTTACCTTCAGTCTCTAGGTATATAATTAGGGTTTTGAATGGTATTTCTTATCTCATATTTTTTTATTTAAGTGCCAGTGCTGAAGACAATCAGTGGTAATATTCTCCTTCTGAAAGAGGAGATGCTTGACTCATTCGGTGGGAATTCCTAAAAGATACATAAGGTATCCCGTAAGCCTTCACTTAAACTTCCTTGTCTTATATAGGGAAAAGAGCAGAATCCAGAGGAAAATCATCAAAATAAAAAAGGCTGGAGAGGGAGATTTTGCACCCTCCCACCCCAAACCAAGCAAGGGGGAACTTAAAGAGCATCTCTTAGAAAGCTTAGGGATGCTAGCAGGGAGGAGAGCCTGGCATCAATCTCCGAAGGATCAGCTTCCTGCCAAGGCCAGATCCCCTCCTGACTACAAGAGCCAACATGTTTTAGTGTTATATATATTCAGCTACATCCTGAAAGAAAGAGGGTCTCAGTCCCAGCGTTTCAAGACAAAGGCCTGATATTTACTCCTATTGAAATAACTAAGGCACACTCCAGCCCTGAGCCAATGACTGTGGAGAGGGGAGGAGTGGAGAGGTGGAGGCAGCAATGGCCTCAGTCAATCAGGGTCCATCACTCTCAAGCATTGAGCCTTGGGAGTAGGGAGGTACAATGAATATAAATAAATTGGAAGGAGGATGTGAATCGAGTAGGTAATCAATATGTGTTCTATATAGAAGCAATTAAAGATGTTTAAGTAAGAGTGGCATGATTGGATTTGTGTTTTTGAAAAGTCCTTTTGGCTGCAGTGTGAAGTTTTAAATGGAGGAATGGGTATCTTTTCTATAAATGAAGCCTTTGCTACATTTGAAAGTAAAATATTGGCCTTTAATATATACCTGGTCCTTATACATATGTAAAAACTGGAAACAGTCAAAAAATGAAGGCAAACATTTTTCTGACATTGTCAAACATCTCTAAATATAGTTGATGTGCCTTCAGCCTATTAAAACCACTATTCTGAAAATTACACTGTCAACACGAATGTAATTTCCCATCTGAAGAACACTGAGAATAGGTTTGGGTCATAACCGTATCTACAAAATTTGACTTGTTTTCCAAAGAAATAAATTTCTTAGCTTCTATTTGCACCTAAGTACATACACATTCACACACCCTCACATACATGCTCATGCACTCACATGTACTGACACAGACACACACAATCACATACTCACACTCTCATGCACACGTATACACTCCCTTTGTTCTTTTCTTTTTAAATTTTTATTTTAGATTCGGGGGTACACGTGCACATTTGTTACATGAGTATGTTTCATAATGGTACTGACTGGGCTTCTAGTGTAACCATCACCCAAATATCGAACATTGTATCCAACAGGTAAATTTTTCAACCCTCATTTCCCTCCCACTCTTCCACCTTTTGGGGTCCTCAGTGTCTATGATTTCCACCTTTGTGTACATGTGTACCCATTGTTTAGCTCCCACTTATAAATGAGAACATGCAATATTTGATTTTCTGTTTCTGAGTTAGTTCACTTGGAATTATGGCTCCATTCATGTTGCTGCAAAGGACATGATTTCACTCTTTTTTATGGCTGCACAGTATTCCATGGCATATTTATACACATTTTCTTCATCCAATCAACCATTGATGGACCCTTGGGTTGGTTCCATGACTTTGCTATTGTGAATAGTGCTGCAATAAACTTATGAGTGCTGGTGTCTTTTTATATAATGATTTCTCTTCCTTTTGGTAGATAGTAGGATACACACTCTTTTATATACACACATCAGGGCATTTTAATATGCCAAACTCAGGGCGAAGAGCACCATTCAGTACTCTGTAGGACTCAGAATGGAAGAAAAAAATGATGAATATTTATTTGGGTTCAGTTTTTTAAATCTTGCCAGCTTACTTTTATATTCAAGAAGAGAAGGGAGATCAGTCTGGGTTTGGGGATTCAGGTCTTGGAAATTTCCATCTTCATTACACATTCTAACTGTCTGGGGAAAGGCACTTTGCACATTTCTGCTTTAGCCTGCTCAGTCGGCCTGCAAATGCTAGAGTCCGTAAAAGAGAAGACATCATCTACTTTCTTGGACTCCAAACTGGAAAAAAATATAAACCTATATTTATGCGATTATATTAAAACAAGAAAGGTAGGGATAATACCATGTTAGTAAGAAAAATAATGGAACAACAGGTGAAGTAGGATGTGGCAGCATCTCAAGTTTAGCCTGGGGCAACTCGGACAACTTAAGTTTTAGCCCCAGCTCTGCCACTATCAGACGAGATTGGGCGCGTTCAGGGTAGTATGGCCATAGACACTGCCAATAACTATCTAAGAGACTTTGGTTGAGTACCTTGAACTTTTTGAGTCCAATTTTTAAATCCCATGATTACAGAAGTCCTTTTCAGATTCAAAGTCTTACAAATGTAATTGGGTAATAATGGGGTAGGTCGATTTTCTTTGAAGAGTTAGACCATAACCGGTTCCTAGCAATTGCATGCTCTAGGTAGCCACACACCAGTACTGGAAGACTAGTTGCTGAAATATCTGAAGCACAAATTCAGATCCCTCTCTCTCTGCTATGCTTTTCTTTCTGGGAAGCCTGTGCCCACACACTGAGGGGAGGTTAGAAACAAGGAAGTGTGGTAGGGCATCTGTATGACTGGTCCCTTCCTAGGGATGAAAGTGAAAAAGAGCCACAGCAGCATCTGTCATTTGAGACTGACTGCATCCTGCCCAGTGCCAGGTAAAAAGATGTTTTGTGTGAACAAATAAGGCACACTCTTTTTTTTTTTTTTTTTTTTTTTGAGACACAGTTTTGTTGTGTTGCCCAGGCTGGAGTGCAATGGTGCGATCTCGGCTCACTGCAATCTCCGCCTCCCGGGTTCAAGCAATTCTCCTGCCTCAGCCTCCCAAGTAGCTGGGATTATAGGCACCCGCCATCATGCTCTGCTAATTTTTGTAGAGATGGGATTTCACTATGTTGGCCAGGTTAGTCTCAAACTCCTGACCTCAAGTGATCCGCCTGCCTTGACCTCCCAAAGTGCTGGGATTACAGGCGTGAGCCACTGCGCCTGGCCTAAGGCACACTCTTATTACTGTTAGAATTTTGATTTTGACTTTGTCACTCTTGATTTTTTTTTTTTTTGCACTGACTTGAATAAAATTTAGCAGGTTAGACATGATGATGTCAAATAGCAATATAGCTCAGTTTTCAGCTCCAAACCTAGAAAAACCTGAGAAGTAGGAAACACACGTGTGTGAGTGTAGGGTCCCTCCACCTTTACTCCAACACCAAGTCTCCTCAGATACCCCAGATTCTCAGGGTTTTCCACAACAGCACTCCATAATGGCAAAAACCTCAGAAGCCTTTGCCCTTTTGTCCCTTTTAAAACCCAGGTGTCCCATGTTTCTATTTGCCAGAAAAGCCATTAGAAGATGGATGACCCCATATTTAACTTGTGCAAACTGAATTATACACAGTTAAAAATAGAAAATACATATTTCCATAACCACAAGCTAAGTACCTCTTCTAATGTTCAATAGAAGTGGCAGTCGTCTTTTGCAACTCTGGAGGAAAAACTGTTGTGTGAGGCTTAGAAATAGGCAACAGTATCCACAGAAAAACCAGCCCAATGTATTTATGGACCTAGCACCATGCAACTCATGTGTAACTCAAGGTAAAAATTTAACATGTAATGAAAGCTTTATATCCTGCCCATTAGAAGTCATTTTTCTATTTTAACAGGGCTTTTCAGTACAAAACTGGAGTTAATATAATTTTCATTACCTACAGGATAAGTGACCACAATTTTTACTATATTAACCACAGGATTAGTGACCATAGCAATATGGCCCCACTTGCCTCATCTCCCTCCCTACAGGCCTCGACTCCAGCCCCTCTGCTCTTTTTCATTCTGAAACCTACCCTATGCTCTCTAATTTTCTGACTTTCTCCATTAAAACAATATAAACTCATGAAACTCTGAGTTCAAAAAATATGAAGCAGCAACATGCAATTATATAAATATTCATTTTCTAGACTTTTATGTATATGAGACATAAAATCATTCCATATAAACAATTATATTTATTCCCTTATTTTTCCCTTAATGCTATAGCATAAGCACTTCCCCATAACATTACATTCTCTTTGTAAAAATCATTTAAACAGGCTGTGTGACAGTCCATCCTATGACTATTTGGCATGGTACTTAGGTGTTCCCTTATGGTGTCGAGCATTTAAGTTGTTTCCATTTTCCACTGTGGTAATGTGTACTGAGCATATGCACTTTATGCCTCTCTGCTGTCTAGTTGCTGCCTGCCTGTCACATCTTTCCCTCTGCTCTCTGCCTGGCAAACTCCCATTTACACATAAAATCATAACTCAAGTGTTACCTGTTCTGCGTACTAACTTATTCTGTAACTAAGGTCCCAGGGTTAGTTACTTTCTATTTTGGGTTTTCACATCACTTTGAGTAAATCTCCACTACAGTACCAATGACAACCGTGCTAGAGGCCTGGTTGGTAGGAATAATTTGATAGATAATAGAAAAGCAAATTATGTATTCCAGAGAAAGAAATCTAGTTTGTAATAAAAGCACCAAACCAGTAATCAAAATTTGCACTAACTACTTCTTGGGTGAAATCAAATGAGGTTTTGTCATTAAAAATGGCAGATCTGTAAAACTTTTCTTAGACCCTGGAAACTACCAGAAACACAGAAATGGCATTTTAGTGTGAGTTCAAAAGAGGTCTCCTGACCCTGTCTTCGTCCATCAGGCTGCTGTAACATATTACCTTAGATTGGGTAATTTATCAATATAAATTTATTGCTCACAGTTCTGGAAGCTGAGAAGTCCAAGATCAAGGTGCCAGCGGATTTGGTGTCCGGTGAAGACTCTCTCTGTGCCTCACATGGCAGAAGGGGTGCAGCATCTCCCTTCGACCTCTTTTATAAGAGCACTAATCCCATCCACACCCTCTTGATCGCATCACCCCCTAAAAGCCACATGTCCTAATACTATGGCATCAGGGGTTAAGTTTCAACCTTTGAATTTTGGGGGACGCCAGCATTCAGGCCGTAGCACACCCAGCTCCACTATCTGCTTCGCTTTTGCTCCCTGATGCCTCTCGATCATGTTCTTGTTCATTTTTTGTGCGCTGTCATCCAAAGCCTGGGGCCATTTTACAGCCAGTATTAGTGGCTGATATTTAGGAAGAAATTATTTCTGACTTACACGTAAATGGCCTTTATCATTGCTTTCTAAATTTGCCTGTGAGGTGTTCATTCTGGGGGTTCTCACAAAGGGAAAAATTATAAGTTTCACTTAAATCAGAAACACTGCTTATCTCTACAAATTTTAGGTATGCAGATAACTTTGAACTCCACTAAGAAAGATAAATGTATGTAACACTAGGTATAAGAGTGTTCTGGTAGTGGTACCATGGTCTTTCTTTTATGTATTAATTTACTTTTTTCCAGCTGTATTGAGATATTATTGACAAATAAAAATTATATACACTCAAGGCGTACAATGTAATGATTCCTTACAGAATGTGTAAGGAAGATTGTGTGAGGATTACCACAGTCAAATAAATTATGGGTTTGTTTGTTTGTTTGTTTGTTTGTTTTGAGACAGAGTCTCTCTCTGTCGCCCAGGCTGGAGTGCAGTGGCGTGATCTTGGCTCACTGCAACCTCCGCCTCCCAGGTTCAAATGATTCTCCTGCCTCAGCCTCCCGAGTAGTTGGAATTACAGGCGCACGCCACCATGCCCAGCTAATTTTTGTACTTTTCATGGAGACGGGGTTTCGCCATGTTGGCCAGGCTGGTGTCTTGGCCTCAAGTGATCTGCCCATCTCGGCCTCTCAAAGTGCTGGGATTACAGGCGTGAGCCAACACGCCAGTCCCTATTTTTTTTTTTTTTGAAAGAAAAAGAGATAAAGACAATTTAAGTAACAAAAGGAAAAAGAAGAAGGGAAGGGAGACCCAAACTTCCTTCTCACTTTAGTAGCTGAACAGGAAACACCAGATCCCCCAGTGTTTTTGTTTTAACTAAGCCATGAAAATATGCAGACACAGGTATGGAAATGATGGCACTTAAAAAAGAAGGGGATAGAGAAGTGTATTATCTATGCTCCATCTCAAAATCCACCTCTTGCACATAACCTGCCCTGAAACTCCAACCCGCAGGAGTCTCTCCTCTTGATGATAGCCATTTATTTTAGCAAATTGTTTATAAATGGCCCTTTCCATTTCATATTTTAAAAGTTATTATTGTCTTTCAACTCATTTTAACTTTCTTTGAAAAGGACTCCACCCTCTCCGTTTAAGTCCCTTGTTGAACCTGGCAAGTTCTGGCACATACATAGTAGAAACTTCAAAAATTTTAATACACTCTTTAATCCCAGAAAAACATATTGTTAAAATGCTTCCTAAAAATCTCACAAAGAAAGGTGGTGGGCTGAATTGTGTCCCTCCAAATTTCATGTGTTGAAGCCCTAACCCCTAGTTCCTCAGAACTTAAACTGTATTTGGAGATACGGCCTTTAAAGAGGTAATTAAGCTAAAATGAGGCCATTAGGGTGGGACCTAACCCAATATGGCTGGTGTCCTTGTAAGAAGGGAAGATTTGGACACAGACGTACCAGAGAGAAGACCATGTGAAAACAGAGGGAGAAGACAGTCATCTACAAGCCAAGGAGACAGATCTCAGAAGAAACCAATTCTGCCAACACCTTGATCTTGGACTTGTAGCCTCCAGAACTGTGAGAAAATGAATTTCTGTTGTCTGAGCCACCCAGTCTCTGGTACTTGGTGATGTCAACCCTAGAAAACTAATACAGAGGGCTTTCTCTTCCATTAATTTGATTAATAAATAGTGAGAAATTTGTAATTAACAAAATAAACTGATGATTCCTGAAGTCCCATTTGTTTGCCTTATACATTGTTTCTTCCTTTGTAAGGAGAATGTTCCCGAATTCAAACTTCTTACCCTCACACCTTAAGACATTTGGAATTTCAAATCTATTTACTTGTCTATGTTTATTTGAAAACTTATTAGGAAAATACACTATTAGCTAGTTTTAGTATGGCTTTAGTTTTGTGCTTATTTATTTCTAACAGTCAGAAGGTAAGGAAGGTAGAGGGAAAGAGGTGGAAGGTGAATCTTTTGCATGTAGAGTGCCTTCAAATTGAGACTGCCCTTTGCTTTTCCCATGACCTATATAACCAACCCCTATCCCTACCCCTCACCTACCACTCCCTCATGTGGAGCAAAAGCCAGTGTCTAAATCTGTGGCCATTTTGGCCACAGGTTGAGGTGTGGCTCTATTACAGAGTTGTCTAGCTTTCCAGACAATGACTTTCCAGATCTACCAACCTTCTCTCAGGCTTTCCCAGAAGCCATGGCTTTACACTAATGTTCTCAGTTAAGGAGTGCCTGCTTTCACCAGTACCTTCCATGGCCACACAGAACCCACTTACCACCATTCAAGGTGAGCTCACACTGTAACAGCCCAGGAAGGAGACAAGGATCTTCCCTTTTTTTTTTTTTTTTTTTCTGAGACGGAGTCTCTCTCTGTCGCCCAGGCTGGAGTGCAGTGGCGCAATCTCGGCTCACTGCAAGCTCCGCCTCCCGGGTTCACGCCATTCTCCTGCCTCAGCCTCTCCGAGTAGCTGGGACTACAGGCGCCCGCCACCACGCCCGGCTAATTTTTTTGTATTTTTAGTAGAGACGGGGTTTCACCATGGTCTCGATCTCCTGACCTCGTGATCCACCCGCCTCCGCCTCCCAAAGTGCTGGGATTGCAAGCGTGAGCCACCGCGCCCAGCCGACAAGGATCTTTCTCTACACAGACTTTGACTGGTTAATTTAACATGATCTTCAAGCAAGTGCCACAGTAGGAACTTCATTCACTAGTATACTATCTGGAGGGAAAAGAGAAAATTTTTCCTCAAATTCCAAAAAAAAAAAAGGCATAGGCAGAAATGCAGTCCAGCCAATCCATAGAGACTATAGTAAATATCACTCACTCATAAAAACTCAAATGTGCTGCAATAAATCACAGAGTGCTTTACTTTTTCAGTCACATGATATTCTTCATACCCACTTCTGTTTTCACAGAACTCTAATGGAAAGCAGCACAAACAGGGCCTGTGACAGGGGTGGTCACCTCTCTGTTCCAATACACATGCCAATAAACATGGGAAACAGCACACTCTTCCCTACAAAACTGAACTATTTCAAGAGAGCCATAATGATGGTTTTTCCTCCTCCAGTAGGATACAAATGTGTCCAAGTTACCATCTTATCTTGGTAAAAACCAAAATAAACTTAATGTTTTCATTCATAATCCCGCTTAAGGGATTTAACCTTAGGAATTAAGGTCAATTAATTAAGAAAAAATTATTCAAAAGAAAAGACAGATGACAAAATGGTTCAGCATTACTGACTATCTGGAAGTAGGAAAAATTGTTATGCAAAGCAAGATATTTATACTTTAGGATGTTATCAGACTGATTTTTGGAGCCATACAGAGCAAATACAATGGATATTGCCTTGGAATAAATCACAGTGTAGAAAGATTTGACAGAATTTCCCATGCATATGCTAGGAAGAAGGAGCTGCTATGCCCTACACCACACTTAACTGGAAAACACTAACTTTTACAGGTAGATGATAAACATTTTTATCTGCAAATTTGTAAAAGTTTTTATACATTTTTATGAACTTATGTAACATATATAAGTTTTATATAAGCTTTTACATATGAATGATAACAGTCTTGTCAGAAAAAAGCAGGGCCCGGAAAAGGCTGGAGATAGCAGGTTGCCAGGATCCCATGAGATAAGGAAAGTGGGGACCAAACGGCAGCCACAAACATGTTGACTTCTGGGCAAGAGACTGGGAATACAGGCCCAACAAAGAGCAAAGGAAGCCATGTGGTGGCACTGAAGCGCCTGCTGGGCCACATAGGATCCCAATGACCAGCCCAGCCCATCGAGAAGCTGACACGGGAGTGTGGAAAAAGGACTGGAAAGAAACGGGGAAAATAAAGACAATTGGTTTGGCAGTGTAGTAAGATTATCAATCCATTTTTCCCTTTAGAAATTTGTATTGGTATCATTGCACAATAAATATTCCAAACATATATTTCAATAGACTTTTAAACAGTGTCATACACTGGCTGATGGGAAAGCACAAAACACCATGCATATATTTATGGTATGAACAGAAAGGTGCCCCCAGCAGTAGGGACGTTCCAGGTGTTCAGTGGCCAGGAAACAGTCGTGTTTTCATTTATCAGCAGTTTTAATATCTCCTGGCTCCCTCCTTTTCCATGGCACAGTGTCAGGGAAAATCACTTCCTCACAAACCTTGCATCTCCTTTTGCCATTCACCCAACTGTGCCACAATCTCTGATTTTAATGTAGTCCTTTCTCAAATTCACATAGCTTCCTCTCCTTCCAATTCTTAGGCCAAATTGTGTGGTAGCAAGTCCCTTTCCTGTCCTTCCTTTTGTAGAATTCCTTTGGCAAAGTCCAAAGCATACCTGATGGCCATGAGTGTCAAGTGTTGGTTCTTACTGACTTAAATAGTCCCCTGTCCTTCTCTGAAAATACCTTGACACGAAAATGAAGAAGAATAATTCAATGAAGTTCCTCCTAGGTTTTATGGTAATAGCAAGAACTCTGGGAGAATGGCCATACAGCCAGGACCCTCATTGCCTTAGAGCATCTGCTAATATTAAAATTAATAAAATGCATGCAAATTATTCATTCAATAAATATTCATTGAGACCTGCCATGGGAACTGAGTAGTGACAGAGCTGGGACCAGTATCCAAGTCTCCTTGCTCAACAGATCCTGCCCTTACCCCAAGGTGCCCTGTGTGAGTACTGACTGTAGGCAAAGCTCTCTTCTAAGCCTGGAAGAACAGGAAGGTTTGCACTCTGCAAATTTATAGTCAATTTCGGGGCATAAAGCTCCCTGTTATTCTTCAAAAAGGCAGTTTCACAACTCTCCCTGGAGTCTGTACTTCCCAATATGATCACCCCTCAACACTGTACATGCACCCATACCTCTATTTGCTTTTTATTTCCATATATTTAGCTACAAACAAAAAGCTCTCCTTTTGAGGGAATGTTTTCAGCAATTGTGTTGCCTTCTTTGAACTTGTTTCTCCCAATCCAGCAGCCTGTTTCTCTTCCCCCACTGTGAAATTGACTAAAAACAGCAAGAAGCTGACGGGTTTTTATACAGAGACTGGACATAGCATTAATGTCTGAGATTTTTCCCCCTTTTAATACAAGACATCTTCCAGTGCATCTTTATTATTATTATCATTATTCATCAAAAGCTTTTTTATCCAAAAAGATAATTCAGGTCTAGAAACCTTGTTCAACCAATTGTTCTCAAGCGGTGCTCTCCTGGGGAGTGAATTATATCCTAAATATAACAGTAAAACATTTTGTTGAATAGAGTAAGTAAAACATATTCTGATTTTCTTTGCTTATTTGAATTTATTCAACTCATAGCACTTTTTTTTTTTTTTTTTTTGGTAAGAAGTGGCAGGCTATTTACCCTGTTTTGCTCAGTGAGAAAGAAAAATACAGGAAGGGACACAGAGCTTTAAAAATGGCATTAATGGCAGAAGTAAACACAAACCCAGGGAGTTGTCTTACTCAACTTCATATTCACCATTAAAGAAAAATTATTCATATACCAGCAAAAGATGACAAGGCAGACTTTATTCAGGACCATCATGATAGGCATAGGGACCACTGCAATGGGGTATTGCAATAGGGAAGAGAGATTGGGCTCAATTCCGAAGATAGCAAAGAAAAAGTGGGATTGCATACCCAAAGTGGGGGGAAGGTGGTCAGTAGGTGAAAAATTACTAAGAAGAAACAATAGGACTAAAGAGGTTAACCTAACTGGGCTCTTGCTGAAGGCAGGCCAGGCAATCAGACATCACCCAGGAGGATGATGGAGGATGAGGAACCTGGTCACGTAGTGAGGGTGATCAGATATCAAGGATTAACATTAAACTGACTCAACAGGATTCTTGGTAAAATTAGACAATGCAGAGATAAACAAGGAAGCCCAAAGGTCAGGACCTAATTGAGAAGAGAGTTCAGAGGAGCCCGATTAGAGTTTGGTTAAGGAGAGAATCTT
This sequence comes from Nomascus leucogenys, assembly GCF_006542625.1. Taxonomy (NCBI): domain Eukaryota; kingdom Metazoa; phylum Chordata; class Mammalia; order Primates; family Hylobatidae; genus Nomascus; species Nomascus leucogenys. The sequence goes on from NC_044391.1 coordinate 76,965,953, forward strand.
TCACCACCAAGCCAAGCACAATGCCCAGCACACAGCAGGTGCTCAATAAGTGTTTGCCAAATAAAGAAATGAGTGAGTGGATCCCGTGCCCCAGAACCAGCCTTTTCTTTGAAGCATGTCTAGGCAGAGGGTCTTAGTCAACAGCCTTGCTGCATTGTGGCCTTGGCCCGCTGAGGAGAGCAGAGGGTGTCGTATTTTAAAAAGCATCTCACTCCACAGCTTGCACCCACTTCAGAGTCAACCTCAAGAGGACTCTGCACATGAGATGAGAGTCCTCTAAAAGCCAGGTCCAAAGAAGCTTCCCAGGTCCCCTCTGGAGTTTCAGAGGCCAGGGGTTCACAGCGCTACCACTGGGGTCTGGGATGGAGAATCTTATGAAAACCCCAAAGTCAAGCCATTGACTTTCCCCTGAAACAGGCTCTACCTTTTGTGTTTCCCAATATCAGACACTTGTTTGTGCATCCTAGGGGTATGCCTTCCATCAACACTGAACTTCCCACTGTTCCATGAACACCTCCATGCTTTTGTGAGTGCTGTTTCCTGGGGCTAGAATCTTCCTGCACCAACACGTTACATGGAAAACTACTCATCCTTCAAGAACCTGCTTACAAGTCATCTGCACTGGTAAACATTCCCCACTTACCAGAGTTGGGTGAGCGTCCAGAGAACTTTGTTCAGGAGTTCAAATAGCACTTGCAATTTATCTACTAGCTTTTCTGTCACCTTTTGACTGTGACTGCCTCCCTTCAAGTGGTTCTCAAACCTACAGGAACATCAAAATCACCTGGGAGATTGGGTGCGGTGGCTCACACCTATAATCTCAGCACTTCGTGAGGCCAAGGCAAGGGGATCGCTTGAGCTCAGGAGTTTGAGACCAGCCTGGACAAATGGTGAGAGCCCCGTCTCTACAGAAAATTTAAAAATTATCTAGGTGTGGTGGCATGTACCTGCAGTCCCAGCTACTCTGGAGGCTGAGGCAAGAGGATTGCTTGAGCCCAGGAGGATGAGGCTGCAGTAAGCCATGATCACACCTGCACTCCAGCCTGAGTGACAGAGTAGACCCTATCTCTCCAAAAAAAAAAAAAGAAAGAAAACCCTGGACTGGATAGTCTTGAAATATAAAGATGCCCAGTCTTCACATCTGAAGTTTCTGATGCAATAAGTCTAGAGTGGAACCAGGGATACTGAATTTCTAATAGCTCCCAAGATGATTCTGGAAATCAGCCATGTGTGGGAGTCCCATTTAGAAAATAGAGACTGTGCTTTGTTCAGATTGTTCATCCAGCCTGTGGCACAGCATGGGCATGGAGTACGAGATCTATCTTTGCTTGTTAGGTAGGAGTATAAGTAAGTGGATGGACAGATGTCCGGCGGACGTTGAGGGAAAGAGCTGCATTGTGAGTCACTGTAAGACTGAGAGGACATGAAAGAGAGATTCTAAATTTAGTTCAGATCCTCTGGGAGTGGGCAGCAGAACTGAACCCCATCCTCTGCTCCAAAGAACCTTGGCTAGCCTAAGGAGCAAACCATCTGCATTTAATTTCTGGCAGATTCTCTCTTTTCCCTCTGCATTTTTTCCCCATCTCTTCCTGCCTCCTCAAAGGCACTTATAAGTAGCTACCCAGTCTTAGCCAAGTCCCAGATCAGAAATCATCAAGTCCTGAGGTATTGCAGGACACAAGCCACAGACTTGAACAATGTGGCCAAACACCCAGGCAAGGGCCTGGAATGTGTCTCATTAATGGTGGTCCAGCTCTCCAAAAGGCCTAATGAGATCTCTGAACCAATCCTGGGCATGGAATCCAACCAAACATAAAAATCAGTTTCAGAAAGGTGAGAAAAATCTTGAGTTGGAGATGCGTGTGGCTGGCTTCCCACTGCACGGAAAAGAGAATCGACCCTCAGCCCTGGAGGCGCTATCTCGGTTGGTGGCAGCAGTGCTTTGCTGGTTCCCCTCCTTGCTCCCCTGCTGTCTGACAGCATTTGGAGCCCCTCTGGTGCTCTCCTTGAGAGCCATTAGAATCCATAATTTAAACACAAGAGCGTTTTTGACAGAAAAAGGAGTAATGCTTGATTTAATTTTATTACCATCGGTTTCACTGGGAAAAGGGAAGTGAGGAGGGGAGGGGAGGGGAGGCCGCACTTCTTCCCCACAAGCAATGACATCTGCTGTTGGCGGGGAAAATGCCCAGAGCAGTGCCTTTCCATGCAATTACTCCTGGGCATGAAAATAAAAACAACCTTCTTTTCCTCCCCAATCTGCCAGTCTCTTCCGAATCTCTGGAAACAAGCTCTCTTCAATTGGGCAACTTGACAGGCTGTCCTGCTACAAACATCAGCTGTCACAGGCATAATGCAACAAGAAGGGAAGGCTCTAGGGCCAAGCAGAAGTAGTCAGGACAGCTCAAATGTAGCCAGCAAAGGGACTCTCCAGGTAAGCATGACAGAGTCCCTCAGATGGGTCTCGAGAGTCTGCCTATATTTCAATGTCTGTTTTCACACGGAGAATTCATGGGCTACACACAAATCTCATCTCCTTGAAGAAACAAGAATAAGAAGGGAGCAAAAAATAGATGGATGCATCTAAACCAATGTCATTGAAATTCTTAATCAAATAAAGTCATAAAAATCACTGTACCCTCCAAAGGTCCCCAGCTCGTTCCCTCCCTGACACTCTTTTAATTTAGCCATGAGGAGGATGTAGGTCTCCTGTAGGGAGAGAGCCAGGTAACTTCTCCCACTGCCTTGCCAAACTGCAGACCCTACAGTGGTCTGGTCAGGGCCACACATCCCGCTGGAAAGTCAATTTGGACTTCACTGAGTACATCATATTCCAAAGTGAAAGGATGAATTGTGGTGTGGCATGGGACAGTGAGCAAGTCCTTCAGTGGTTTATGCAGACGTATGTACTGAAGGCCACACAAGCTGTCTGCCAGACCCACTGCCTCCTCTGGGATTCCAGCCACACTCACCTGGTTAACTATTTGGTACCACACCACCCTGCTACAGCTGCTTGGACCAGGGAGGCATGACTGCTTGAAAAATAGCCTAGGAAGAGGCTTGCCTCGAGGACCCGCCAAACAGGCACAGTTGTGACCTAATTGAGCTGATCAGATCTCATTGCTTAGACAATTTGAGAGCCCAGCATTTAAAAAAAATAGCAATCGTTAGAGGGAATAAAAACGTCCTCTTTACCAACAGGCAGACGAAGTTCATATCAAATCACCAGAGTACCAAAAAAACTTTTGTAAAGGATTAATACTTGTTTTATTTTGAAAAGCATTAGAACAATCATCACAGGGAAAAAAAATTAAAACTTTTTCTAGACTTATTTATATATTTTTTCTTAATATCTGTTTAATCTCTGCTGCATATTTTAAAATGTTATTATGGTAAGAACATGACATGATATGTACTTTCTTAACTAATTTTTAAGTGTACGATAACATTGTCATTTACTTTAGGTACGATGTGGTACACCAGATCTCTAGAGCTTACTCATCTTGCTTAACTGAAACTTTATCGGCATTTATTTTGAAATTTGGGAGAGGGAGGAGAGAGTAGCCTATAGATATTCTGGTCTAAATTTCTTGAACTAAGCCTGAAAAAGTACGCAGAGAGGGAGCAGGAATAGAAGCCAGGAGTAGGAGAGAAGGAGAATATTGAGCTGTCAGAAGACCAGAGCAGCAGCAGTCAGAAACTCTCTGAGCCTCCATGGTGAGCAGGGAACAGAGAAAGGGGTCTCAGATGCCTGATTCTGAGACACCTGCCTGAATTCCTGTGGTGCCCCAGAGCTGCTGCTGTGGCTTGGTGGTCTAAGCTTCCCTTATTTCCCCATGTTGCCTTGCTGCAAACTCCTACTTCCTAAACTTCAGTTTGTCTTTGCTTCCTGAAACCTAAAAAAGCCTATCTAAGGCATCAATCACACTAGCAAATAAAAGAAATTCATTCCGATATTATTACTAAAGCCAAAGGTCAGGTGCTTTAAAGGGAATGGACAGGATATCATGATTTGTGTGGTTCAACTGAGAAGCTTAATCCAAGAAGAGCTTCAAGATGGAAGATAGACTTTGCAGAAGAACATAGAGTAAATTCAGAAGACAGACACCAGGATGAACAAAAGCAAACCATGTCCTAAGCAGGCAACCTCCAAGGAGCTAGGGATGTACAGCCTGCAGAATAGAAAACTCATGAGGCTCATGATAGATGATGTCAAGTGGAAGAAGGGCTGGAACTGTTTCATGTGCCAAAGATAGAAGAACATGGGAGTAAAGGTTCTAGTTCAATGTTAGGAAAAGCTTTCCAAAGATCTGAATTTCATTAGAACATGGGGTGAGTTGTTTGTCATTGAAAGTGTTCAAGGAGAAACTCAGTTTTTAGACTCTCAATTTAGGTAAGATTCAATTAGAAATATCGTATTCATTGTGATAAGAAAAGATAATACAAGGTAAAGAACCCTAAAGTTGAAAATTAAGTGAATGCAGCAACAAGCCAAATATATTGAACAAACTCGTAGCTAATTTGAGATTGATAAATGGTAATCTTCAGACTGCTGGGGTGAAAATATTCTTGCCTAGAAATTCTGCATTTATTGGACTTGGGGATATTGTCATTATTCTTTTATTGTCATCAAGGCGGACAATCACTATCTGTCTTTATTTAGCCTTAACAAATCAAATAAGAGAATGTTTTATGCATCAAATTTTTTTTAGTTATCAGTTGATAAAATCAAGGGATAGAATATTAGAAGAAACCCTTGGAAATCTAGGACAATCTAACATGATCGCATGATTATTTTTCTCTTCTTTAGGGAACAAATGAAATTTAATAGACTATAACCATTATTCGTGAGTTACAAGAATGTCTATGTGCCTTTTTTCCCAGAAGATAAATATATTGAGGGAGGAGAAAGTGTAATACCTGCCAAACATCTTTCTCAAAGCTCTTTCTTAGAAGACTGTGCTGACTTTCTCTCTATAGTTCTTCTAGAGAAGAGAAATAATCTCATCTCCTATTGACCCGAATGAGCTGAGAGGGTTATTATTAATGGATACAATAGACTTGAAACTTCCGCTCTGAAGGGAGATATAAAAAAGAATCAGACTACATCTCTGCAACTACCGTTCCCTGCAGGAATGGCCACTTCATTTCTGCCAAAGATTTGAGGACCGCAAGCAAAACCTTTCTACTATATCCCATCACTAAGCAAGTTCTGCCACCTTGGGTTGCAAGATTATTCAGATCTTCTTAAAACCTTACTGTTGGCAGAAAGCTGGAAGCAAAGTAGATAATATAAGAATATTTCTCAGGATTGTATTTGATAGTGAAGAAAAGGACAACACAATTTTTGGACTTAGAGTCCTAAAATGTCCATCTCATTGCAAGGAAAAGAATATCAATAACTTCTAACACTGGTGTCAGGGACATGCCTAATTTTGGGAAAGTCCCATGATACTTTATTTGGTAAGAGACTGGACTAATAAGTACTGTTTCCTTGCATCTCCAAAGCATTACACATGTGCTTATGCAGCTAACTTTATATATAACAGCTGAAATAATATTTCACGCAAATGTTCTAAGTATAGGAAAGGAAATGCAATGAGAACAGCTTCAGCATTTCCAAAGGGAAAATTGATCTTTAGCACTTGATGTGCAATCAAACACTGAAATGATTTTTTTCACTTGACAACTTTCCAGCAGGAATCCTGACATAATGTTTAAGAGCCTCCACTGTTGCTGAATTTTAACCTTCCTTTAAAAATATGAATAGAACTTTGTTTGCTAATTCAAACTTGAAAACAATTTGAAAGGTATTTCATTTGTTTATATGCTCTAGAATTTTAAGCATGTTCAAATGAAGTAAATAGGAAAAAAAATGTATCTAGCCTGTTAGCTTTATTCAGCCATACCCATTATGGTAAAAAAAACTTCAGGAAATTGGCGAGGCACAGTGGCCCACTCCTGTAATCCTAGCACTTTGGGAGGCCAAGGTGGGCAGATCACTTGAGGTCAGGAGTTCAAGATCAGCCTGGCCAACATGGTGAAACTCTTGTTTCTACTAAAAATACAAAAATTAGCCAGGCATGCTGGTGCATGCCTGTAGTCCCAGCTGCTTGGGAGGCTGAGGCAGGAGAATCGTGTGAACCTGGGAGGTGGAGGCTGCAATGGGCCGAGACTGTACCACTGCACTCCAGCCTAGACAACAGAGCCAGACTCTGTCTCAAAAAAAAAAAAAAAAAAATTCTTAAGGAAAATAATACAAAAAGAAAAAAACCAGTTTGAAACTAATGTCACAGGGAAGAATGATCTTTAATCCTAAATAAGTTGAGTTTTAAAAGGAAAATAATGAAAACACTAGCTTAAAAGCAAAACGAGATTTAAGAGACAGAAATGCAGTGGGGACTACTCTGCATTTAAAATGACTAGACTATTTCATTTAATGCAAGTCAGATGTGGTGCTTATGCAAATCATTAGAAGTTGCCTGGAATATATTTGATTCTAAGAAGTACAATAATACATGCTGTGTGATGCATCATGCAAAACTTCTGAAAATAAAACAGGAGAGACAAAACAAATTTGAGTTTTGAAATAAAAGAAAAATGAGATGTGACATCTTTGATAGAAGTGCTTTTAATAATGGCACTTTGAAGTCTGTATTAAAAAGAATATAAGCAAATCCATGTTCTTTTGGAATGTATATGCCCATCTAAGAGATCCTAGCAAGCTCACTGTATCCAATAGCACAGAAAGGGTGTCTGTCCCAAAGCCAGGCTGGAGAGGAACACAGTGTTTATGACTTCCTATCTCCCAGCCCCATGGAGTTGCCTTGGTGACATTCCTCTCATACTGACCTGCTCTCCCAAAATACAACAAGCCAGATGCCTGTGGGTTTGGGTGTGTCTAATTGAGCCACACTGAGCGCCAAATGACCTGGAAATGTCTAATCCTGCTTTTGTCAGAACAAATTACTGGGTTACTCTCATGTTCCTCTGCAGACTAATTTATGATTCAATACGAAGTCCTGTGCAAAGCTTTGGGCCAAGGCTGCTGCCTACTTCACTCCCTGCATGCAGAGTTCCGGACATGCTGCTCTCATATGAAGGGCATCCAGTCTGAAATGGTGGGATTAATAAGAGAACCATCAAATGAAACACTGCAAGAGTCCTCCAGTGAGGTGTGCATTTTGTGCCTTTTGTGCCTCAAAAGATTCTTTTCTGGAAAGAGAGCCCTGGTAATTTGCTCTCTACAAATTACCCTCTGCAATATTGCTACTGAGTCCATGTTCCATGCCATGGTGGTGAGCACTAACCTCACAACTCTAATATTTTTTGTATCAAATTATGTTTATTGCATAAACAATTCACTAGGGTAGAGGGCTCACAGAAAGAAACTTGAAAATCACGTTTGAGCTGAAGATACATTGGCGTCTGGTAGAACAGGCTCAGCCCCTCTAAGCTCCCTCTCAACTCACCACCCTACCACAGGGCCCTGAAAGGGCACAGGATGCTGGTTCTAAGTGCTTAAGGAATTTCCCTAGACTGCACTATCAGCTGCACTCAAACAGTCTGGAGAATATTGTACTCAACACCCTCCATCTGAAGTCCAAAAGGAAAATAATTACCTAGCAATCAGAGGCAACTGACTCCAAATGTGAAAAGTATGGTAGATTTAATTACATCCAACTTAAGGATTTCTGGCCAGGTGCGGTGGCTCACGCCTTTAATTCCAGCATTTTGGGAGGCCGAGGCGGGTGGATCACTTGAGGCGAGGAGTTCAAGACCACCCTGGCCACCATGGTGAAACCCCGTCTTTACTAAAAATACAAAAATTAGCCAGGCATGGTGGCGCACGCCTGTAATCCCAGCTACTCAGAAGGCTGAGGCAGGGGAATCGCTTGAACTTGGGAGGCGGAGGTTGCAGTGAGCTGAGATTGCACCACTGCACTCCAGCCTAGGAGACAGAGCAAGACTCTGTCTCAAAAAAAAAAAAAGAAAGAAAAAGTAAAAGAAAAAAATGAAGGATTTATATTTAATAAAGAACATCATGGCAAATTTAACAAATGGAAATGGAAATTGGGAAGAGATATACTACATATTAACAAGTGATATTAATCTTAGATATCACTTAATATATACAATGAACAAATCAATAAACAAAAGAAATGCTCACATTTTAGCATTATGTTTTGTTGTTTTCCTTTTGGACTTCACATGGAGGGTGTAGAGTATAATATTCTCCAGATTCAGGCTCTCTGTCATCGTTAATCTACGTAAAGCCTTTCTCTTGTTTTATTTCTGTATTTTCCTCATCATAACCCACCAACACCCTTACTTCCCTTCCGTGGCCCCATAGGCATTAATTCTAATATAATTAAGATATTTTTTATATTAATATATATTCTTGGATTATATATGTCCTGAAAAAGATATGTGAAAGCGGTTTCAATTTATATAAATAGCATTGAGCTATATATGTTCTTTAGTTTCCTCCCATTTTATTCAAAACTATATGTAGCTATATATCTGTATATATAGATTATATATATCTCACTGCATCTACATAGATAAAATATCATTGCTTCTGACTGCTAGATAGTGTTCCATGATTTGCATCCAGCACTTACTACTAAGTACAGCCATATTGCTCTTCAGGATTGTTCCTTTACATTCCAGAAGTGATGCAAGGTAATTCCTGTTTGCTCATAATTGGTATTATCCAACTTTCTAACTCTTCCCAAGCTGATTGTTGTAAACTGGTGTCTTGTTATTCCTTTTATTTGCATTTCTCCAATTACTGCTGAAATTGGACATCTCTTCACATGTGTGTTACCCATTTATATTTTTCCTTCTGTAGATAGCTTATTCATTTCTTGTGACCATTGTCTTTCATTTATTGATTTGTTCATTGTATGTATTCAGTAATATCTAAGATTAATATCACGTGTTAATATATATTATTTATCTTCCGAAGTCCATTTCCATTCTGTTAAATTTACCTATGGTGTTCTTTAATAAATGGAAATCCTTAATTTTGATGTAGTTAAATGTACCATAGTTTTCACATTATTTTTGCACTTTTTGCATTATGCTTAAGATAATCTCCACTACAACGTCACAAGAAATTTTTATTAGAATTATATTAAATTTCTAGATTAACTCAGGTATAATTTGTATCTTTACAACATTCATCCTGTCATAAATATGTTACAGCTCTCCAATTATTCAGGTCTTCTTTTATGTCTTTCATAGGGTTTAAACAATTTTCTTATCATAACAATTTTCCCTATTCTTTGTAGGTTATTCCTATTTTATAATTTTTATTGTAATTATGAATAATGTCTGTTTTCCTATGGCATTTTCTATTAAATTATTGCTATGACAGACTTTTCAAAGTTTATTTTAACTAGAAAACTTCCAACTCTCTTATTGTATTAAGAGTTTGTTTATTGTGTTTTCTATGCAGATGATTATTTTATCTGCAAATAATGGCAAGTTTGTTCCTCCTTTGAATCCTTCTATTTGTCATTTCTATTTCTTGTCTTTCTGCACTAGCCAGGACCTTTAGTTCTTTATAGAACAGTAACCAGTGCTGACATGACAAATTCTTGTTTGGTTCCTGATCTAAAGAGAGTGAATTTAGTTTCTCCATCAAATATGATGTTATCTGTAGGGTTTTTGTACATAATATTTATGAAGTTAAGGGAGTTTCCTTCATGTCTTAGTTTACTGAGAAGTGCTTTTCCTAATTAATAGATACTAAAATTTATCAAATTCTATCTATTAATGTGAGTTTCAACAGTAGATTTTTCTGATTTTAGAAGTTTTTAAAAATTTTTAATTAAAATTTAATCTTAAGTTTTTTCTGATTTTAAGTTTCTGACTGATTTTAAGTCATGTAATTTCCGGGACAAATGCCACTAGATCATAGTATATATTTATATATATTTTAATTTTACTTTAAGTTCCAGGATATATGTGCAGAACGTGCAGGTTTGTTACATAGGTATACACATGTCATGGTGGTTTGCTGCACTTATTTACCCATCCTCTAATTTTCCCTCGCCCCCCACCCTGCAACAGGCCTGGGTGTGTGTTGTTCCCCTCCCTGTGTCCATGTGTTCTCATTGTTCATCTCCCACTTATGAGTGAGAACATGTGATGTTTGATTTTCTGTTCCTGTGTTAGTTTACTGAGAATGATGGTTTCCAGCTTCATCCATGTCCCTGCAAAGGACATGAACTCATCCTTTTTTATGACTGCATAGTATTCCATGGTATATATGTGCCACATTTTCTTTATCCAGTCTATCACTGATGGGCATTTGGATTCGTTCCAGCCCTATTGTAAATAGTTCTGCAATGAACATATGTGTGTGTGTGTGTCTTTATAGTAGAATGATTTATATTCCTTTGGGTATATGCCCAGTAATGGGATTGCTAGGTCAAATGGAATTTCTGGTTCTAGATCCTTGAGGAATCACCATACTGTCTTCCACAATGGTTGAACTAATTTACATTCCCATGAATAGTGCAAAAGTGTTCCTTTTTCTCCATGTCCTCTCCAGCATCTATTGCTTCTTGAATTTTTAATAATCGCCATTCTGATCAGCATGAGATGGTATCTCATTGTGGTTTTGATTTGCATTTCTCTAATGATCAGTGATGTTGAGCTTTTTTCCATATGTTTGTTGGCTGCCTAAATGTCTTCTTTTGAGAAGTGTCTGTTCATATCCTTTGCCCACTTCTTGATGGGGTTGTTTGTTTTTTTCTTGTAAATTTGTTTAAGTTCCTTATAAATTCTGGATATTAGACCTTTGTCAGATGGGTAGTTTGCAAAAATTTTCTCCCATTCTGTAGGTTTCCTGTTCACTCTGATGATAGTTTCTTTTGCTGTGCAGAAGTTCTTTAGTTTAATTAGATCCCATTTGTCAATTTTGGCTTTTTTTGCAATTGCTTTGGCATTGTCATCATGAAGTCTTTGTCCATGCCTGATCATAGTATATTTCTACAATGCAGTTGACCCTTGAACAACCTGGGGGGTAGGGGTGCTGACCCTCGTGCAGTTGAAAGTCTGCATACAGTCCGGGTGCAGTGGCTCACGCCTGTAATCCCAGCACTTTGGGAGGCTGAGGAAAGCAGATCACGAGATCAGGAGATTGAGACCATCCTGGCTAATGCAGTGAAACTCTGTCTCTACCAAAAAATACAAAAAATTAGCCAGGCATAGTGGCACGCACCTGTAGTCCCAGTTACTCAGGAGGCTGAGGCAGGAGAATTGCTTGAACCCGGGAGGCAGAGGTTGCAGTGAGCCAAGATCGCACCACTGCACTCTAGCCTGGGTGACAGAGCAAGACTCCATCTCCAAAAAAAAAGAAAGAAAATCTGCATATAACTTTTGATTCCCCAAAAACTTAACTACTAATAGCCTCCTGTTGACCAAAAGCCTTACAAATAACATAAAAAGTTGATTAACACATGTTTGGTATGTTATATATATTATATATTGCACTGTTACAATAAAGTAAGCTAGGGAAAATAAAATTTTATTAAGAAGGTCATAAGGAAGAAAAATATTTATTATTAAGTGAAAGTGGATCATCATAAAGATCATCATCTTTCTTATCTTCGTGCTAAGTAGACTGAGAATGAGAAAGAGGAGGGATTGGTCTTGCTGTCTCAATGGTGGCAGAGGCAGAAGAAAATCTGAGTATAAATGGACCCACTTGATTCAAATGTGTTGTTCAAGGGTCAACTGTATATTGGTTGGTTCTCATTATCTAATATTTTACATAAGAATCTTCTATCACTGTCATAAATAAAGTGAACTTAAAATTTTCTTTTGTTGTACTGACTTGGTTTTACAAATCAAGGTTATACTAGCCTCAGAAATGACTAGAATTGCTTTTATTCTTTTCTATTTTCTGAAGCAATTTACTTAGATAAAAATTTCTAATTAATAAATTAACTAATTTGCTTCCTGAAATTCTATGAGAACCCATCCTCTAAAACCATCTAGATTGAAATTTTTTCTATGAAATTAAGTTAATTTCTATTTCAATCTTTTTAGTATTAACAGCTATTGATCCATTTGGAGTTTCAATTTTTAAATCTGAGAGTAATGGTTGCTTATAATTTTACTACTTTATGCCAGGCATGGTGGCTCATGCTTGTAATTCCAACACTTTGGGAGGCCCAGGAGGGTGGATCACCTGAGGTCAGGAGTTCGAGACCAGCCTGGCCAACATGGTGAAACCCCGACTCTACTAAAAATACAAAAAAATTAGCTGGGCGTGGGAGGTGCATGCCTGTAATCCCTGCTACTCAGGAGGCTGAGGCAGGAGAATCACTTGAACCTGGGAGACAGAGGTTGCAGTGAGCTGAGCTCACACCACTGCAATCCAGCCTGGGTAACAGAATGAGATTCTGCCTAAGAAAAAAAAAAAAAAAGTTGCTATTTTAAAATTTCTTTTACTTCTGATCATTTCCCCTTTCACTGAATGTTTTATTTGCATATTCTCTTTTATCTTTGATTAATCTTGTCAAAGATTTGTCTAATATTAATAAATATTTTACAAACCATTATTTTGGAAGTTTTCAATGTGATCTCCATTTTTGCTCTAATATTTATTATTTATTTTCTTCATTTTTCTTTCTTATTTGGTGTTCTTTTTCTATCTTTTAAAATAGAATATTTATTTTCTATTCTATAGATCAAAGCTATACAGTTTCTTCTGCATATTGATTTAGTTCTGTCCAATAAATCTTGACCTTTACTACCTTCATCTATTTTTAGTTTTCTTTCTGTATAGTTTTGTTTTAAATATCTCTCATAGAAACATATTTCTCTAATCTGAGAGTTTCTTTTGACTGGTGCAGCCTGGTTACATTTGTTGTAATTACAACAGAATTTACTTGATCCTATTTTACAATTTATTTAATCTCATTTTATGTTTTCAATGTATCATATATTTTTGGAGGTTTTCTACTCTATTGTTAATTTTCATTGAATAAATCAATATATTTTTCTGATTGTTTGAAAGTTACACATTCCAAGTCAAGCGTGGGGGCTCACGCCTGTAATCCCACCACTTTCAGACGCTGAGGCAGGTGGATTGCTTGATCACCCCACTGCACTCCAGCCTGAGTGACAGAGTGAGACCTTGTCTCAAAAAAAAAAGAAAAAGAAAAGAAAGTTACACATTCTGGAGTTAACAGCTGTACTGGTGGCTCTTTGATTTCGTCATTTTCTGACTGTAGTTGAAGCCAGTTCCTAGCTAACTCAGCTCTGTCATATAGTTCTGGGAAGTTTTTCCTGAAAGTTCAACTTTGAAGCTGTTTCAGCAACCTTCCCAATAACTGAGCAACCTATAGCCCTTAGAAATCCCTTTTTATTTAAACTAGCTTGAGTGGACTCTGTTACGCAACCAAAGTCTTTACTTGGTCAGAAAGATAGTTTTCATCTCAATTCCTTTAATGAATATTCGTCCATTTGGGATTTCTATGTTTAAATACAAATGATACTTGCTTATAATTTTATTCTTTTAAAGTATCTTCTATTTATAATTATTTCTTCTTTTCCTAGTACATTTTGTTTATTTACATGTTCTGTCTTATCTTTGGTAAGTCTTGTCAAAGACTTGTCTAATCAGCATCCTAACAAGTATCTTAGCATGTTCTCATATCCTTCTGATATCTTTATTACTATCTTGTAAATATATTAGTATCATCAATAGCTTTAGTTCTATTTTTTTTTTTTCTGAGATGGAGTTTCACTTTGATGCCTAGGCTGGAGTGCAGTGGCACAATCTCAGCTCCCTGCAACCTCTGCCTCCTGGATTCAAGTGATTCTCCCACCTCAGTCTCCTAAGTAGCTGGGATTACAGGCACCCATTCCCTTGCCCAGCTAATTTTTATATTTTTAGCAGAGATGGGGTTTCACCACATTAGCCAGGCTGGTCTCCAACTCCTGACCACAGGTGATCCATCCACCTTGGCCTCCCAAAGTGCTGGGATTACAGACATGAGCCACAGCACCCAGCCTAGTTCTAAATTTGTAATGGATTTTTTTTCCTTATATGTTATTTGTCTGCTACCACAACAGCATATGTAATAAACACACACAAAATCTCAGTGCCATACAAAAATAAACATTCAGTTTTGCTCACAAGTCCATGAAGTTAGCTGAGCAGATCTACTGATCTGAACTGGGATTGGTAAGGCACACTCAATCATCTGAGATTAGCTACAGGTCAGCTAGAAGTTTTCCAATATCTTGACTGCCTCCTTTACATGTTTGGAGCCTACCTGGGACAACTGAGCTGACTCAGCTCTGCCTGACATGATCTATAGTCTTCCAATACACTAGAGTGGACTTGTTTTTATGGTGGTAGAGAGAGTGCAGAGGTATTCAGGCCCTCTGAAGCTTTGGCTTAGAACTGGCATACCATCACTTTTTGCCACATTCTAATGGCCAAAGCAAGTCACAAAGCCAACCCAGATTCAAAGGGTGAGAAAATAGACCCTACTTCTTTATTAGAGGAACTGCAAAGTCACATTGCAAAAGCCACAGACACAGAGAGGGGTGGGAAGTCAGGGTTATCCTTACAATCACCTCATTGTTTCAGTTATCTACTGCTTTGTAACAAAGCACCCCAAAATATAGCAGCTTAGGATAAAACATTATTATTATTTCTTATGATTCTACATTATGGCCAGATTTAGATAAGCAGTTCTCACTTGGGTCTTTAATTCAGTTGCAGCCAGATGATGGCTGGGGCTGAAGTCATCCAAAGGCTCAATGGAACAGGGCATCCACGACATTTCCCTTAGTCACATGTCTGGTGGCCTCAGCTGAGATGACTGAAATAGCTGGGGACTGGCTTCCATGTGGCCTGTCCATGTTGCTAGTTTGGACAGTTTCAGCATAACAGTCTCAGGATATTCAAAATTCTTACACGGCTGCTTGTTTTCACCACAGTAAGCATTACAAGATCCCAGCCCCAAAAGTCACACAGTGTCTCTTCTGCCATACTCTACTGCTTACACAGGGCGAGCACTGATTCAATAGAAAAGACTGCATGAAGCTTTGGATACTGGAAGGTATTTGTGGGCATCATACATAGGTATGTGTGTAATATCATGTGTGTGTGATACCATCTTCAGCCTAGGTTCTGAATTTGGAGTTAATTTTTATTCTTTCTGATATAAATAAATATATGTGTACATGATACTGTTTTGTAGACAATAAATTTTACTTTTTATTTCCTATATCTACTAAAGTATTGAGTTTACTTTCCTTATTGTAAGACTATGTATTTCTTTAAACAGTTCTCAAAGTGGATGTTTTTGAGGCTTTGCATGACTAAGAATATCATTATTTCTTACATTTAATTTTTTGAAGTTCCCTTTCTTCAATACTTTGCATCCAGTGTCGCTATTGAAACACTTCTCTAAGTGACTATACTAAGTTTTCTTTATTATATACTTTATCCACTCCTTTCTAATGCACACCCTCAAGTGATGTCACCCCTCAAGGAACCTATATTTCCTGCGCAGGCTCTCCTCTTCTCCAACAGCTGCCTCAGTGATAACCCAGTTCTTGAAGTGCAGAATGGAGAAAGGAGGCAGCATCCAGGCTCTAGCTCAAGGCTGCACCTGCCTTAATCCACCCCTACTCACACCGAGACCACAAGCTTCACAGTATCCTGCAGTCTCCAGTTAAGAGCTGGCCCTGCCACTGTCCTCCTCACAGTGGCTGTGGGAAAGGCAATGTCTCACTCAGGGAAAGATGGGGCATAACAAGAACACCCCCCCCAGCCTGCTTCCATTCTAGGCTACCTTCGGCATCAACCTCCATCATTTATCCTCTCCCCACATCTATCATTTACCCTCTCCCCACAACCATCACCTCCACCTCCTCAGGCTGTTCTCACAATGTCGGTTCTGAGATATGACATCACTCCTCTTGGCTCCAGGTCATCCTCAGAGCAGAGATCATGTTATTTTGCCATCTGATCAGAAACTACATGTCCCATGCCCCAGACCCTTCAATTCATTTTAAGATAACACAATATCGTATTAAAATGTAGGGTTGAAATTAGAACATGCCAAACTTAAGAACATATTTGAAATGAGTTTTGCTTTTAGTAAACTCTTGTTTAAAAATTTTCATTAGATGTTTTACTTTATATAATTACCTAGTTTTAAAAACTGAAGTAAAAATGAATAAAGCAGTACATGATAATTTTCTAAGATTGTTTAATCAATAAAGAATAAAAAAGTACCATTACAAATGTATCGATCTTGGTAAAACAGAAGGACACAAATGTCTTGTTATAAACTGTTGGATGCATTCCCTTGTTTCCCTTGTTCCAGAACATTTGGCATTCTTTATCAACTAGTATATAAAAGAATAGAAAAGCAAATGTCTCTCATATTTCCCTTATACTACTATATTAATAAATCTGAAAGATAGTCCACTAGAAAGAATAAATGGCTTCGATTATAAGCCATATATAAGTAATGGATCTGGTCATGTATGAGAAAACAGTTTTTCCTTTTGTACTCACACCATTCTCAATATCTCACTTCTGAACCAGATCTATGGTGTTTTTCCCACTTGATCTATTATCCAACACCAGCTGGGTGTTTAACAATTCCATTCCATTCTGACACTATCTCAAGTTAGTGCAGAACCCACAGGTTAAGGGCCTCCCACAAGACTCTACCCCCACTACAGCTGCCAATGGTAAGTAGTAGGTTTCCCGATAACCCACAACTCCTGTACAGCTTGGCTACAAACTGGAAGTTCTGAGACCTCCTTGGGCTTGATAGTTTGCTAGAGCAACTCACAGAACACAGGGAAACACTTGTGTTTCCTGGCTTATTATATAATAAAGGATATGATAAATAATACAGATAAACAGCCAGATGAAGGTTCATGGGGCAAGGTCTGAAGGGTCCCAGGCACAGCAGCTTCTATTGCCATAGAGTAGGGGTATGACACCTTCTGGCATATGGATGTGTTCACCACCCTAAGAATTCCTCAAACCCTGTCATTTAGGGATTTTGAAGGAGGCTTAATCATGCAGACATGATCAATTACTAACTAAATCTTCAACTCCTCTTCCCTCTTCAGAGTAGGGGGTGGGGTTGAAAGTTCCGGGCTTCTAATTGTGGCTTGGTCTTTCTGGTGACTAGCCCCCATGCAGGAGCCCACCAAAAGTGGCTCTTATCACCCTGAAAATTCCAAGGTATTTAGGAGCTCTATATCACGAATTGGGTAAAAGGCAAAAAAACTAGAACAAAAGATGCACCTAGCATCCCTATCACTCAGGAAATAACAAAGGTTTAGGAGCTCTGGCCAGGAGCGGAGAACAAGACCAATATATACATATGTCTTATTACATCAAAAAATCACAGGCTAAAAGCAAAGTTTTCTTGTTTTGTTCAACCTATATCAATCTTTGAAGTCACTCACAGTTGAACATTTTAATTTTCTTGTTTCAAGTGCTATTTATAAATTTTATTATTTTCAGTATTGAATCTCTCTATTTGTTAAATTCTCTCAAATCACAGCCCTCTTGCCATTCAGCGTTTTTTTGTTTTGTCATTGTTCTTTATTTTCATGTAATAAATGATTTGTTAAGGTCATCATTTTTGCTTGTGACTTTATTTTGAAACATTTTTTGTAGATGAAAATACATATTTTTTGCTGATATTGAATTGGGAGCACACAAACCAAGCACAACATTATGGTCTTTCTCTCCATATTCTTAAATATAAGAATATATATAAATATTTATATCTTTATATTCTAAAAGTTTGGCATGTATAGCAGTACTTTTGCCATCTGTTTATTTTGGATGTTACTGACATGAATCTACAGTAAAAAATTCACCGATGGAATCTCTTCTATTAGTACATTTTTCAACTGAAATACCATACATATACTTGAGGAACATTCTTGAACTGCTACATTTGAAATACTTTCTTTCCACTTTACCTGAACTTTTAGAAAAATTTCTCTTTCTTTTTTCTTTTTCTTTTTTTTTTTGAGACAGAGTCTCATTCTGTCACCCAGGCTGGAGTGCAGTGGCGCGATCTCGGCTCACCGCAACCTCTGCCTCAGCCTCCCGAGTAGTTGGGATTACAGGCACCTGCCACCAAGCCCGGCTAATTTTTTTGTATTTTTAGTAGAGACGGGGTTTCACCATGTGGGCCAGGCTGGCCTTGAACTCCTGACCTTAGGTAATCCACCCACCTCAGCCTCCCAAGATTACAGGTGTGAGCCACTGTGCCCAGCCTAAGAATTTCTTAAGCATGGGTTTTGAAGGAGACTTCAAAAGCAATAGTGTAGTTCATGACTACTGTATTCCTTCAATTTTTTTTTTTTTTTGACACAGGGTCTCTCTCTGTTGCCCAGGCTGGAGTGCAGTGGCGCGATCTCGGTTCACTGCAACCTCTGCCTCCTGGGTTCAAGCAATTCTCCTACCTCAGTCTCTTGACTAGCTGGGACTACAGGTGCCCCACCACGCCCGGCTAATTTTTTGTGTTTTCAGCAGAGATGGGGTTTTGTCATGCTGGCCAGGCTGGTCTTGAACTCCCAGCATCAAGTGATCCACCCACCTCAGCCTCCTAAAGTGCTAGGGTTACAGGCATATGCCACCATGCCTGGCCTGTATACCTTCGATTTTTGAATTATTTTCTTGCTTGATTTGAAAATTTTGGGTGGATTGAGAGATTCTTTTTTTGTTCAAACCAAAATATAACACTTATTTCTAAAACACAGCAGCATTGGCACATTGAGGTTCATTTAGAGGCTGATCCTTAGCTGCAGTTACTGTAAGTCAAATAGCAATTTCATTATCAAATTCTGCAGAATTGATACTTTTTCTGGGGTAGGTCTGCCTTGGCACTGAAGATACTGAAAACAATTGTAGAAGTTGTTTTTGAAATTTTGTTTGTCTTATTTTGTTTTTAAGAAAAATCTGGAAGTCATTTTTCTCAAAGGGCCCCAAATGTCTCCTAAAAACACAATTCCTCTAGCAGAGGCCTGACTCTGCTGAATGATAACAGCCCTCTGCCCATTCATCATACAAACCTGAAATAAGGGAAGTCCACTTCTCACTTGGGCAAATGAGGGGAATTCACTCCTCACCAGAGCTCCAGCCAGGCCTTCTGGTGCTAAGAAAGGCAGGAGGCAGAAAGCAAGAAGGAAAAAAGTGGGCCCAGCCCCTACACTCTGAGTCTGCCGAGCCCTTGTTGTAGGTGTTACTTTATTTGAATGGTTTTTGGTTCCAGAGCCCACTTTTAGCTTCCTGCTTGCTACCTTCCTGGCTTCAGCTATGCCCACTCCATTTTCATACTCCATCTTACTACCTGGAAAAATCAGCCATGTTCAATACCCCAGGCCTGTGCCCTGCCCTAGAGGGAAGGAGACACTTAACAACTGTGAAGTACAGCCATCATGCTCTCATGAACCATTTTTGGTAGCTGAACATCAAAATGCCTCACGACTTGGTGGGAAGACTGAAGAGAGGCAAATCCATTCCTGCAAAGAATATAACCTGGCTAAGGTCCAAGATGCTATGGCCATTAAGTTAAATGAGAGGTGGGGAGTAACCATCTGTTAGCTGTGCAAAGTAAATAAAAAGCAGACATCTGGGGAGACAGGTGATAGGGTGGAAATGAAGTTGAACTGAAATGCAGGAGGCTTATGTGATAGGCTTAGCTTTGCTGACCATAGTATCAGTGTGACTTTGGGGAAGGTCACTAAACCTCAGAGGACCTTAGTTTCCTCAGCAGCGCATCAAGACCATGGAACTGGATGACAATCAAGGTAGTTACAAACCCAAAAGATTTTTCTTGACCCCAATCGACCTGTCCAGCTTATATGGACACACATTAAGTACAGCCTTTGCTCATAATAGGCATTCAATATGCTAAATCGAATGTCCAAGGGCAATCTAATTAAGCAGACAGTGGGCTGTGGCTATTTCTGATGCCTACAATGCCCTTGAAAACTGTCCTTTGGTCTACCCAGCCTTGCCCTTAGCTATCAGTGTGTTAGCGTCCTTTGCTGACTTACACAGAACAACAGCTATACAAGTGTTAAAATTCCTTGTCACTCTTGCCGTATAATATTGTTACTGAGGAGTCAACACATTTTGTGCTACGTACAGAAAGTTTTTTGTTTCAGTTGGTGTATTTGTAAGCTCAAATGAAGTCCTTTTTCCTCAAGAGTATTTCTTATAAATTTTGGTAATGAACTGAGATGGTGGCCAAGGGGCAAAGAAGAAGATTCATATCTTCAAACTGAATGGTGATAAGCACCTCAATCCTCACCTCAGATTTAAAGGTCAAAAGTTTTCTCTCAACAATTCCTGCAGTACTTTCATTAGTGTGAACATTTACACAGGCAAAAATTATTTTCTCTCAAATAAAAAGGTATTTAAGTATCATAAATTCATGTCTCTTCTTAATAAGTTATTCACTGAGGATTGACTCGCCGAAAAAGAAAACTGCTATTAATTTATAGGGCGAATAATATTACTTTGACCCAAGCTGTGGGCTCAGAAACTGAATACACATCACAAATGTGAAAATAAGTAATTGAAAATCTAAGCTGTTGGAATCCTAAATTATTTTGAGCCTAAAAGGAGTGTGATTATGGGCCCTAGGTCATGTGACAAGCAGCTGTAACCTACGCAGCTATAATCAAGGTGCTATAACCTTTGTTTCTCTGATTACGTATTAGCTTTCCTCCTTACCTACATTATTTTGTAAAATGTTGCAAATGACTAAAGGGTGCCAGGAAAAACCCCTACCCTCTTCACTGTTAATCTTCATCATAGATTAACTTCTCTCTTTCCTTTCTTACACGAAGGCTTCATGGCTACCATATTGTCTTAAGATGAAATGTTAAATACACTTTTTCTAATTAAAAAGGAAATGAAAACAAGCTATACAGAAAAGAAAAGCCATATGGAAAAGAGAACAAAATGTAACTAATTAAATTGTTGTAACTTGTAAAACCAGCCTCATATAGAAAATGTTATAATCTCACTAAACTTCTTTGTTTTCTGCTTGTATAAATTAGAAGTTAACTTTGGAGCACTGACCCCATTTTTTTGGAGTCTTTGCCTCCCAGATGACCATTCCCAGCTTTTCACTTGAATAAACTCTTTAAACTGGATTCTGATCCTTTCAGTTATTTCAGGTAGACAGAAAAAAATAAAATATTGAATTGGATTACAATAACAGCTCCTCTCATTTTCCATTGACCTAAATGGCTGATGCTGTGGAAACAGTGTGATTTCTATTCTATATTAGTAAGTCAATAGCTTGAAGTGACATTAAAAGTAAGAGCATTTGTTTTGTTAATTTATTTTACTACAAAAAGCACTGAACAGAATCATAATAAAAAAAGAACATCCTATGAAGTGAAATTGCCTCTGTTTGCTGATGACATGATCTTATCTATAGAAAATCCTAAAGACTCTAAAAAAAATAAACCTATTAGAACTGATCATGAACTCAGTGAAGCTGCAGGATACAAAATCAACTTACAAAAATCAGTACCATTTCTATATACTATCTGAAAAAGAAATTGAGAAAACAATACCATTTACAACAGCAACAAAAAATAAAATAAAATACTTAGGAGTAAATTTAACCAAGGGAGTGAAAGATCTGTATAATGAAAACTATAAAACATTGTTGAAAGAAAGTTGGAATAAATACATAGAAAGATATCCCATGTTCATAAATTGGAAGAATTAATATTTTTTAAATGTCCATATTGCCTCAAGTGATCTACAAATCCAATGCAATCCCTATCAAAATTCCAATGTCATTCTTCACAGAAATAGAAAACATAATTCTAAAACTTGTATGAAATCATAAAAAAAAACTTAGCCAAAACAATCTTGACCAAAAAGAACAAAACTAGAGGCTTTACAATACTGGATTTCAAAAAATATTACAAAACTATAGTAATCAAAACATAATGGTACTGGCATAAAAACAGACACATTAACCAATGGAATAGGATAGAGATTCCAAAATAAACCCACAAACCTGTATTCAGTTGATATTCAACAAAGGTGCCAAGAACACACAATGAGGAAAGGATAGTCTCTTCAATAAATGGTGCTGGGAAAACTAGATATCCACATACAGGAGAATGGAAATGGACCTTATTTTACTCCTTATACAAGAATCAACTCAAAATAGATTAAAAACTTAAATAAATGTAAAACTATAAAACTACTAGAAGAAAACTTAGAGGAAAAACTCCATGACATTGGTCTGGGCAGAGATTTTTTGAATATGACCCCAAAGCACAAGCAACAGAAACAAAAATAGACAAATAGTATTGCGTCAAACTCAAAAGCTTCTGCACAGCAAAGGAAACAATAGAGTGAAGAGTCAACCCACAGACTGGCAGAAAATATTTGCAAATCATGCATTGGATAAGGGTCTAGTCCAAGAAACTCAAACTACTCAATAACAAGAAAACAAATTACCTTATTGTAAAGTGGGCAAAAACCTTGAACAGCTATTTCTCAAAAGACTTACAAATGGTCAAGAAATACATGAAAAATGATCAACAACTCCAATCATCAGAAAAATGCATATTAAAATTACAATGAGATGTCACCTCACATGTGTTAGATAGGCTATTATAAAAAAGATGAAAGATAACATATGTTGGTGAGTATGTGGAGAAAAGATAAACCTTATACACAGTTCATATTGTTCATTAGTACAGCCATTTTGGAAAATAATATGAAGGTTTCTCAAAAATTGATAATAGAAGTACTGTATGATCCAGCCATCCCATTAGTAGCATTGCTTTTTCCTTTTTTCTTTGCCTTCTCTCTGGTTATTGAATGTTCGGTTTAATTGAGACTTTTCCAATATGAATGAATTAGCACCAGTTCATGTGCTATTTTAAATACACTGGAATAATGGCATGCAGTGCTAGGTGCACTGTAGTTAGCACACAATATGTGGTTAAATAAGAGTTAATCAGCTTTTGACAGTTATAGAGGAATTTTTACAGTCATGCCAGTAATATATAAATAATAAAAAAAATACTAAAAGTGAAAAAATAGGAAATAAAAAAGGAAATCAATATTGATTTAGGCTTTGTGGCTGGTGTTGTACTAGGCCTTGTCATATGTAATGACTTCAATTTAGACTTACAACAGCCCTGTGAGGTAGGCATGCTATTGTAAAGCTTTTAGAGATGAAGAAATGCACACTCAGAAAGGCCAAATCACTTGCCTAAAGTTGCACATTTTATAAGTAACAGAATCAAAATCTCAACCCAAGCCCCATTAAATCCAGAGGCAAAACTGTGAACAATAAGTAACTGAATAGACAAATTGGAAAATTATTTTGAAGGCACAGACATTTAAAGAATTTCAATAAGGTCAAAACCACATAATTGATTACAATATATTTTATAATATTCTGACATATCTGTGGAGTAAATATTTAAATGGAGACAATAAACAGAACTTTGGATTTTGGTTTAAATTAGAAGAATGTACCCATATTTCCTCCAGGCCCAGCTGAAACCTCCTCCCCTTAGTCAACCAATGAGTGGAGACCTGGTACTCTATTCAGAGAGGTTACTCAACCCTGTCTGGATTGAATAATGAGGATTGAGGCCGATAGATTACAAGAGCACACAGCCAAGTCATCACTATAACAGGCGTACTTTATGATTTTGAGAAATATACTAAACATTTGGGCTGTTAAAGGCCTACTCCTCTTTCATTGTGCTTCTAAGTAAGTCAGAAATACTGGTCCTAGAGTGTCTCCTTCCCAGAGGATTCCTTGGGTTGAAGACCAGGTGTATTCATGTGCTTGAGCTGCTATAACAAAATGCCATAGACTGGGGTGACTTAAACCACAGACATTTATTTCTCATAGTTTGGAGGCTGGGAAGCCCAAGATGAAGGTGATTGTCAATTCAGTTCCTGGTGAGAGCTCCCTTCCTCACTTGCAGATGGCCACCTTCTCACTGTGTCCACACAGGGCACAGAGAGAGTGATATCTCTCGATTTCTCTTCTTATAAAGTGACTAATCTCATCATGACGGCCCCACTCTCATGACTTTGGGAGGTAGTCTAACCCTCATTACCTCCCAAAGGCCCCATTTCTAAATACCAACACATTGGGGGTGAGGGCTTCAAGATATGAATTTGGGAGAGGACACAATTTAGTCCATAATACCAGGTGATGCTAAAATCTTGGGGGACTTACAAATTTTTCCTTTCTCGAATTATCCTATCTCATGATTCTTGCTTATTTTCACCTTTTCTTTCAATGTAAGTGAGGTACTGCATTTAATTAGGCTTCAGTAAGAGGCAGGATCTCATAGCTTCTCAAATCATGTACCTCAATCAATTCAGAGATGAAGGAAAATACCAGTGGCTCAGAGCAGGTAATTTATCATATTCTATATATTTGAGATTTAAGTTGACTGTCTGCCAAGGGGTGTGTGTAATCCCTGTGAGAAATTCAGGTTTATGAGAAACCTTGCTTTTAAATAATGAAGTGGATGTGAGAACTGAGCCTTTATATCTCATTGCTGGAGCTGATAATGAGTGTGGTGGAGCAGCTCAGGAGCTGTTGCTGCTGTACAATGCGGTGCAGCGGACAGCACCTAGGTTCCAGCTGTGCTTCTGCAACATATTAGCTGTGTGACCTCAGGCAAGTCACTTCACTCTCCTGAGTCTGTTTCCTTTGCAAATAACGATAATGATAAAAGAGACAAATACAAATACTGCAGGTGTGGAACAGATAACACCTAATCATTTTAAGATGCTGATACTGCAATGATCACACCTGAAACTCACTATCTGGAAATAGTTTAAGGCCTTGGTTTCCCAGGTACCCTAAAATTGGCATTCCAGAGCTGTTTAGTAGGAGCGTCAATATTTTCCCCTTGCTTTGTGCCTGTGGCCCTAGGCTCCCTTAAGATCCTAAATATGATGACCTAAGATAAGAATGTCCCTATAACAGAGCACTTCTCTAAACTCAGTCATGTTTGACATGTCACTTTGCAGACTCTGTTATCAGGGGACTTTGTTTAGCCTTTTTATCTTCAAAGCAAAAGGTTCTTAAAGGGTTTACTCTTTAATGGTAGGAAAACAAACCACTCTTCAGCTTCTTCTAAATGGTGAGGGTATCTGGTCAGGTGTAAAGAGAGGGAAAGATTAATTTAAAGAGAACCCTTCCCTTCTGACTCTAGCTGCCTTGTGTCTTAATCAGGGTCACTCGAGCAATCAGTCCACAAAAAATGGAATAATCTGTCCTAGAAAATTTGTTTCTAACAGAAAGCCAGCTACTACCAGTTTAGAGAAATTAGCTGAAGTGAGAGGTAAACTCTATGAATATGCAGGATAGAAAAGCATTGAAATGAAACCTATGATGTTGGCCAAATCTGCAGACAACTTGCCTGTGCTCAGGAGACACTGCACTACTTACAGGGAAGGCGTAGAGGAAAGGCCTGTAGGAAGTGGAGAGGCATTGCTGGGGGCAGGGAGACATGACATCTCAGGATGTGGAAATGCAAAGGGAGGGCAACTCTCACTATGAATAAGCAGAGCATCGGGTTCAGAAACAAAATATACAAACAAATCTTAAGAATGGTCTGAGAAAGTGATCAAGCAGTTAGAGCTCCAGAAAGAGATTCCACTAAACAGCTAAGATTATTCCAGGACTGCAGAGTCGGCCTCCAGCCCAGCTCAGTGGCCTTCTACACAGAAAATGGCATATTGTCATGGATTGAATTGTGTCTCTCCAAATTCCTATGCTGAAGTTTTAACCCCTAGTACCTTAGAATGTGATTATTTTCGGAGATAGCGTCTTTAAAGAGGTAATTAAGGTGAAGTGAGGTCATAAGTGTGGGAACCTAATCCAATATGACTGGTGTTTTTCATAAGCCGAGGAAAAGACACCAGAGATCCGCACATGCAGGAAAAAGAACATGTGAGAATATAGTGAGAAAGCAGCCATCTGCAAACCAAGGAGAGGCCTCAGGAGAATCCAGACCTGCTGACACCCTGATCTTGGACTTCTAGTCTCCAGAACTGTGAAAAAATAAATTTCTGTTGTTTGAGCCACCCAGTCTGTGGGATTTTGCTATGGCAGCCCTAACAGACTAATGTATATATGCAGTGGAAACTAATCCCAAATCAAAAAGATCATGCATCCAAGAAATAGTTAATATTTCATTTTTCTACAGCTCTGTTACAAGTAATTTCAGAACCTCAAACCCCTACCTTCCCTACCACAGGCAGTGTACAATTTAATGTCAGTCTACCCTAGATTCCCTCGGTGCCTAGGCATGGGGAAGGCAGAGCTCCCTATCTGCTTCTTGGGCATTATGGAGCAACGTTTGTCCTTCAGATGGGTCCTTAAGTTTGGGAATCTCTGTGATGCTGCAATAGTCCTATTGGCCTAGATTTACCATTACATGGTTTTTATTTTCTATGGTCATGTTTGGGCTCAGAAACCGATACTCCACAACATATGGCACAGCGACATGCTACACTGAACAAGAAGCCTCAAAGTCTCTCTGCATTCTCCACAACCACTACTATCTATACACTCTTCCTAAGAAGTTGAAGTTCTTTTATAGGCTTAATGTCCAGACCCACCAACAAGAACAATTGTTTTTTCTTCCCTTCCCTATAAGACCAAGAATATAACCACACCTGAATAGATCCTTTCACTGTCAAAGACAACTATTACAAGTTAATCTCCGTTCCTAGATGTACTCATTCTCACTAATAATCCCCTCAGAAGAATTCCTCTTTCTCCCTTTCTGTAACTTGTTTTGCCAGGATGGTGTATAAACTTCTCTCCTTCACTGGAAGGTTGTCTTCTTTCTGAAAGATCCTGTGTATACACATTAAATAAATTTGTATGCCTTTTCTATTAATCTGCATCTTGTCAGTGATTTTTCAGCAGACTTTCAGAGGGCCAAGGGAAAAGTTATCCCTTGACCCGTACAGTCACACCATCTTTCCTTAACACTGCAGGAAACAAGGCCTGGGACTCTGCTGCTTACATAGGATTTGGGGATACTCTCCACAGTATAGTAGGAAACTCAGCCATGGGCTTATCATCCTTTCATACCCTGATTATAACTGCAGGCTGGAGGGTCAAGCATGGCTATTTAAAATAAGGGCAATGACTGACTATACTGCCATTGTCCAATGGGTTCTTCCTGACTGCTACCCAGACAAAATCAATCCACTGAGACCACAGCATTGCAGAGGAGAAAGAGATTAACTGACAGGAGATCAGCCCACTCGGGAGAGCTGAAGCTATTCCTCTAATCAGTCTCCCCAGTGGCAGCTGACTCGGGTTTTTGTGGGCAATTTGGTAGGTAGAGGGCTAGGGAATGGGTGCTGCTGATTGGTTGGAGATGAAATCACAGGGGTGTGGAAAATGATCCTCATGCTCTTGGTCTGCCTTTAGGTGGGGCCACAGGACCCATTGAGTCAGGAGTCAGGAGTCCACGTGGAGTCAGTCTGAGAAACATCTCAAAAAAACAATCTTGGCCGGGTGCGGTGGCTCACACTTGTAATCCCAGCACTTTGGGAGGCCGAGGCGGGTGGATCACGAGATCAAGACCACGGTGAAACCCCGTCTCTACTAAAAATGCAGAAAATTAGCTGGGCGTGGTGGCGGGCGCCTATAGTCCCAGCTACTCGGAGAGGCTGAGGCAGGAGAATGGCGTGAACCCGGGAGGCGGAGCTTGCAGTGAGCCGAGATTGAGCCACTGCACTCCAGCCTGGGTGAAAAAGCAAGACTCCATCTCAAAAAAAAAAAAAAAAAATCTTGGGTTTTATAATAGTGATGCTATCTATAGGAGCAATTGGGAAGGTCACAAATCTTGTGACCTCTGGCCACAGGACCCCTGAACAGTAAGGAATATATAGTTATAGAAACTATGCTTACATCTTAGCAGAGTTTAGACCCCACTCATAATCCTATTCTTGTGGTCTTTCATTAGTCTAATAAAGGTAATTTTTGGTCCCTAGGCAAGAAGGGGTTTAGTTTTAGGGAGGGACTGTTATCATCCTTCCTTTTACGTTAGAGAATACATTAAATTCCTCCTAAAGTTAGCTTGGCCTATGCCCAGGAATGACCAAGGATAGCTTGGAGGTCAGAAGCAAGATGAAGTCAACTAAGATTTCTCTTACTGTCATAATTTTGCAAAGGCAGTTTCTATACATATGCACTTGCACATAAACACACACACACACAAAATGGTAACTATGTAGAGAAAATGGATATGTTAATTTAGCTTGACTGTGTATGTCAAAACATCAAGTTGTACCCCATAAATTCATATCATGTTTATATGTCAATCAATAATAAAAATAAATAATAATAAATATAATAATAATAAATAAAATTCTAAGCCCCCGAACTGACAAAATGGACCCCCTCTTAGCCAAGGGGTCTCCAGAGAAACCTTGAAAACTAAGTTCTCAGCAATGACAGAATGGGAGGTTAGATGCGCCTTGGTATACCCCGTCCCTCACTAACTGCCATGAGGCTTTCTTCCCTAAGGGCTAAACAAAAACCAGCCCTTTTGAAAGACTCCACCATTGATAGCAACCAACTGCCTGACACTGCCCCTCTGTTTTATGGTTTCAACAGCACAACTGACCAGCATTTCTTTGTCATAAGAGACTACCATGGTAGATAGTAGTCTCAAAGATTGGTAGTCTCTTATCTTGTTTGCTGAGGATTTGCATATCCTCTGCTTTGCTTTTTGACTGAGAGGTCTGAAAACTCCACACCCAGGTGAAGCTAACCCTGCTATTATTTGTACACGGGACCCACGATATTCATGACTTCTCCTGCTGCTTATTGAACACGTATATTTAGCCACCCTGCTCAGCATAAATTCCTGTTCCCTTTGCCCCTCCTTTGAAGTGCCTGTTTCCAGCTTCTGGCTAGAAGCTGTGCTTCCCAGCCTGTCATAATGTCCACCCTGCAGCCTGCAATCCTTTATGAGAAATAAAGCTCTCCTTTCAAAGTTTATGAACTCATAATTCTTCAGTCGATACAATGATATCTCCATTTAAAAACATAAGGACAACGACTCTTATTGGCTTTGAATCCTACAATGGCATCACCTGGAAGCTCATCAGAATTGTAGACTCTCAGACCCTAACCCACAGTCAGAAACTGCATTTTAACCATATTCCCAGGGGATTTTTTAAACGCACATTAAACTTTGAGAGGCAGTGGGCTAGGGCAATGATTCTCAAACTGTAGCAGGAATCAGAATCACCTGGAGGCCTTGCTGAAGTACAAGGGTTTGGCCCGTTCCCCTAGACTCTGATTCAGCAGGTCTCCGGTAGGGCCTGAGTGATCGTCATGCTGCCAGTCTGGGGACCACAGTTTGAGTAGAATTGGTATGGAGTGTATAAAAGTATGTTAGTGTTTTGTAAGTTAAGAGACCCTGGGTAACTTTTCCTGATTATCTTATTATGACTTGAGGCAGATCTGTCATAACATTTGTAGAGCAAGAGTATCAAAGGAGTCCCACACACCATTTGTATAAACACTTAAAAATTATGAACCAGGCTGCCAAAAAATAGAGGGTTTAAATTTTTGTTGTTGTTGTTGTTGTTTTTGTTTTAAGGCAGGGTCTCACTCTGTTGCACAGGCTGGAGTGCAGTGGCTAAATCTCGGCTCACTGCAGCCTCGACCTCCTGAGTTCAAGCAATCCTCCCATCTCAGCCTCCCAAATAGCTGGAACCACAGATGTGTGCTGCCATGCCCAGCTAGTTTTTGTATGTTTTGTAGAGAAGGGATTTGCCCTGTTTCCCAGGCTGGTCTTGAATTCCTGGCTCAAGCAATCTGCCCACCTCAGCCTCCCAAAGTGCTGGGATTACAGGCATGAGCCACTGCGCTCAGTCTTAAAATGTTTTATTCTCTATCTTGGCAGATACACCTCCAGGATGATGTGAAAGATCATGCTCAAATGTGGAATTCTCAGGAATCTTCAGAATTTCATATACCTCCTTGTTCATGATCTGCCCCCTTTCTCCTCCTACTCCCGCGACCCTATCCAGGAAAAAGACTCAGGAAGTGGGCTCAGAGCCTTTTGGGCAAGGAATTCCAGTGTCTCAGGCACCCAGAGGAATGGGCCCGGAAGGGGAAGCCTCCCGTGTGGCATATCACTTGGCTTCACAGACTCCTTGCACATAGGGAGGAGTGAAGCCAGAGAAGAGCCAGATGGGGCCCATTAAAGCACAGGACACAGAGCAAGTCTCACCACAGCCATGTCTAAGAACAAGCAGATTGGAAGTCTTGGGGAAGTCTGTGATTTTCTGATCATATTCTGAAAGTCATGAGACTATTTAGTGCCCCCTAACAAGTCTATAAGATAAAATGCAACCGTTGACCTACTAAGTTCTATGACTCTTCATCTAGTTCCTAGACCAGCGGCATCAGCTTCTTAAGGACTGGATGTTTATGTTCCCTCAAAATTCATATGATGGGGACTTTGGGAAGCAACTAGATTTAGATAAGGTCATGAGAGTGGCCCCGATGGGATTAGTGCCCTTAATAAAAGAGATAACAGACAGCTTGTGCTCACGTACACTCTGTCTCTTTCTCTCTCTCATGTGAGGACAGAGTGGCTGTCTGGAAGCAAGAAAGACAGCCCACACCAGCAAAGATCAAGGTGCTGGATCTTGGACTTCCCATTTTCAAAAACTGTAGAAAATGACTTCCTGTTGTTTAAGCCACCAAACTATGGTATTTTGTTATGGCTGCCCAAGTCAACTAACACAGGCATTAGCCGGGGACTTGCTAGAAATGCAAATTCCCTGGCCCACACCAAACCTACTGAATAAGAAACTCTGGGATAGGGCCCCAGTAGGGTGATTCTGATACATGTTTCCATTGTTCAAAGAACAATTTTTTGTTCTTCTATGTTCCCCCATCAGGAACAACTTGGAGAATATTTTTCATAAGGATTCAGCTTTGGACTCCTTATAGCTGAAAACACTGCCTGCTCCATTATCAGCAGGATCTGTCCATTTCCCATCAAGTTCATGAATACAAAACGAGACTGCTGATATAATGTGTGTTAAATTGTTGTACCTGATTAAAAATACCAAAAAAATCGATCAGTGTGCTCTATCTGCAAGAATTTTCGGATGCATCCTTTTGCTTGAAATAAAATGTCTTTTCATATTTTTATCTCTTTTAAAATTACAGTGATAAGACCTTAGAAAAGGGTTGCTAAAAAGCACATTTTAGAAAGACATATTTCTTTGATTTAAATAAAATTTATATTCATGTAGGCATAAATATCACAAGGGGATATGACAACCATTTATTGCTTCAACCACTTTCCTCAGCTTCTTGTGAAAATCATGTCTCCATAGTAATATTTAAATATAAAGAGATGAGAAGGAGATTTAATATAAAAATAATAATTAGCACTTGGATTTAAGCAATCATAGCATGCTGAACCCTCATATGTGCCCCATGAGAAGAGCTAGAAAAGAAAGTCATATGTCTTAATCTACTTGTGAGTGCCTCTTTATATACCTCATGTTACATTCAGCCATCACAGCATATTGAGGTTAGTAGCATTATCCCATTTTACAAATGAAAAAAAGGTAGACTCAGGCAGCATAGGTATCTTTCTGAGAGCAATTTGGTCAGCAAATAATGGCTATGGGATCTGAGCCAAGAGTGTCTAGCTCCAAAGAAATTCTCTATTTTCCCAGAACATCACAATGCCCTCTTAAACTTGAGAAAAAATGCATTATGATCTTACAGTCTGACCTTCTCTGGGGAAACTTTGCAATATTGCAGTTACATAGTTCAGACTCTATTAATTTTTGCTACACTTGCTATAAGAACTTTCTAAAGAATATCCCACTCTCTAGTCCAAGTTTGTCTATGTACCACTGCTAGAATTAGTTCTCCAAAAAGTAAGATTAATCATTTTCTCCCTCCAGTAAAATCCTCACCTCAGCCTTCAAGA
This sequence comes from Nomascus leucogenys, assembly GCF_006542625.1. Classification (NCBI taxonomy): domain Eukaryota; kingdom Metazoa; phylum Chordata; class Mammalia; order Primates; family Hylobatidae; genus Nomascus; species Nomascus leucogenys. The sequence goes on from NC_044391.1 coordinate 76,998,008, forward strand.
TTTCGCTCAAACTCCTTAGTGTGACACAAAAGGTCTTTCCCAGTTTGTAGTCTGCCTACATGGTAAATCCTATCACCTCTCATTACTCCACTCCTACAGGCAGCCTGTGCTCTACCCTTAATGAGCCACTTCTATTCCTGTTTGGATCATGCATCTTGCCTCTCCACCATCTGTCCCAAGGTTTCACGGACCCCTGAAATGCTCCGAGTGCATTTCTTGACTCTTTTCACTTAACTACTTCCTAGCTGTCCTTCCAGGCCAACTTGTAGGATCACTTGTGCTCACTTGTGCTGCATGGTAACCTTCAGAGTCTGATTTGAGTCTGTCTCTTGGTGTCTTCTGATTACTTCTATCAGGGCACTTAGGGCATGTTGGAACTATTTACTTTTACAAATGCTTCGCCCCAGCCCATGCCAGCCCAACATCAATAACTAAATGGGCTGTGGTTTTCTGGCACTGGCCCACTCGGGCAGGACTACTTGGATCTTGAAATCCCTCTCCCACGTTTGTGGAAATCCTCATGAATAAGTCTCTTCACCTGCACCAGCTACTGATATCTTGCCTGGAGACTATAGTTATGCATCACTTAACAATGGGAATACATTCTAGGAAATTAGTCGTTAGACGATCATCATGTGTAGTCATCATAGAGCGTACCCTCACAAACCTAGACAGCAAACCCTACCACGCACCTAGGCTATATGGTATAACTTATTACTCCTAGGCTATGAACCTGTATGGCATGTTACTGTACTGAATATTGTAGATGAAAGTAACACAGTGGTATTTGTGCATCTAAACATATCTAAACATTGAAAAGATATGGTAAGAAGACAGTGTTATAGTCTTATGGGACCACTATTATATATGCAGTCAGTTGTTGATTGAAACATTGTTACGCAGAGCATGACTGCATCTGGTTGACCTTGTTGAGCTACTTTTCCTACTACTACTACTACTACCTGCCACTGCTGCTGAGCCTGCTAGCACCCTTTACCCTCCGTGCCCTTCCTCAAGTGTGACTCAATCCACACTGGACCAAACATCCTGCTCCATCTACCTGAGCTTTTTGCATAGAAACAGTTCCTTCTGTTCTACTTTATTTTTCCCTTATAGCTACCACTCTCTGCAAAGTTTCAGATATCCAGAAGGTAATGAGACAGTGGCACAATTCTGTTCTCAAAGTAATCCTTCCACTGTGATGACTGAGGCCATAAATTTGGGCATAACTTGTCCTGACTCTATCTTGTAGTAGAAGTTCTTCTCCAGTAGGCTCCTCATTTCCACATGCAAATAGACCCTATGCGGTCCTATCCCACCAATATTCCCTCGCCCAGAAAGTTTCAAGTCCCAGAAATAAATTCAATTTAGGTTCAAACTGGTACCCCCACCACTCTCTCACCCACAATCCTAGGCACAGGTTAAAAACGATCCAATAGGACATAGATGTTATTTCTCTAAATTGAAGGTGCTACCATCATTGAATCTTTCACAGAAGGAAAAAAAAATGCACATCTTCCAGATCCTCCTTTTTGGTAAGAGAGAATATTCAAGGAGTTCTTGTTATTCAAGACTCTACATAGGCGTGGGCTCTGAACTGGGTTTTTGTCAGTTTTCACCATCAATTTTCTCGCTTCTCCCAGCCATGGTAACCTAACCTGCAAAGGGCAGGGATAGCAAATGGGCTGATGAAACTCTGAAGCTGAACATAATGAGGCAATATGGTGGTCACATAGTGGTTAAATCTCTCTGGAAAAATGTTGTACACATGCACCTTAAAATCCCCCTGATTCTGACAGTTCACTTAGACTGCTTATTTCTTGTCAGACCTAATCTGGTCTCCTAGAAAAGACAGATAAGAATTTGGCCAATGCTTTCCAAAATAATCTGCTTTTTAAAGAAGAGGGTGCATATCATTAAAGTCCTTTCTTTCCTTTCAGAAGTGTCACTTTGCTAGATCCAGAGCATTCTAACCTGATGAATGTCTATCTTGGGCAATCATAAAGCAGAAAGTTCTACTCTGTAGCCTAAAAACAGAGTTTATCTAGCTAGCCAATTGGTGGTAGTCCACCTGTCTAGCAACCATTGGCTAAAAGTGAGGCTGGAGAATTCTGTGGCAGGATTCAGTAAGGAGAAAGCCTATTTTCCCCAGGAATGGGAGGCCAATGTCTGGCTCTTAGAAAAACAAGCACATCTCTGGTGCTAGGAGTGTAGCTGTTGCCATGGCACCCATCCAGCCAAAGTTTTAGAGGCTGTGGAAGCTCCACAGAGACCAGGTCCTCAGAGCTGACAGCAATAGTAAAATGCAGTCACTGATTATATATTAAAACAACAAGAAAGCCCCCTCTGACATGCTGCAGATGGCTCTTGGTAAGAGCAGAGCTGCTGTGGATAAATTTCATGTTTATCCTTTAAAACTTCACAATATTGGGTCACGTCTGGGGCAACCAAACCCAATTTATGGAACACTGAGAGTATATACCTCCTTTGCTTGTCCCTACAGCATAAATTGTAATTCTGCTTTTTTTTTTTTTTTAACCTTTGGCACATTAGGTTACTATCTTTTATTTTCACGGTATGATCTTTCTATTTGTCCAACTCCCTCCTTTAACAGATGATAATATCCATGTTCCATCATGTATATTATCTTGTCCAAGTTCAAGTGGCCAGTAAAGAGCCAGGATTTGGCCAGGAGTGGTGGCTCAGCCTGTAATCCCAGCACTTTGGGAGGCCGAGGTGGGCGGATCATGAGATCAAGAGTTGGAGACCAGCCTGGCCAACACAGTGAAACCCCGTCTCTACTAAGAATACAAACATTAGCTGGGCATGGTGGCACGTGCCTATAATCCCAGCTACTTGGGAAGCTGAAGCAGGAGAATCACTTGAACCCAGGAGGCAGAGGTTGCAGTGAGCCGAGATCATGCCACTGTACTCTAGCCTGGGCAACAGAGCAAGACTCCATCTTGGAAAAAAAAAAAAAAGAGCCAGAATTTGAACCCAGGTCTGTCTGACTCCAAATAAAACCCATGCTTTTCTCCAGTAGTCTGTATTGCTTCCTTGGGCTAGCAGAAACTATATTATGTCCTGACTCAGTTAGGAAGGATTTTGGCTGCAGATAGCAAAAACAACAATAAAAACTAAGAGTTTATAAATTACAAAGAAATTAAACCTGGATATAGGTTATCACAAAACTGGTTCAAAAATAACAAAGGGTCAGGGCCCTGGGTCAGTGTCTCTGCAACTGTCATGACCTTCCTCATAGGATCATAACATTGTTATTACAAATGCAGGCATCAGTTCTACATGAGCATGTCCAAAGCCAGGATTCATGGAAAGCTGCATGGTAAGAAGAGAAAGGAAAAAGAGCTATCATGATGATATGCTCTCTCCTTTCATCCAGGAGCAAAGTCCTTTCCAGAATCCTCCCAGCTGACTTTCTCTTGAAGTCTCACTGGACAGAACAAGTTTACATAGACAACTTGATATTGTTTGGCTGTGTCCCTATCCAAATCTCACCTTGAATTATAATAATTCCCATGTGTCAAGGGCAGGACCAGGTGGAGATAATTGAATCATGGGTAGAGTTTCCCCCTCACTGTTCTTGTGGTAGTGAATAAGTCTCAAAAGATCTGACAGTTTTATAAATAAATGTTCCCCTGCACAAGCTCTTTTGCCTGCCACCATGTAAGACATGACTTTGTTCATTTGCCTTCAGCTATGATTGTGAGGCCTCTCCAGCCATGTGGAACTATGAGTCAATTAAACCTTTTTCCTTTATAAATTACTCAGTCTCAGGTATGTCTTTATTAGCAAAGTAAGAAGAGACTAATATACAACTCTAGTTGCAAGGGAGGCTAGGAAAGAGCATTTGGCCTTTCTCAGCTGCTATAATTGAAGGTAGTTGAGACGTGAATGACCATTATGTAGCCAAATAAAAGTGTCTGCCACACGTCCTCACAGTCTCCAGGGAACCATTGCTCTATGGCAATTTTTTGGTTTAGTGCTCATAATATTTTCCAGCATTACTCTAAGAGCCTCCTAACTAATGTTCACTGTCCATTGTCTACCCTTTAGTGGAAAGATTTGGCTAAAATCCAACTTGTCTTATTAATACCCTGAAGCCTTTTCCATCACAGAACCCAACTAACCACTGAGGCATTTAATATGCGAGTGCTTTGAGAACAGTTGTTTAAATTTTCTATTCTGTGCACAAATGGAAAATATTCCCAATAAAAACATAGCAGAAGAACCCTTTGTCTTTCTTTCACTCCCTCCCCCATTCCCAACCATTCTTGCCAAGTCATACAAACTCTCCATATAATCTAAGTCCCAGATGAACCTAAAATGCTGTATTTTCTCTGGAGGAAGAAATGAACGCACACACTCGATGCTAAAATCAAGAGTAAGATTTAAAATTCCTTACAGACTTACAAATTGACTACATGGAAACAGGTTTTTTTCCTTCCTTTCTCTTTAATCATTTCAGTCTGGTTGCTGGTTTTCAGATTTATTGACTTGGAAAATTAAGACTTTCCTATGCAATATTTCATGCTTGTCACTTCATAAAGTCACTGCCCATTTGATTTAAAGACTCAGACTCATACCACTTCATTCTAAAAGGTATGGGATATTTGAATTTATTTTTTATCCTCAAACAATTAGCATTTCAAACTCCAGGAGGAGCCACTCACATTGTTTTGTGTAAGTGGAGCCCCCTAGACCCACTCTGAAGCTGTGCAGTAGAAGTCCTGACAATAGCTGCTCTGAGAAACAACAAATATATACCTATTAGTTTGAGCAATAGTCCTCACAATATCTGTGCTCACAGTGATGAGAGAGTCTCTTCTGCTGTTGCTGGAGCACATATGTGAAGATCATGCATAGAAATGTTTGTCCTGGGAGTCCAGGCTGAGTGCACCCTGAACAGAACACTCTCTCTTTCAGCCTTTGTAAAGTGATGCTTAGCTCTTATTTTTAAATGACAAAGGGAAGGCAATCCCAGTGTTTGAAGCTCTTCTTCCAACCTAGAGAAGAAACAGGATAGAATAAGGGAATAAGGACTTGGTGAGTGACAAAGGCAAGTGTCAAGAAAAAGACTGAGCAGAACTGGGTGGTCACGAGCTGCTGCTGGGTCTCTAAGAGAAGAATACAGATCAGGTTATTTTTAAGATAGAAAACACATCAATTTGGGAGAGACTGAGTGGAGTGTACTGGAATAGAGAATCGAAACTCCAGCAGTAGGATTAATCCATGGAGAATTCAATTTAGCAGAAGAGAGCAGACACAGAATTTTGATCATGCTATTCATTCATTCAACAAAAATACCTTATGTATCTATTGTGTCAGGCATTGTGCCTGAGGGATTCATCAGTGGAGGCAGATGTGGTCCTTCCCCCCAGGAAGCTTACAGTCCTATGAGCAAGGCAAACATCAAATTATCACACAAATAAGTGTGTGATCTGAAGTATGATAAGCATTATAAAAGAAAAATACATGGCACAAGAAAATGAGAAACAAAGGAGGCACACCCAGACCAAGGATTCAGACAGTGTACCCAGGAAAATGATCTTTAAGCCCTTGAAGGATAAGTAGGGTCCTGGGAAGTGAAGAAGTAGAGAAGCATTCTAGGCGAGGGAACAGCACATTGGGAGGCCCTGAGTGTGGAAGAACTTGGCACATTTGAGGCCAGAAAGGAGTCCATGTGAGCGAAGAATGTCATCAGAGAGCTCAGACTGACAACCTGAAATAATCAAAAGGCTCAGAATCCAATTTTGAAGAGCTTATTAAGGCAAAAAGCTGGGAATGACCATCCAGGAGACACACAGACCCCAGAGAAATGGGTCAAAGCTCCAAAGTTAAAAGTTAAGATCTTGCTAATATAGGCAGAAAACAAAGAAGTTTAGTAGGATCATAACATTTCTATACATGGTTGGTTTATGAGTTACAACAATTCAATTAGTTTGTTTTCTTTTCCATACAGCTTGTTTTCTTTACAGCTGGTTTTTATTTCCTTTCCAGTTTAAAAGAGTGTGTTTAACAATTTATCTTAAGACCATGTGATAGCCATGAAGTCTTTGTGTGAGAAAGGTAAGAGGGAAATTCATCTGTAATGCAAACCAACAGTAAAGAGGAAAGGGGTCTTCCCTGGAAAGCCTTAGCTATTTACAACATTCCTCAAAACAAGGTAAATAAGGAAGAAGGCATATCTGTAATGACAGAAGCAAAGGTTATAGCTGCCTGCTTAACTCTGCTTAACTCTTTGATTCTGACTTGGATACTATAATTATATTCCTTTAAGGCTCAAACTATTTTAAGGTTCTTTAAACAGCAAATAAAAAAAAGTAGGCAAAGAACATGAACAGACACTTATCAAAAAAAGATATACAAATGGCCCACAAACATATGAAAAAAATGTCCAATATGACTAATCATTAGAGAAGTGCAAATCAAAACCACAATGAGATATCATCTTCCATCTGTCAGAATGGCTTTTTAAAAAAAAGTCAAAAAATAACAGATGCTGGTGAGGCTGTGAAGAGAAGGGGACACTTACACACTGTTGGTGGGATGTAAATTAGTCTAGCCACTGTGGAGAGCGTTTGGAGATTTCTCAAAGAACTGGGAATTGAATTACTATTCAACCCAACAATTCCATTACTGGGTATTTCCCAGTGGAAAATAAATCATTCCACTAAAGGACACATGCACCTTTATGTTTATCACAGCACTATTCACAGTAGCAAAAACATGAAATCAACCCAGAAGCCCATCAACAGTGGATTGGACAAAGAAAAATGTGGTATATATACACCATGGAATACTATTCAACCATAAAAAAGAACTAAATCTTGTCCTTTGCAGCAACATGGGTGGAGTTGGATTCCATTACTTTAAGCAAACTAACACAGAAACAGAAAACCAAATACCATATATTCTCACTTATGAGTGAGAGCTAAACATTGGATATACATGGATGTAAAAATGAGAACAATGGACACTGGGGATTACTAGCAGGGGAGACAGAGAGGGAGGCAAGAGCTGAAAAACTACCTATTGAATACCATCTCACTACTTGGATGATGGGTTAAGTCATACCCCAAACCTCAGCATCACACAATAACAAACCTGCACATGTACCCGTTGATTCTAAGAAAGTTGAAAAAGAAAAAAGAAGAAAGAGAAAAATATGTTGAAGTTTCAACAGCTTAGATGTTGACTTACTTATTTTCATGGCCATAATGTACAGAGGTTTCTACAGAAAGCCCCCCTTTCAGGTCCTGAACTTCAGTTCTGAGTCACATCTTTTGCAGAAGTGTCACACTGTTCAGCTCAACAACTATGGTGCAAGCGCAGGAAGTCACTTTCCTTTGAGGACACTGGTCCCTGCCCTGAACCCTTAGCAGCTTATAAATTTATTCCCAAAAGTAATTCAGAGGTATTAGTGGAGGAAGCACTAATGTTACTGTTACTAATGTCTACTGTTAATACCAGGTAACAGTAGACCAATGGCTATGCAAATTGTTGACATTTGGGGCACTGTGTCAGATTACTGGGGTCTCTCTTAAGTCATAACATTGGCAACTGCCAACACCACCAAGTAGGGGGGCTGGAGGCAAAGGCTGCCAGGCTTATGGCACACCAAAACAGCAGCTACTCCACAAAGAGCTCTCCTCCCCTTTTCTCTTTTCTGGTTGCAGGCTAGTAACAGCCCAAGGCAGTCTTGCCTGTGGCTTTACAATCTCTTTGACTTTGTTTCCTAATATTTGGGAATGGGAACAATTTCCACAATGTGAGGTCTCAGAATTATAAATGTTCCAGTTACCTGTTACCTGTTGCATTGCAAGCTCTCCTCGGCTTATAAGACAGGAGATAAGAACTGGTACAAGGAAGCTGCCATCCAGGACAGGATATGAGGGGTGACTAAGCTAGTCACCCTGCAGAAGACAGCAGCCTTCTGCAGTCTCTTATTTGCATTGCAAACCCAAACCCTGCAGCACGAGCAGCCAATTGGGAATAAAGGTCCCCAGTGCTACAGGTTGTCATACTCCATCAAGCAAATAAGTGCAAAAGTTTGTTCATTCCTTGCATTGTAAAATCCAGGCATAGGCTTGGAATTCAAGGGACCAGACAGAATTTTCTCTGAACTAACTTCTACTAAAATGCTAATGTGAAACTAAATGGAGTTCTTAAGATATGTGAGGCTGCTCCAGGACTCTCCAGAAGAGCCCTGGGCAAAATAGACAGTGGATGGCACAACTCTAGCCTTACCTTAAAAGACATCAAACAAAAACTAAAATCAAAAAGGACTCAGTAATGACAGCCTAAATATACAAATGGACAATGGACAGACTATATATAAAATAGAATTCTGATCCACAACCTGCAGCCAACAGCCCAGGAAACCAGCCCATTATCTACATTAACCAGCCTAGAAAACCAGCCTGCTATCCATAACTCAAACTTACATGAAGTCAGACAACTATCTCTGGTAAAATTCAGGGAACTGAACAATAATCCCTATAGTAATTAGCCCCAAATGGCCAGGACTTGATTAATAATGGCAACTTTCCTAGTTTTTGTTCCTGCTTCCAACTTAGAACCAACCAGAGAAAGCCAGATATGCACCCCTAACCAATCACACAGGATACCTGCCTAAGTTTTCCCCGTGCCAACAGCCTCAATCAGGGAATACCTAAGGCTCCCCTGCTTTCTGTTACCAGAAAAGGGTCCTGATCCAGACCCCATCAGAGGGTTCTTGGATCTCACACAAGAAAGAATTCAGTGTGAGTCCATACGGTAAAGTGAACACAAGTTTATTAAGAAAGTAAAGGAATAAAGAATGGCTACTCCATAGGCAGAGCAGCTCCCAGGGCTGCTGGTTGCCCATTTTTATGGTTATTTCTTGATTATATGTTAAACAGGGGTGGATTATTCATGTCTCACCTTTTTAGACAATATAGGGTAACTTCCTGACATTGCCATGGCATTTGCAAACTGTCATGGCACAGGTGGGAGTGTAGTAGTGAGGATGATCAGAGGTCACTCTCATTGCCATCTTGGTTTTTATGGGATTCAGCTTGCTTCTTTATTGCAATCTGTTTTATCAGCAAAGTCTTTATGGCCTGTATCTTGTGCTGACCTCCTATCTCATCCTGTGACTTAGAATGCCTAACTGCCTGGGAATGCAGACTTAGCCTTATTTTACCTAGCCCCTATTCAAGGTAGAGATGCTCTGGTTCAAATGCCTATGATTTCCACTATAAAACTTTCCCACTCCTCTGCCTGCTTTTGAGTCTCTGTCAAGACATAAGGGATGGTGGCTGACTCCCTTGATGTAACAAGTTGGATAATGCATTTGCTTGTTCTCATTTGACTGGTCTTTGTTTATTTCCAAAATATGGTTCTATCACTTGTTGAGCACCTGATCCATCTCTAATCTCTGGACCTCAGCTTCTTCTTCTATAGGGGTTAATGCTGCTAACCTCTGCCTCTCCCACAGTATTGTGAGGAAGAAACAAGTACTTTGTAAACTAAAGCACTGAAGCAATATAAGTTATTACTTTGGATGTTGATAAGGCTCAGGATACATCATCCCAAAAGATGACCATTGGATACCAGGATATACCACCCCAAAATATGCATCTCTGGCATAATGTTTATTATGAGAAACTGAAGACACAGGAAAGACTCTGAAACAGTCTGAAATTTCTCTTTTGTAAGAGAAATTTACAACCATAAAGAAAATCTCCATTTTTAAGGATATCTTCTTCTGTGCACTTTCCAGAAAGAGCAGAATGACTAAATCACTAGAGACTTTTATTAATGAAGAAAAGATCTTAAATCTGACATTTTTCTGCCTTTAGAAAGCATCTTAAGGACTTTAATCTGCATAACAAACCTTACCCTGTTTTCCATGCCTTTTCTGGTCATTTCATTTCAACCAGGTCTTTATTCACACCTTTCTTTCTTTTTCCAGAGAATGACTGGATTTAAGCCTGACGTTTAAATTCTTGGAGATCTAGAGTTCACTCATTCATCTGTGTTATCTCTTATGTATATAGGGGGTATACATATTCTTAAACATTTTTGTTTTGTTTTGTTTGTGTTAATCTGTCTTTTCTTACAGGGATCTCTCCCAACTAAGAACTATAGGGAGTAGAGATAAAATTATTTTTTCTCCCCTAAAACGTCAGTGTTGCTCTTGCACTACTCTTGCACTACTCTCTTCTGCCCTCTTCCTTCCTCCTCTCTTTTAGAATATTTTGGTCTCGGTTCAGCATTTCAATTTGAATATACAAAACATGTGGGAAGGAACATAAATGTATAAATTTAAAATTTCAGAAATAGAGACATGTAGTGATGCAGGATTTTTGCTCCTTAGCTCAGCTACATCCGGGTTCTTGTCTCATGACAAGGAAGAATTAGGCACGTGGACACCAGAGAGTGAGTGGAATAGAATTTATTAAGCAAAAGGAAAGCTCTCAGCAAAAAGAGGGGTCCTGAAAGCAGGTTGCCGGTTGCCCCCTTCACAGTTGAATAGCAGGGTTTAAGGGGTGAATTTGTAGTGGCTTCAACCCATCCTTCCAGTGCACGTGTGGGCCCTTAGACTGATCCACTCCATATTGATTTCCCTTACTGCACATGTGTTAAGGAATGGAATTTTCAACCGCAGGCATGTCTTAGGCAAGCCTCCTGTGCAAGTTCCCTTATCTGCACAAAATATCTAGTGTAAGCACTTGTGGGGCATGTCAGAGGTCCTCCAGGGATCCTTCCCCTACTGTCTGCCTAAAGCAAGCTGTCTAACTCCCTTCATTAGTACTTTACTGTAATGCCTCTTAGCCCCTCCCTTCCTATCCTGCCCCCCTCCACCTAAGCTTCTTTTCTATTTGGGACCTTGAGTTTCTCTCTTCCTCTTTCTCTCTCCTTTCATTTCTCATTGTTGGTAGTTTCTATTCTCTAATGCTAGATTGAAGATTTTCTGAATTATAAAAGTCTGCAAAGTTTTCCCCATTTGAGGACAAACGTCAGTCTGGTAGGTCTGAGAGCATTTTAAAAGAAATACAGTTTCATTATTTCCAAGAATAAAAAGATAACACTGGTTGAAAGGGGAATAAGAAAGTCTTGTGCTTTAATGGATCAGAGTTGTAATTAGCTTATTCATTATTTGGATGAAAAGTCAGGTTCACAAATAGATGAGCATTTCCCTTGTTTGTGCTCTTAATTCTATCAGCAAACCTTATTCTCTTAGATGTGGTGCGTAATATCCCATTACAGAGTAATATTCATCAAAAAAATTAATCCCAGGGTCTCCTATAATAGCAAATATTAATCCCTGGCACTGGCCCAGGGCTTTGCTGACATGATTGCAATAAATCTTCCAAACATAACAACTGTCAGAAGAAGGCAAATCTGAAAGAAAAATTTCTAAAAAGTAGCCTAAGATGGCTGCAGTTTGGACTTACAGACAACAGAAACAAGGCCTATGCATTAAAGCTGAGCTCTCGCCTGCAAGGCTGGAGTCTGTCAAATATTTCACTGGCATGTACTGATTACTACCTTGCCTATCAGATGAAGCACAAAGTCAGGATAGAGTTAATCATTCCTCTCCAAATCCTAAGATGCCTACATACTCATTAACATTTTACTTTATATAAGTTTGCTTTATCTTATGTACGACATCACTGAGCACCAATTAGAACTATAAACATGTCACCTTTGCTTCAGTGCCTCCTTCTCCTATTTCTATGTATCAGAACATATAATACTGTGCCTCATGTAGGCAACCCTGGGACACATTCTTGGTTTGTGCTGAATCTGTGTTCCTGGGCTATTAGTTTTCAATCTTGGCTCAAGCTAAAATTAACTTTAAAATTTTTTTAGGTGTATAATGCCTGTTATTTAACCATTCAGCCAACATAACTTTGTATAGTAGGTGTCATTGCAGCAGCCGGGCCTGCCTTGCTTTTGTGGGTCTAGAGTGATGATTCCTGTGCAGGGGTTCTCAACCCTGAGTACACATCAGAATTGTCGGGAGGGTTTGCTAAAATACACATTGCTCCTCCACTCTGAAACCACCTTTACAAAAGTTATGACAGTGAAAGGACTCTGACCTCCATTTTGCTTCTAACTTCTAAGCTGCCCTTGCTTATTCCTGGGCATAGGCCTGTCTGACTATGGGAGGAATTTAGTTTGAAACAAAGATGATAACAGCCTCTTCCCCAAACAAACCCACTTTTTGTTTAGGAATCAGACTTCCTCTGTAAAACTAACAAATTAGCCACAAGTTTAGAAATTATGGCTCAGGAGTCATTCAGCCAGAAGCCACAAGATTCCTAACCTCCCCAACTGCTCCTACGGATAACATCACTACTATAAATCTTAAGATCGGATTGGTGTTCAAGGTGTTTTTCAGTTTATTGGTGCCACCCAGACAAATAAACTGGCTCATCTGTTCTCATGGCCCCCACCCAGGAACTGACTCAGCACAAGAAGACAAGCTCCAACTCCCTATTTTTATCCCTGACTCAACTGATCATCATTCCTCATTCCCTAGCTTCTTGTCCCCCAAAATATCCTTAAAAAAATTCTAGCCTACAAATTTTCAGGGAAGCTGATTTGAGTAATAACAAAGCTCCAGTCTCCCATTTACTCAGCACTGCATTTAATAAACTCTTTCTCTATTGCAATAATGCTGTCTCAGTAAATCAGCTTTTCTGGGCAGCAGGCAAGATGAAGCCATCAGGTCATTACAACTCCCACCTCTCAAATTTTGAGTCAGTAGGTGTGGAGCCTGATGATTTGGATTTCTAAAAGGTTCTCAAGTGCTGCTTCTGATCCAGGGACCAGGCAATGAGAACCCCTGCCTTAAACGATTGGGACTAACTTGAGCCCAGACAAAGCAACCCTCCTCCACTGGTACACGCTACCATGTTATGGGATTTCTAACCTGCACCAAATTTCTTATCCTTAGAAAACAAAAGGTAGCCGAAGACTTAGTTCACACTAAGGTACAAATAACTGGCATTAGCTCTTACCAGAGCCTACCTTGAGAGGTTTGAGGGGAGAATGCTATGAGTGAGTCAGCTGAAATGGTAAGGCCAAAGGGGCAGAGAAAGGGGGTGGTGCACACTAAAACTGAGTCTACACCATTTTGTCTAGCCCCAACTAGCTTTCTCTACAAGAGAGGGTCTCCCCACAAGGAAATGCTGGTTTCTACCATCCTTAGATGGTAAGTGAAGTGGCTCACTCCTGTAATCTTAGCACTTCAGGGGGCTGAGGCAGATGGATCACTTTGAGCTCATGAGTTCCAGACTGGCCTGGCCAACATGGTGAAACTCCACCTTTACAAAAAAGACAAAAATTAGCCAGGCATTGGTGGTCCATGCCTGTAGTCTCAACTATTCAGGATGCTGAGGCTGGAGAATTGCTTGAGCCCAGGAAGTAGAGATGCAGTGAGCCAAGATTGTGTGTCCAGACTGGGTGACAGAGTGAGACCCTGTCTCAAAAAATAAAAAAAAGGAAAAAATAAATAAGTGGGAAAGACAGGGTGTATTAAATGATCCTGGATCCTTTGTGCCCCGACCCGCTAGTCACCTATAATCATTTCTTGTACTGGAGAGTTCTTACAGGTTGACTTTAGTTTCTTACACTGTAACATTTAAATCAGAAAGGATGGAAGTCATATTTAAAAACTGGTATGTTTTAATATAGATGTCAAATGAACTGGACAGATTGGTATCAGTCAACCTGACCTGGAGCTCGAAGAAGGCATTGGTTCCTAAGTATCACTAAATTGCATGCACTGAGCATGATAAAAGCATTCTTTAGGTTCCCACATCTCTGAGCAGGTCTGAGGGATACCTCAGAAAGAAATAAGCTCTTGCTCATACAATAACTTGGGATAGAAGGAACTGTGAGGAGGATTCAACAGGCTTGGAGAAAAGTAAGGAACTCAGAAGAGAGCTGAGTCCAGGAAGGACACCCACCTGTGGTGGTGCATTTCTTGCCTGTTCAGATGATGAGTTGAGGTCCCTCTTGATTTCCTTGACTTCCTCAGTAAGACAACTAAGCAATCAAAATATGTGGGGTCAGAGACAAGTCTGGCCCCAAGTGGCACTATAGGGACATAGGGTGGCTGGAGAGTAGTGGTTGTATGGGAGATGCAGAAAGTTTCTACCTCAGGACACTTTCTCCAGTTTCAGGGCTTTAAAACAGCTTTCAGCGTAATGTGTGGATATGATAGTTGTCAAGACAATGATGAAAGAGTTTAAAAATGAACACAAGACTTTCTATTGTAGACTTATTCTATTCCTTCAAGTTCTTTGATTCATTTGTAAGTTGGCTAATAGTGGAATAAAAATAGATGCTATTATATAAGCATCACTTGTAGGTGACTATCTGGGATGCCCAAGCTAGTGGTGAAAAGAGCACAATTTCTAAGCCAAATAGCAAGAATTTAATTGCCTCTAGAAAGAATTTTGTTGAAAATGTAGGTAAGCACATCCTAATGAGTCAAATCTAGATTGGTATGGACTTGATTTTCCTGTGGATATGTTTAATTGTGGTAATTGTAATTATTACCAACACAGACGCACAATAGTTTTTCTATTGTGCTTATGTCAAATAATTTTGCACATAATGAAGTGCAGTTACAAGGGCATGGTCATGAAAAATACAGCAATATTTCTATAATAGGAGAAGCTGCATTTTGAAACTATGGTTGGAATGGGTGAACCATTATGGCATAAGGGAGTTTAACCAATCAATCACTTTGACAAAGTTGTATAATGACTTTTAGTAATAATTCATCTGTTTAAAAAAGTCATAGTGTTATTGAAAGCAATTTTAAGGAATTTGATTTTCAAGCGGCTGGGTGTTTTGCTCTTTCAAGTGTTTTGAGTACTTAAGATTTTACATAGGTTGGTTCTTGAAATATTTTATATCGTAGAGGGAATACTTCTTGTTTTGAGGCAAATACTTCTCTGACTATAAATATTATTAGTATTCCTGCTATTACTGAAATAAATGACCCTATATATGAGACAACATTTCATGCTGAATAAGCATGTAGAGTCTAGACAGGCTGATCATTGACACAGCATAATAGAAAGACTACGTTGTGTTAAATTAACACCTCAAAATACCTTTATAAAGTGGGCCTTTGGATCATGTAGCATATGGTGTGTATTCTGAAAATAATGGAAATCAACCCACAAAGTCACCTATTCTTATAGACAGGACATAGTAGAAATGGGAAAAAATACTATAATATATATTGTGATGATTAATTTTATATGTCCACTTGGCTAGGCCACAGTACCCAGATATTTGGTCAAACTTCTGGATGCTGCTATGAAGATATTTTTAAAATGAGATTAACATTTATATCAGTAGACTTTGAATAAAGCAGATTATCCCACATAATGTTGGTGGGCCTCATCCAATCAGTTGAAGGCCTTATGAAAAAGACAGCGGTCTCCAAAGAAAGACGAAATTCTGGAAGCCACTGCCTTTGGACTAGAGCTGCAATATCACCTCTTCTTTGAGGCTCCATCTGTCAGCTTGTAGAGTAAGGGAGGCCAGCAGGTTGGAAACTCAGGCAGGAGTTAATGCTGCAGTTCACAGGCAGAATTTCTTCTTCTACAGGTGCCATAAATGTGTTTATAGTTGCTGCCTCAGCATCCATTTTAAGACCTGACATGAATGTTTTGAAACCCAGTTGTGCTCAGTCACCTTTGGCCTGTTAAAAATTTCCCCCTCCCTGTGTGGTTGTTGTGGTATAGACCGCTTGTTCCTCATCTCACTGACCCAAAACCCAACACATCCTGCTGCTCCTGACCACAATAAACCTAATGGTCAACACTAGAGTTATAAAAATATAAGTTCCCCACTTCTTGTGTCTTTTCTTTAAACTAGCCAATCCACATACTCTACCGAAAAGTCTATGAGATAATGCTCATGGACCTCAGTAAAGGCATAATCTCGCAGGTCCTCTCACTGTCTCTTGCTCTGTACTCACTGGCTGAGCTCCCTGCCACCTCTAGACTTCCCATCGGCTCCCCATTGGCACCCCTAGCCTTTTTGGGTTTTGTAAGTAATGAATCTCTTCTGTTTCACGAATGGTTTCACCACCTCATTGTGTCTCACCTGACTGACACATCCAAACCTAATTTTCTCCCATCCTAGGCTCTCCTGCAGAATGGCTCTCTTGGCTTATGACTGCTCTCAACAGAGAGACCTCAAAACTAAATGGAAAGAAACCATAACAATAAAAATTACAACAGAAAACCTCAGTTTTTGCTCTTAAGGCCTTCTAACTAATTGGATAAAGCCCACTCACATTTTCAAGGGCAATCCCCTTTACTTAAAGTCAACTTGATTGCAAATGTTAACCACAAAATATCTTCAAAGCAACACCGAGATTAGTGTTTGATGAAATAACCGGGGACTATAGCCTAGCCAAGTTGATACAAAACTAACCATGACACCCTCCAACATAATAGAAAAATAAAGCCTACTAAGGCTTATCGTATATCTGGCAGTAATTGTATTTCTTCTGTGTAAATTAGCTAGTCAGCTGAAAATCGTTACCCTTATTGGCAAAACAATAATTAGTATAGCAGATGGGAAGTATGCTATTGTGTCTAGGACTGTTTCTATGGCAAATGTATGATATGCTTATACAATATATCCTACAAATCCAACTGATAGTGTTGCTCATGTTATTTCTATATAGCCAAAGGATTATCTTGGTTCCTGAATAATATGCTAAACAAAAATTTTCTGAGTCTATGTAAAATTAGAATAAATCCTTTTGGAATTTCTAAGAATCAGAATAAATATTGATATGAAACTGAGTCTTCACTCTCACTTGATCAAAGAAAATATGTTAATTAGCACAGTTGTTATAGCTTAAAGTACTGGAAGCGACATAACTGCAGCAATTAATACATAGTATATAAAAATGAAAATGGCGTCTTGTTTGGGCTATACCAGATGGTCTTATGTTAACAATTGTAGTAATAAAATTAATGGCATCTGAAGTGAGAAACACTTGCTAAGTGAAGGGAGAAGGTACTTAAGTACTTAGGTGCCTGCATATACTAGGTTGCTAGCTAATGCAGGTACATTCTTCATCCTGTTCCAGCTCTTCAGACCATTAAGAAGAAACTCAAAGGATGAAACTTTATTCACAGGTGAAAAGGCGTAAGGCCTTTCTGCAATTCTGTAGGCATCACAAAAGGCCAACCTTAAGGAATTTAGGCAAAATTATTTAGGTGAAAATAATCTGCCAAGGAAGCTCTACTTTGAACCAGCATTATCCCCTGCCTTCTGTCAGTGCCATCTCACATTCCAGGTACATCTGTCCTCGAGAATCAGAGTGAGGTTGCGGCTCCCTCTGCAGCCAAGAGCATGCCTCCAAACATTGAGCAACCAGCTCTGTGCCTCCAAACCTACCCAGCTCTTCTACTCACCTGAAGTTGCTCCTGCCACTTCCTGTAGGGGCCACTTAGAATCATCTAGGGGGCATTTTCAAGGCAATCCCTCTTTCTGCTTCAAGATCTAGGGGCCAGGTGGGGATTTAAAACACTTGAATTTTTATTAATCTCCCACCTTGAGAACCAACGCTGGGTTCAACTCTACTAACAGAACAAGTTATCTTCATGGGTCTTAGGGTAGATTACAGATTGGGAACCCAAGGTTATAGTTGGAGATCCTTGGAATATCCATTGGTATATTAACCAGATATCAAGGCCTTTCATGATCTGGTATCTTCCTACATTTCTGACATCCTCTCTCATCACTATTTTTCACTCCTTTTCCCACACTTTACTTAAGTAGGACCAAGGACTCTACTCATGTTCCCAACAATCACATCATGCTTATCCCCCCACACTCACACTTTTAACATGTCATTTCCTATAACTAGAAAGCATTTTCCCTCTTTGACATCTTGGATAGTGCATCCTTGTTCTTCAAGCGCCAGCTTGATGAAAGCTGTGAAATCTTCCCTGCCCTGTCCTGGCATAAGTAACCACTTCCTTGCCTGTGTTTCTACATCATCACACCATTGTACCGCTAGATTTGCCCACATCTGTCACCCACCTGGTAAACATCCTAATGGCAGAAGCCATATCCCAGCCATATTTGTGTGCCTTAATCTTTTAATCTCCTATCACAAGATCTGGCATAGAGCAGGTACCCAATAAATGCTTGTTGAAAACATAATTAAAGATTATAATCCTCAACCATATGTGTGGTGTTTGTCACAGTGGCCAATTCCATTCCCTTCTGCTTTCCTCCCCTCTCCACCCCACGGGGTCACCTGTAACAGAATTGAAAAGAACAAGGATACAAGTCTTTTCCACTGGAAATCTATCCAGACTCAGATAGCTCCCTTCTTAGATGATTTACAGACCTTCCTTTGAGAGTCAGCCTTGTCTCCCTGAGGCAGGACCAAAATGCACTGCACTTCATTTGCCTTTTTTTCCTCAAGGGCACCCTTCCACAAGTTATACTGTGAAGTTTTACCGATTTCTGGCACTACCTGCAAGCAAACCAGGAGGGCACTTGGCAATCAACTTGGTGCCCTCTTCATTCCTCACAAGGCTAAGGAGCTGTTCTATAAACCAAGCCCTTTTACAGGCTGGCTTGGGAATGCCTTTCTGTTACTTGTGTGAAGATCTCTGTACTTTTCACAGCTGTTTCACATGTAGCATTTCATTTTACCATCACATCACAATGCAAAATAAGCAGAGTAGATCCAGTAGTCCCACTTTTCAGATGCTGATGAAGAGATACCAAGAATCCCCAGCCACTAGGTTAGGACCCTAACCGAAACTAGACCTCAGATCCTGAGACACCTAGTCCCTTGCCCCACACACGATACCATATCAATACATTCCAAACTATTTCTAAGATCATCTTATCCAGTACAAGGGGCTAACTCAGCTAACCATTTATTGTACTAGTCCAAGGAACGCACAGCTCAAGAAGCAACACTAGCAGCAGAGTTGGTGAGCTAAGCTAGAAATACTAGTCTTAAAAAGTTAACAACTGGAACTCCATTGTTAGATATTGCTGGAATTGGGATGTGAGTATACTGAAAATATTTTTTTATTTTTCTTCAATTAAAAACTTCTTGCTCTAGAACCCTAGGGTTTAAATTTTTTTTCTTTCATTTACCTAATATCTGTCAAATGGCATATTGTGCTTTTCAGGAGATCAGCAGAGGTTCTATATTTCAGCTGCCAACAAAGGACATTCTGAGGCTCCAGCTCCCAGCTCAGAACTTCTATTCTGAGACGTTAAAAGGTAGCTGAAGAGGAGAAAGTGTGATCTTTTTTTTCCCCAGGAAGCCATAGTACAATTTATTTTCCTACAATCTATTCTGCCTCAAACTCTCTCTCTCTTTCAATTTGAAGTCTTAAAGGAAAATCATCTTATCCTATTCAAGATGAAATTAAAGGGATATTTCTTCAAAGAATACTAATGAATGACTGAGACATCGTCAGGGAAAATTTAAATACTCTAATGACCTTTCTCTTGTTTTTGGCAAGAATTCATCTTTAAAGAAAAGAAATATGTGCTTTGCAAAGCTGAAGTGATTTGTCTTATTCCTCCAAGGTAAAGTGACGCACACCATTTCATCATTCCAGACTAGCCGTTATGTGAGGTTTCAAAATGAAATGTGATTGCTCAAAGCTAAAAATCAAACATACCACAATGAAAAGTCATATTCAATTTTTTTATCCTTCTCATTTGCCTCCTTCCTGTTTACATCTTTTTCAGCTTGCCAGAATGAGACTATTTTATAAAACCAAGTGTTTAGATGTGGGCCTGTCTGCCACGATGTCCCTGTATGTGGAAAAGGACTGGTAGGAAAATCTCAGATATTTTCCTTATCACCCTCCTACCCACACCTTACACATCTCAGGACCCTGACCGTGTTCCTTAGGAACGGACAGAGACTAAATTTTGTTTTCCTAGTAACCATAATCCTTTGTAAAAATCACTTTTAAAACATTGAGAAGGACAAGAGTCAATTTGCCTACTCCAAAGTGCCATAGATTTCCCAACATTCTCCCTAATTTATTGCATTTTACAACTTTCTTACACAATATAGAACTTTATATACACTTTTTTGCTTCTTCCCTTTTATTCCTGGATAACTTCTTTAGACTCAGTTTACATATGACATAAGATGGTGCTCTCTATTTGTGCTCCCATGGAACGCTCTGCAGAGGCTGAGAGTCTGAAGGCCAAGATTTGAGCCCTAGTTTTTCTTCTCATTAGCTTATAACTTTGGGAAAAAAAAAGAACTTAAGCTCACTCAGTGTGAGTGTTCTTATCTATAAAATATGGACAACAATAATACCTTCTTCATTGTGCTTCAAGATGATTCAATGATATAATTCATGCGAAACCCTTAAGATAATGCCTTGGATTTGATAAATGCCCAATAATGCAAGTTATTAATATAGTTGTTATTATAAACTTATGTTATGTTATAATTTGTGTTTGTATCTGTACCCCCTTACTATGCCACATACTCTTTAAGAACAGGCAACGTGACTTTCAGGCCTGGAAAATTATGTTTATAAAAATATAAAAATTATGTCGAGCAAAGTATCTTGCACAGAGTAGGCCTTCAAAATATAATAAAGAATGAATGATGAAAGAGATCAGGTTTAGTGGGGTATCCACGACAGAGTTGTGTTACCTAAACCTAACCAGGTCTCAGCACAAACCTTTAAGACCACCCCAAAAGCTCTGAGAAATTCAAGGCACTCAGAGGCTCAAGACGTATTTATGCCAACTCTGTGACTCACATCATAAACACAATAAAAACTACATATTTACAAGTATGGCCTGTAAGGTCAGAAACTTGAAACTTATCTCTGCAACTTAATTGTTATTTGATTTTAAATCCCACAAGCCAGTTTTTTCATCTATAGAATGGTAACAAGTATACTACTACTTTATTGATTTGTTACAGGAATTAAGAAAAATAATTCACCAGTAGTACTTAGCATAATTCCTGGTATATAATAAGTGGTCAATAAATAAAGTTCACTGGCAATGAAAAAAAAGTATTTTCCATAATTTTAATATTATTTCTTTTCATTCTTTTTCTCCTCTCCTTTTGGGACTCTAATTAAATATACGTTAGATCTTTTCGTTGACTCCCACATCTTTTCTCTTCTTTTTAGAGATGAGGTCTTGGTATGTTGCCCAGGCTGGACTGCAGTGGTTATTCACAGATGTGATCCCATTACTAATTAACACAAGAGTTTTGACTTGCTCCATTTCTGACTTGACCAGTTCACGCCTCCTTAGCCAACCTGGCAGTCCCCACTCCCGGGAGGTCACCATATTGATCCTGAACTTAGTGCAGATACCTGTTTGGCATAACACAATACAGCCCAGAACTCCTGGACTCAAGCAATCCTCCTGCCTCAGCCTCCCAAGTAGTTAGGACTATAGGTACACTTTGCCACACTCAGTGAGACCGATATATTTCTAAAGCTTGTTTCTGTATTTTCAATTCTGTTTTCTGTATATGCTTCAGTTTGGAAATATTTTATAGACCTATCTTCAGCATACTCCATTTTATGAGACTTCTCCTTCTACACTACTGAGTAGATCCTCATTCTATTAGGACCTTAAAGTGAGGGAATTCTTCTAGTGTGTTTTCCAGAAGTTCGATTTTGAGAACACCAAGAAATAAGCTCTGGAGAAATATACCTCATTTAATTTCTATTACTTTTTATTACATGGGTTATTATTCCTATCTGGAATTCAATGTTTTTCTCTCCTTTATTATTTTGGTTTCAATTTTCTCTATGCTATCAAATTTCTTTGTGGGCCTGCTTTTAAAACCAAGACTAGATATTCACCACCAGCATCAGGAGCTTCTGTTATAACCAATAGAAAATCTGGATAATATGGGTAGAAGGCTAAGCATTTTTCAGTATACTTAAGAGCTATAGTAGGAACATTTTGACCCCCAACTCCCCAAAAAAAATCACGCCTATGTTTCTTTCTGGGAATGGTGAGAAAGATTCAGTATCATCTAAGAGAAGAAAGGAAGAAACATCGCATGAGAATTAACAGAATTAATTCATCTTCAACTTGAAACATAGTACTAAGTATGTATTATAAAAAGCTAAAAACCAAGAAACAAAACCTTCTATGCTTTTAAAAATGTAACATTGGAACAGCCAAATATCATTTAAACTCTTCTGGATGAAGAGTTTTTGTGATATGTAAAAATTTATAAACCTGGGACATGAGAAAATATAAAGCCTGCAACTTTGGGTTATTGATATTCTGAATAGAAATAAGTTCATTCCAGGCAAATAAATATGGGAAGGCCACTACAGAAGTGTTTCACATTCATTTAAGTAATTACTCCTCCTTAAGGAAAATAGCTTACAACTGTACTAAGACAGTGAGAGAACTCATGCAAGTTAAAATGCCTTCGAGTACAACCAATAGCCTGGGGAACCCAGGGAAGGAATACATGTGCTTAGAAACTATCCAGCCTGGCAACCCTTAGGAAACAGTTCCAGAAATCGGAACGTTTTGGCCCCTTCGACTGTTCTAACAAGGACTGCAGCAACTCATCTGCTGCCATTGCCAACCACAGCAGCTAACCTAGAAAAATGTGGCAGTCTCTAAGAAGAAGCTTAAAACTAGAGGTAGAGTTGGCAGGGAGTTTGGAAAATGAGCAGAAATAACTACATAGAGAAAAATATGAGTAAATATAGTGCAATTCTCTCACCAATGGCTCATCAAGAACCAAAAATAGTCCTCCCCCCAATAGTTTCCTATTAATGGACTACAAAGTCCCTTTAATATTAATAGTAATCATTATTTTCAGATTGTATTTGAGAAGAAAATGAGTAACTTGTTTCAGAATTCCTAGGAAAATTTTCTGAGTTTCATCTCTTCAATATTGTCTGCTCCATTTTTTGCTTTCTGCCACTAAACAAAGCAGGTTAAGCATTGACTGAGAAATGAGAAAACTTCCTCAAGCATTCCCAGCACGGTGTCATGAGACCCTTGCAAATCCAAAAGAATGTCAATGTTTCCATCTATGTAAGTGGGCATTTAAAAGGAAGAAAAATTAATGAGAAGGAATTTATTAAGTATGTTCAAAGGACAGACATTTTTGCACAAAATGAACAAGCAAATAAAACTCTGATTGCCTTATCAAACAGAGGCAAGAATGGCTAGACTCAGATTATTTTTCCTGGGATGAAAAGATTTCTAAGCAAGTAACACGGTTTGGTTTACTACTGTTGACTACAGGAAATTCTGAAAAGGGCAGTCACTGAAACAAGCTAAGTAGCAAGATATCAACTCCATTATCTGTAGCTACTTGAATTTTTATTTTCACTAAAAGTTATTTTATTCTCTGCCCACCCCACTCCTATCACAACAGACCTGGTACTAATACCTCCATAGCTCCTTTTTTGTTCTTTGATGCAATGAAATTAGTTGTTTCCAGAATATTTTGCATGACTAAGAAGAAAGAAATTGAATAAAATATTGTAATTCACAAGTCTCACTTGGCAAAATGACATGCATATGAATCAACATTTTTGGTGAAGGCCCCCAAATCCTTTTAGTCACTCACTGAATTCACTCAGTGTTCCACGTATGAATACATTCAGAGTAATAATGTATTTCCAAAGTGCCTCATTTGACAATGATAGTTAAAAAAGAATAATTCAGCAAGATGATTGCAGTGTTAAGCCTCACTCAAATCTTCAAGGTAGAGACATAGGGATCAGTCATAATCTCTTTGTCCTAAAGCTATCAATGTGAAAGCCGAAAGGAGAAAAGCACCCAGCCTCCAGACATATAAATGATGTCATTCTGCTCAAAAAAGGACATGCACATTCATAAACATTTAGAAGACAGTGCAATAAAATGAACAGACCCTGAACAGTGCTTTGGAGTTGGGAAGATCTAAACTTGAATCCAAGCTCTCACCATGGTCAAACCACTCTTGACCTTGGTTAAATCATTTAACCGGCCGTGCGCGGTGGCTCAAGCCTATAATCCCAGCACTTTGGGAGGCCAAGGCGGGCAGATCACAAAGTCAGCAGATTGAGACCATCCTGGCTAACACGATGAAACCCTGTCTCTACTAAACATACAAAAAATTAGCCGGGCGTGGTGGCAGACACCTGCAGTCCCAGCTACTTGGGAGGCTGAGGCAAGAGAATGGCGTGAAACCAGGAGGCGGAGCTTGCAGTGAGCCGAGATTGCGCCACTGCACTCCAGCCTGGGTGACAGAGCGAGACTCCATCTCAAAAATAAATAAATAAATAAATAAAATAAAATTTTTTAAAAAAATAAATCACTTAACCTTGTCAAATTTCAAGTCCTTCAACTGAAAATGGAGGTAATAATATCTACCTCCTGGAGTTTTGCAAGAATTACTATGGCATTATACATATATGAACATCCAATGGCAGTCATCACAACTTTTCATCTCCACCTGTAACAGGCTAGCAGGCAAGAATAAAATAACTAACTCAAACAATGTCTCTTAAATTATATAGGGTCTTTCAAGCCATATGCCCTCTGCCTTGTGGAAAAAAAAGGGGATACATATGTTCCCTAAAGAACATATGGAAAGGGTAGGACAGTAAAGTCTAAATACAAACTGTTTTACTGTTAGCTCGCCAGACATATAGAGTCTAAAATAATATATAAAACAATTTCCTGAGATTTAACTTCTTACTGGAGTGGGACCTTAGTTCTCAGCTCTTGACACGTCCACATAGCCAGCACCTTAGAGACAGAAGAGAAACCTCCTCTCCCTTGGACATCTGACTCCATCTGTATCTTCCCCAAGCCTCTTTAGACCATAAAGAAGTTCCTTTTTATTTTTGCACCTTTAGAATCATGCTTTTCTGTGTGCAAATAATCATCTCTTTACCCATCAAATATCATCTTGGTAGTTCTTAGGCACAGTGTTCTGGGAGGTAGAGGAGAAGAAGGGCAGAGGGAAAGAGGTCTTCATAGATGCAATATGTCCTCACAAAATGCACTGTCTTTTTGATGATGAGCACTTTCATGCTGCACAGAAATCCTATATCTCCAATGTGTTCTTTTAATTTTTTAAAACTCTTCTATTCACTGAAATCCAACATGTTCTTATGCATTTTCAACCGGTAAGAAAAAAAGAAGAGACCCACCCTGCCATGTCCCCCTCCATGAAAACTTCTCAATCCTCACAAAGGCCAATATCCCTCCCTAACTCCAGTGAGGTGTGTCCACACATACTTTGGCTACATTACTCAGTCTTTAGGCTTGTCACAGTTAGTTTCCAAGACCAACAGCTTATGTACAGCTGAGAATTGCCCTTTACCACCAGCACTCCTGTTGCCGTGGACACACACACCATGGGTCCCCTCCCTACTTCCAGGATACCATTTGCATTCCCGTCTGATCACTGCTGGCTCCAAACTTAAATTTTTACAAGTGGTACTCTTCCTTCTTTTTTAGGAATAGTAGACCTCACACCACACATCTGAGAGAAGGAACCACTGAACCCCCGAGCTCCCAACTTTAAGGGTCACCAGACTCTCATGCTCCAACTGCCCATCTCTCCCTACTTCTAGCTAGATTAACCTCCTCATGGGATATATGATCGGCCTCCTGACAAGTGGTAGGTCCTCTCCCCACCAGTTCCCAGATGAAGAGCAGAGAATATGTCAAGCCCTGGCTTTGTCCAACTTTCAAACAAACTTTATAAACTTGAAAGTATATTAGCTGGCCTTTTATTAATCTGAATGTTGGGTTCAAATCACATATAGTGCACATCTATTCATTATTCTGGCTTATTGATGCCTCTGTAGGTGATAATGGACTAGCACTAGACTTTTTAATCAATGGACTAGTACCAGACTTTTTAATCCCAAAAAATTGAAACTCTTTTGCTGGTAAATAGCTTTCAAAATTTCTTCCTTGATCAGAATAAACCCAAGAGAGAAATAACTAAATTCTTAGAATTTGTTTTTCCTGAACTTGCATGGTATGTGGGGAAGGGAGTGGGGTGGGAAGTGGGCAGTTATTTGCCACCAATATATTATGAAGCATTCAGATGTCTAGTCTTCAAAGAAAAAGTCAACATGGACTAATTTTAGGGGTTTACTGATTGAATGTTTTCTAGATGGGCTGCCTTTGAGAAATATACTTTCCCTGAGTGCAGCAGACCTAGCGGGTTCGTTTTGTCACCACAATCTCCACCGTCAGAAGCAGAATAACTGCCCTAAGTACCTTCAGCATTCCCTTCCTCTCCAAGTGGCTTGAGTCATCATGCATCACCCTGGGTCCCAGAGGGCACTATTTCCAAATGCCCCCCATAGCCCATGTATGGTGCACTCAACAACTTTATACAACACCACGTTTCTCGGACCCTCCTGATTCAGGAAAAGCCAGGTAACTTCTCTGCTGCTGGGTTCACCTTCCCCCTTTCTCTTCTGCCCACAGCTCTGAGGCTTCTCATTAACAGTTTGCCCACCTCTTTCCCACAGTGAGAGTGGGGAGGATCCTTGCCTGACAAAATTTCTGAACAGAATTGGATATCTCTCCAAGGCTGAACCACGCTGTGAGCCATGCTGTCTTTCTGATGGTTGTCTTTCTCTAATCTTTCTCAATCAGGAGTGTTTGCTAACAACCATTTATCTAAATGCACCTGAAAAGAGTGGCTTCTTTCCCAATGATCTTAGGTGATCAAAATCTGCAGCACAGTTTATTGATCTATTTTTGCCCATTTACTTAATATCATTATACTTCCTTAAAAAACCTGTCTTCTTCCATTATCCTAGCAATTTACATGTCCAATACTAAGAAGAGGAAAGGACAGGGAAAAAAAGCATGTCCTTCTGCTCACAAACACACAAAATATTGTATAGAATTCTAAGATATACACTAATCCCTGTATTTGTTTGCTACAGCTACCATAATAAAGTAAAGAAACTGGGTGACTTATACAACAGAAATGTATTGTCTCACAGTTCTGGAGCTAGAAGTCTGAGATCAAGGTGTCAGCAGGTTGCTTCCTCTTGAGGTCAGTGAGGGAAGGATCTGTTCCAGACCCCTCTCCTTGGCTTATAGCTGATCATCTCCCTGGGTCTTTTTACATTGTTTCCCCTCTATGTGTATCTGTCTGAGTCCAAATTTCCCCTTTGCATAAGGACACAATCTTATTCTATTAGGGAATCTTGCATGATACCACTATACCAATGGCACCATTCATATTAGATTATGGCCCATGTTAATGACTTCATTTTAACTTGTTTACTCCTGTGAAGAAAAATGCTATCTCCAAATAAGGTCACATTCTGAGGTACTGAGGGTTAGGACAACACATATTTTTTTTGTGGGATTGGGGAGAATATGCATACAATTCAACCGCTACCTTGGCCAATTCATAAACTGTTCAGGAGCCCCTGTACTAATGCATCATCTTGTTACAAAACTAAGACTCAAGTAGCAATTAGAAAAACTTTGTCTAGATGGTATGTTGCTCCTCAACCAACAACAACAACAAAAAAATGTATTCCCCACTTCCACATACACCCCACTTATTCACTGATCTCTTCAATTATACAGTCTGTAAACATGATTTATTCCCAATTTCTATATTTGATGTGGATTCTCTGGCATCTTTTTTTTTCTTTTTTTTTTTCTTTTGAGACGGAGTCTCGCTCTGTCACGAGGCTGGAGTGCAGTGGCACAATCTTGGCTCACTGCAACCTCTGCCTCCAGGTTCAAGCAATTCTCTTGCCTCAGCCTCCCAAGTAGCTGGGACTACAGGTGCGTGCCACAATGCCCCACTAATTTTTGTATTTTAAGTAGAGATGGGGTTTCACCGTGTTGGCCCAGATGGTCTCGATCTCTTGACCTCGTCATCTGCCCACCTCAGCCTCCCAAAGTGCTGGATTATAGGCGTGAGCCACCATGCCTGGTCTGGCATCTTAAAGCTCAAGATTCAAATGGATAATTTAAAAAATGTTCTTGGTGTTTTTGCTTTTTTAATATTGAGTGCAATTATGGAAATATTTTTAAAATTTATCTCTAATGAATTCACAATATATGCAGAAAAAGTTGCTAGAGTGAATAAAGTTGCATAGAAAGTGACTTGTCCACTTGCCAACATTTTTCTGTTTTGCTTTGCCTGGGCAGTTACCAACTTGTTTTTGTATTCAAGCAAGACGAAGAAATTACCATTCATGCATTTACCCATTTTTGCTCAGGGCTCAAACAGGGGTGCCACATTAGTAACTTTTAAAGAAATGATTAGTGAAAGTTGAAAAATTTCACCTACTATAGAAGCTGTCCTTTGTATCAGACAAATCAAGCCAAACAAGCAATAAGGCTTTTAGAAAGAGTATTGGTTTCATATATATTTGAAATTTCAGAATCTCATCTGCCTCTCAGGCCCAGAGTCTAAGAAACTAAAATCACATTTCTGTTTCCAGTTTTCAAAGCTTGATGCAACCTAAATACCGTTTTTTGTCCAAAATCCAGTCTTAAGAAGGTACTATCTTTTTATAAAAGCCTGAATACTCTTTTATTTTCCTATATAAACATGAAGATAATTCTGGAGATTTCCCTAAATAAAACCCAATGTGAACAATCAATGCTGAGAGGCAACCTGAGCTTTTCTTCTCTCATTGTTCCTTTTTATTTTGCAGAAAACCCTGAAGCATTTAGTCACCTAACCTATTGAAGAAGGGTGAGCTCATCTGGGCCTTGAGTACCTGAATCAAGCCAACTTCAGAAGATGAAACTGGGGGGAAAGGGGAGATACCCAAGAGAATGTGTCATACTCAGTAATAAGCAAGGTAGCTTGTTAATATCCACTATCAGTTTTTGGGTATAGGTGATTAATATCCTTCTACACTGACATTATTGAACTTAGTGTCTACTTTCAGAAATGTATCCTAGGTGATCTCCCAGCCTATTCCTCCACTCTCAATATTTCAGTCTCAATATACAAAAGGGTTTGATCACTTTGAACATACAGCGGGCACAGACATGTCTGGAACATGAGGTACAAATCTCAGAAACTGACAGTCCAGCTTACCTGGTTCCTAAAGAACAACCCCCATTTCTATCCCTACATCTCTATGTCTGGGTTCCCCAACCCCAGCTTCCATCTTGCCTGTTTTGCCTGTGTTAACCTAATGGACACAATTATTAGCATCTCCATAGTCTGAAACTTGTAAATTAATGTGCATTAGTATCTGCTTCTGGAAAGTTATGGATGATGCATCAGTATTTAGCAGTTACATCAAGCAATTTAGTCACCTAGATTTGTGATTTGGTTGGTGGCCTTTCAGATGGGATGTCTGGCAGTAGGAAGATACCTCCTCCTGGATCATGGCTCAGCTGGGTGTGAGTTCCCACTTTAATTTCTGGTTTAGTGGAAGCTGGGAAGTGATTTAGTGGAAGTGAAATTGAATCTCAAAGCATTTCCTAAATAAGCAGGTATCCTTTTTTGGTTGATGCAGACTCTGGCTCCCTAAGGCAGACAGAGGAGATACAAAGTATATTCCTACTGTTTTCAGGCTGTCTTTGTTTCCAGAGTAAAAGATGGAATAGAAATTTTTTTTCCTCAGTCTAGCACCACTTAGTAAATTTCTTTCCAGTTTATTAT
Organism: Nomascus leucogenys; assembly: GCF_006542625.1. NCBI lineage: Eukaryota > Metazoa > Chordata > Mammalia > Primates > Hylobatidae > Nomascus > Nomascus leucogenys. The sequence continues at coordinate 77,027,697 of NC_044391.1, forward strand.
AATTATTTTTAAGTTTTAGCTTTTGATAGCATTGCAAGTCTTTTTTTCCTTTTGCTGTCATAAGCAATTTAACTGAGAGCTGTTAGACCACTGTCATTTGAAACAGGCATCTCTGCTACCATCTACCATCTGTTTAACTGTTATTAAAGTCTCAGATAATGCGTATGATTCTAAAATACACAGTAGTAAGCTATTTTGTGTTCATTTACCTGCCTAGAGTCTGAGAAGTTGATTCTTTGAAAAATAAGCCAAGTTGTCGTTTATCTTTCAGGAGGGAAAATTTTCTCGATCAAACTCCAGCCTTCTACTTATTTGTAGTCTACCGTTTTGATTATGAGTTCTGAAAAACTCTGTATAACAGAAACTTCTCTCAAATTGTTACGAATTGTTACACAAGAGCCACGATTTCTCATCTGATCCATCAAATAGATGTTCCCAGGAAGTTGCTTGATATTGGATTTCAAGAAATATTCCATTTCCTCAGGAATTGGTATGTTGTGATTAAATACAACTCTGCCATCGGTGATTGTGATTCAGACTCCTACATGGTGGGAATTCAGTGAGTTGTGTTTCAACAACATAGTGATTTGGGGCACATGTTTTATAATCCTATACATGGACAGTGAGAATATTGTCGCCATGTGTGGCAGACACGTGGTATGACTGCTGATTCTGAACACAACAGCCATTCTCCTACCCCTTTTTCTAAGCTGACAGAACCTGACTTTTTTTTTTTTTTTTTTTTTTTTTTTTTGAGACGGAGTCTGGCTCTGCCGCCCAGGCTGGAGTGCAGTGGCGTGATCTCGGCTCACTGCAAGCTCCCCCCGCAGGTTCACGCCATTCTCCTGCCTCAGCCTCCCGAGTAGCTGGGACTACAGGTGACCGCCACCTCGCCCGGCTAATTTTTTGTACTTTTAGTAGAGACGGGGTTTCACCGCGTAAGCCAGGATGGTCTCGATTTCCTGACCCTGTGATCCACCCGCCTCGGCCTCCCAAAGTGCTGGGATTACAGGCGTGAGCCACCGCGCCCGGCCGGCAGAACCTGACTTTCATGAGTGAGGCTGCAAATGTCAGATGCCCTCTTGCAGCTAGAGGTAGTCATATGACCCGGTTCTGACTAGTGAAGCATAATTGGCAGTCTATTGCGAGGCTTTTAGGAAAGATTCTCTTCCTTGATAAAGAGTCAGGGTGGGAGAAGAGAAGCTCCACCCCACCTGATTAGAAAAAAGAGGCAGAGAGACCCCAACTCTCTCTTTCTGCCTATGAATATTGATGTGAGAAGAAGTGGTATTTGGAGCTACTGTAGTTATTATGTGACAAAAAGGTGTCCTTAGCAAGTCAGGGATGGCACTCAAGCCACTGAAACACCCCTGGACTTATCTCCCTCCAAACCTTGCAGCAGTTATTCCCTGTAATTACCGATATCCTGTTCTTCTCTACTCCTGGACACACAGGGACACAGCACTTCTCCACCAAAGCATGGCTCCATGACTCGGTGGATGAAATGAAATGTGGCCAGAAGTGTCATGTGCTATCTCATGTTTGACTCTCTACCTGCTCTTCCCCTGCAGTGGTAATCATGGGAGCACGTATATTTATGGAGGTGTCGTAAGATCAAACAGCCTGGAAGGAAGAGCCAATGCCTGAAAAACAGCGGCTGTGAAGAGCTGCCTGAACCCTCAGCCAACTTTGTGACTTTGTGTGAGTGAGAAATTAACTTCTGCTATGTTAAGCCACTGGTGGGGGTTCTTTGTTACCATAGCATAAAGTAGTTTATCATGCCTGATACAATCTGTATTCTTTTAAGCCATTTATAATTGGTAGGCTCCTACATGTGGCTGAAAACATCCTAATTCATACTATATATAGCATTTGACATGAAAACAACTTTCCTGTAAAATAAGACATTTGTCTTCATGGCAAAATAAATATCTACTATTTTTGCCTGCCGAGATGCCAATCTTTTTCTAGAAACAGCATCCCAATCTTACTTAAGGAAACCACTGCAGCAGACATGGCCATGCTCTGCCCATGTCTTCTCAGCACTTGCTTCTACTCACAAAAGGTTGCTCTCACTGCAAACTCCTGTGTCTCTGCTTGAGAACTTTCATCTGGTTGCAATAGAACACTCATCTCACACACAGGACAAGCCAAAAGTGCCCAAGAGTTAATGCCCAGAAGCCCCCAGCAAATCGTGTAAATAATAGATATGTTGAAAAATATCCTAGCTTCCTCACTTCTAGGTTGAGAGAACTCTGATGTGTGTTCTAGATTGTCTCCCTGTGGGATGAAGCTCCAGTTGCTCATTGTGGGAACTGCTTTGATAACACATCCTTTATTGGCTTCTCTTCCTTCCCTGCCTCTCTTCTCCACTCCCCTACTGAGGTTTCCTAGGATCATCTCCAAAATAAACCACTTGTTCTTGAAACCTTGTTTCAGATTCTGCTCTGGGGGAACTCAAACCAAGATGTCATTCTCTCCAAGGGGAACCAATCTTTTTGGGACTGGCAGTTAAATTAGATTACTTGCTCTGTCTTTAATATTTGGATCTTGAACAGAATCCCACAAAGACTATCTTTAGGGAGATAGATGCTCTTCAAAGGGTCTGCTTGTTAGTTCCTTCTTTAAGGATTCCTGCAGCTCTTTTTGATACTTCCTTTCTGAGCCTGATTTTTGGTTTCTTTTCCATTCTATTAGTTACCTCATATCCCTTCAATAAATTCCTTTTGGGATGAAATAGCTAGAATTTCTTTCTGTGGCTTGCAGTAAAAGAAAACAATGAATTTAAACAATACATTAAACCTCTTTCAGATATAAAGACTGATATAAATGAATGAGTTATAAAATGTATAACTAGAGCACTAAATGCTATATTTTAATTATTCACGAAATAAAATCCACAGGAGTCACTTTAAAATGTCGCCCCTCCCCCAGCCTCGCTGCCGCCTTGCAGTTTAATCTCAGACTGCTGTGCTAGCAATCAGCGAGACTCCGTGGGCGTAGGACCCTCCGAGCCAGATGCGGGATATAACCTCCCGGTGTGCCGTTTTTTAAGTCCGTCGGAAAAGCGCAGTATTAGGGTGGGAGTGACCCGATTTTCCTAGGTGCCGTCTGTCACCCCTTTCTTTGACCAGGAAAGGGAACTCCCTGACCCTTTGCACTTCCCGAGTGAGGCAATGTCTCGCCCTGCTTCGGCTCGCGCACGGTGCGCTGCCACTGTCCTGCGCCCACTGTCTGGCACTCCCTAGTGAGAAGAACCCGGTACCTCAGATGGAAATGCAGAAATCACCCGTCTTCTGCGTCGCTCACGCTGGGAGCTGCAGACCAGAGCTGTTCCTATTCGGCCATCTTGGCTCCACCCCTCATGTTTCTTTATATATTTCATTTGAAATAGTGTCTCTAGCCAGTGAAAATGTCTTTATAGCATTTCAATACAATGCCCATGAACAATTATTGATCTGGAAGTGTAAAATAACTTGGTAGTGGTGGGACGGGTCATTGTGGTTGTTGTTGTTTTATTTTGTTTTGTTTTTATCTGGGGTGGCTACTAAGTTTCCATTATTTAGTGTAGTACTTCTAATTAAACGTTTTTAAGATAAAAAAAAGTTTTTAAGGCATTTCTATGCGAAGAAACCTGGATTGCTATAATAATAGAGAAAATTTATTTATACAAACGTTACGTACCTAACCATGAGAATTCACAGAGCAAAGCTGTTTAAATATGATTTAAAGAAGATCTCCTAATGCCCAAATCTATGACAAGTTGAGTAACAAAATTAATAATGACAATAATGGACTATAACCCCCAAAATAAAAAATATATATTGATGAGTCCATACTGATACAAATAATTCAAGAAATAAATAAGAGAATTCAAATTAATAAATATAGAAGAAATAATAGAAATATAAAATCATCATTTGACAACGTTACAGTAATAATTACCTCAATCAAGAATCATTAACAGATGTTAAAATTAGCAGGTAAAGGTGTGATGAAAAACAGGATATTCACATAGTCTCAATTATCTCACCACAAGATATTTACCAAATACAAAGAGGAAAATAACGTTAAGTGCAGAAATTTGAAAGACTGCCTTATCCAAGTGATCTAAGTTAACGTCACTAGTAATTAGACAAAATGTCACTATGTGCCTCCTGATTTGATGTGTTTAGAAGGTGTGATGGTTCATTTTATGTGTCAACTTAACAGGGCCATGGAGTGCCCAGATATTTAGCTAAACATTGCTCGTGGGAATGTCTATGTGGTTATTTCTTGATGAGGTTAACATTTGAATTAGTAAGCTGAATGAAGGAGATTTCCGTCTGCAATGTGTGCAGGCCTCTTCCAATTTTTTGGAGGCCTGAATGGACTAAAAGTATTCTGTTGGTGCAAAGTAATCACGGTTTTTGCCATTAAAAGTTATGGCAAAATACTTTTGCACCAACCTAATATAAGTAAGAAAGAATGTTTTCTCTCTTCCTGTCATCAAACTGTGACAGAAGTCTTCTGCTTTGGGGCCTGAATTCAGACTGAATCTTACATCATTGGCTCTCCTGGTTCTCAGACCTTCACTGTCAGACTGGAACGAACACCATCAGCTCACTTGCTTCTCAGGCCTTCCTACTCAAACTGGAACGTATGTACCATCAGCACTTCTGCCTGGACTTCTCAGTCCCCATAACCACATCAGCCCATTCCTTATAATAAATCTCTCTCTCAATCTCTCTCTGTCTCTCTCTCACACACACGTACGTTCTCTCTATCTCCTGCTGGCCCTATGTATTAGCCTGTTTTCATGCTGCTGATAAAGACATACCCAAGACTGGAAAGAAAAAGAGGCTTGATTGGACTTACAAGTTCCACATGACTGGGGAGGCCTCAGAATCATGGTAGGAGGAGAAAGGCACTTCTTACATGGTGGCAGCAAGAGAAAATGAGGAAGATGCAAAAGCAAAAATCCTTGATAAAACCATCAGTCTCGCGAGACTTATTCACTACCACGAGAACAGTATGGGGGAACTGCCCCATGCTTCAAATTATCTCCCACTGGGTCCCTCCCACAACACCTGGGAATTATGGAAGTATAATTCAAGGTGAGATTTGGGTGGAGACACAGAGCCAAACCATATCACCTGGTTTCTTTGGAGAACCCTGGTTAATTAGATGATTTTGTTATCCGGAGTAATTGGTTCTGGGGCTTCTAGAATTGAGTGTCTAATCTGATTGGATTTAAAAACACTAATGACTCTTTCTTTAATAGTAAAAAGAGCACTGTTAGTTACGGTTATCAAGTGGAGATATTTAGGGTACCTCTATGGCCAGATCAAGTATGGCTTGATCTGAAGGAAGTACAAGAACGAAGGAGCTGGGTGACTATGTATATAATACTTTTGAACATTTTGGGGAGTCTAATAAATGTAATGACATTAGGTGGTTGTTCCTGATGTCAATGGGCAAAATGATGAAATAAGGATGAGCTCTGTGATTCAAATTCCCACCTCAAGTGCCACATAAATTACCTCAAAACATCTATGTATGCTATGAAGGAGACCCTTACCTCCTATAATACAAGGCTGAGATTGCTGAAAATTAAATGCAGAATATCCCATTCTGTGACTAACTGAAATATATTGTAAGTTGAACTCCCAGCCTCACAAAGTATCTACTATTAAAATGAGGCTATCGATCAGGAAATAACTTGGATCCTTTAAGTTAAAATGGGTACATGTGGGAAGACTCTGATGATGCTGGTGATACTGAGCACCTAAATTCTGATGAAGCTTATTTTCCAATAGAAGAGCCCTCCTCACACCCAGTGGAAGCAGCATTACATCAGGTGTATGGAATTTTGCCAACAATGCATAATCTGAATTAAATCTTAACACTCTTCAGAAGTGTCAAGACCATGAACGACAAAGGCTAAGGAACTTTCACAGATGGAAGGAAATCAAGAAGATACGTTAATTAAATGCAATGTGGGATCCTGGATTGGAATCTAGGCCAGTAAAAGGGTATTAGTGGGATACATGGTATAATTTAAATAGAGACCATAAATAAGTTAATATTATTGTATAGTGCTAACTTCCTGATTCTGATCATTTTACTGTGGTTTTTTGAGATGAAACATTTGGGGGAACTGGGTGAAGGATATGCAGGAATTATTTGTACTATTTTTGAAACTGTTTACCAAGTCTTCATTTCAAAATGAAAAGTTCAAAAATGAAAAAATAAATTCAAAACATTACAAAGTAAATCACATAAACTTGCATTAAAATACAACACAAAAGGACTACTTATTCAATGCATAAATGTCTGGAATTCAGAATAAAGAACTAATTAATGAAGAGAATGAGAGTATTAAGAAAAATGTAACTGGAACCAAGTGAAGGATTTTGACGTGAGTTATTTCATTTCTCTATTAATTTCTGATTAATAATTAGAAATTAATAATTTCTGATTAATTTCTGATAATAAATTATAAATATGTATTTACCTATAGATAAATATAGATATTCTATTTCTTCTAATAAGTATGCATCTGTCTGTAAATTAAAAATAGAAATTTCTTTCTATCTTTATAAGTAGAAAAGGATGGATATAGGTAGGGAATTATGCATAAGTCAGAAAGGTCTGTGGAAAAAAAATTAAAATTATACTCCAGAGAAAAGAATAAATCAGCCCAGTGGTTATACAATAACTAAATGGAAAGAAGATATAATAGCATGCCACAAGATAACCATAATAATGATATAGTATAGCAGCAAAAATTTGAGCATTTACTATGTGCCAACTGCTACTAATTAAGAACTTTACATATTAATTCATATAATCTTCATGTTATTGAGCAAATGGGCTTGCTAGCTGATGTACACGGAAGCCAATACCATGGCACCAGCTTTTGAGAAAAGAAAGGTTTTATTGCAAATCAGCCAGCAAGGAGTTGGGCTCAAATCTCTCTCCCTGATTTGGAATCTAATGAAAGTTTTTCAGCCTGAGCAACATGACAAAACAGCATCTCAACAAAAAATACAAACATTAGCTGGACGTAGTGGTGCTACTTGGGGGACTGAGGCATGAGGATCATTAGACCCCAGGAGGTCTAGACTGCAGTGAGCCATGATTGTGCCACTCCACTCCAGCCTGAGTGACAGAACAAGACCCCATCTTAAATAAATAAATAAATAAATAAATAAGAAAAAAAAGAAAAAAGAGAGTTACAAGGAATCAGAGGGCAAAGAAAATGATTTAGGAATGTTGACTTAGCATGGGTCTGATTGGACAGTTTCAAATTTGACCATTTATGGTAAGGTGTATTGAGGCAGATTTTAGCCCCAGCTCTTCAGGGCCAAGAGACCCTTTGCTTTTGAAAGAGTCCTAGTGTTCAGGTTCCAGTCAAGTCTCAGTCTTTTTGGTTTCCAGGGAAGGAATCATTGGTTCCAGATGTTGTTAGAAGTCAAAGCTTTTTTTAATTATGTCTTCCTGGACTACATGACTTGTAGTTTTGCCTCTGTCATACCTACAAGGTAACTCGACATTTTGTTATCAACAGAGTAGGCCCAGTTTGGGCTGGTCCCCCTGTTACACATAAAAGATGAGGTGGGTCATTTTTCCCATTTTACATGTCATAATAAGATATAAAGGAAATGGGATTTGAATGCAAGCACTTTGGCAAAGAGGTGAAGCTTCTAACCACTAGGCTATAGTACCACCTTCAATTTGCAAGAAAGGACAAAACCAACTAGTTTTCTTTTCTCCTGAGAGATGAAGTTTCTAATTTACAATACTATTATGTGTTAATATAATTAATATCCATAAATAGGATATTTGTGTCACCGGAATGTGATGAACTAGGGAGGGTGAGGCTCTCGGGGACGAATTGGAGGAAGGGAAGGGGGTGGTGAGAAGGAGCCGACTCTGGGATACAGAAGCCACAACCCTCACCCTGCCACTGAGGCTGGTTGCAGCTCCTCCAGAGGCAAGGGCTCTCAAGGGGACTGGAGTGAACTACTCCTGCCACACAGATGCTGTCTTGCCCCCAAGATGGTCCCTACATGTGGCATGATTAGAAAATAGTCTTTCAGGTAGAATTTGATCTGAACTGGCATTGGTCCTAAATTAGCACCTGGGAGGAGGGTCAGCAGAGAATGGTAGATAAATGCTCCTAAATGTGCATTTAAATTTTAAAAACAGCCTCAATTAATATATTCTGTGTTCAGAAAATGTGGACACCAACATTCACTACTCACTGAAGTTAATTGAGCAAGAAAAATAACATGAAAGCATTTGAGAAATATTGGTTCTGGGAACAGAATTTGCAAATGAATTTAGGGTAGGGTCAACTGGAAAGCATACAGAAGCCAGGGAGGCAACGGATTATAACTGAGTGAAACAGGCAAAGCTGTTTCTTTTGAAGAGGCTTTGTTTCCTAATTAAGCACACAGAATATTCTTTACTTCTACAAAGAAATACACTTTCTCCAATTTTGTTTTTAAACACATAGGCTATCTTTTCTTTTCCTGGCTTTGATGGAGACTTACACACAGAGAAATAGTTCTCATCTGCAGGACTTTCAGTGATGTAAGCACAATCACAAATGAAGACTGATAAGCCCTAATAATGAGGGTGACAAGGACTATTAGGTGGAGAAGTGAAGCTAGAACATGCACACCCATTCATGAGCACAGGCTCTGTGTGTATGAACTGGTTCTTACCATGCAGAATGTGGGCCAGTGTTGTCTGCCCTGCCGATTGTTCAAGACAGGCTAAAAGTCCGAATTTTATGTGAAATACCTTGAAATTCTGATGTTGACTTAAAACTTTTCAAACTATGTGCTGATCTCCTTCTCAAAATACTTTCATCTCTTTCTCTATGATACTCCCCTGAATGTCTTCCTTCTTTACTGGATCCTCCTTTTCTGATCATCATCTAAATAGGGGTGTCCAATCTTTTGGCTTCCCTGGGCCACATTGCAAGAAGAGTAATTGTCTTGGGCCACACATAAAATACACTAACACTAATGATAGCTAATGAGCTTAAAAATATATATATCATAATTGTTTAAGAAAGTTTACAAATTTGTGTTGGGCCACATTCAAAGCCATCCTGGGCTGCCTTTAGCCCACAGGCCATGGGTTGGACAAGCTTGATCTAAAACAAAGGTGCCCAAATCCTCTTTTCTGCTCTATTTACATCCCCTACCTGGGCATCCTCACTTGATCCCATGGCGTTAAGCCTATATCCAGCCCTTATTTCTGCCTCCAACTCCAGACTGTCAACTAGACATCTCCAAAAGGAGGTCTAATGGGAATCTCAAATTAACATACCCAGAGGAAACTCAGATTCCTCCCTGAACCACTCATACCTTCTCTTCTCCATTTCAGGAAATGGAACTACCATCCCCCAAGATATTCAAAAGAGAAAAATATACATTTTCTGCATAAATGGTGAAATCTTTTGTTTCATGTCCCACTCCTTAGTAGACCCTTTCAACCCCTCCCCAACCTTTTTCATCTGGAAAATTTCTACTTATCCTTCACAAATCAATTTGAGCATCATCGTTGCCTCCAGGCAAGGTGGCCACATAATTTGGGTGGCCCAGTGCAAAATAAAAAATGAAAAGCTCGCAGGTGGAATTCAACCTATCCCTTCCACAGGAGGTCATCCCAATCCAAAATATTTAGACATTGCACCGGGAAAACTTGGCATCTGATTTGGGAACAGGTGAGAAGTCCCTGCTGACCCAAACATGGCTGTTGCTCTGCCAGCCAAGGCAGAAACATCTGCTGCCTTGCCTTGCCCAGGACACTGTGGAGCCCAAACCTGAGCTTGATCCTCCATGCTTCTACACTGTGGCCCCTGCTGGGGAAAAAGAGTGATGGCCAAACCTGACCTTGAACCTCCATGCTTCTATGCTGTGGCCCCTGCTGGGGAAAAGGAGGATAATGGCCTCTTCCTGCCCTAGAGTTCTAGCAGGCTGTAAATGGGCCAGGGAGGAGGGAGGCAGCCAGAAGTGAATAGCACAAGATGAGCAGAGGCTTCGAGTGCCCATCATGTGCTCCATTGTCCCATTGGACTTCATTTACAAAACACAAATTCAAAGATGAAACTAAAAATTTCAAAAGGGGGCCACAAAGCATTAAGCCCCAAGCACCCACAATTCTGAGGGTAAGGCCCTAAGCTACCTGACTGCATGCCTCTGTAGTTGGTCCTGCCTCCAGAAAATTTTCCCTGACCAGGCCCCTCAAACCAAGCTAGCTGCCCCTTTCTGTTCTTCCTATTTAACCCACGCTTGCCTTTGTCACTGCATTTAGTACATTATATTAATATTATCTATTTATATGTATGTTTCACAAAATATTTTATAATGTCATAAGGTCAAGGAATTTGGCTAAATCTTTTTTCTCCAATTTCATTAAAATTGTTTCTTCATATGTCTTTGATAAGTGTTAAATATGCTGACTGAGCTGGATGCATTTTATGTGCCATGCCAGATCTGCTTGGCCTCACCAATACCATCACCCCCATCACTGTCACCCTTGCTTCCCTGTCAGAGCAGCCTCAGCAATGGATCACACCTCACCCATGGCTATTACATCTAAACTTCTGTGGCACTGCCACCACCAACTGAGGAGTTCCCGTGCACAGCTCCAAATGACAAAGGGAGATCTTCATGATCTGCCAGAGGGGACCCAGAGAGGCTCCAGCTTCCTCAGAGATAGATTAGAAAGTGTGGGTAAGGCCAGGGACAGTGTCTCGTGCCTGTAATCCCAGCACTCTGGGAGGCCAAGGCAGGCAGATCACTTGAGGTCAGGAGTTCAAGACCACCCTGGCCAACATGGTGAAACCCCATCTCTACTAAAAATACAAAAATTAGTGGGGCGTAGAGGTGCATGCCTGTAATTCCAGCTACTAAGGAGGCTGAGGCAGGAGAATCACTGGAACCTGGGAGGTGGAGTTTGCAGTGAGCCGAGATTGCACCACTGCACTCCAGCCTGGGGAACAGAGCGAGACTCCATGTCAAAAAAAAAAAAAAAGAAGAAGAAAGAAGGAAAGAAAGAAAGAGAGAAGAAAGAAAGAAAGAAAGAAAGAAAGAGAAAGAAAGAAGAAAGAGAAAAAAAGAAGAAAAAAGAAAGAGAAAGAAAAAGAAGAAAGAAGGAAAGAAGGAAAGAAACCATGTTTAGAAAGAGAAAGAAAGGAAAGAAAGAAGGAAAAAAAAGAAGGAAGGAAGGAAGGAAGGAGAAAGAAAGAAGAAGAAGAAGAAGAAGAAGAAGAAGAAGAAGAAGAAGAAGAAGAGGAGAAAGAAAGAAAAAGAAAGAAAGAAAGAAAAAAGAAAGAAAGAAGAAAGAAAGAAAGAAAGAAAGAAAGAAAGAAAGAAAGAAAGAAAGAAAGAAAAGAAAAGAAAGAAAGAAAGTGTGGGTAAACTGGAAATGTGGACTTCAAATAGTTAACTCCCATGGAGGCAGATTTAAACAATGCAAGACAAGAGCTAGAAAAAAAGTCAGCAGATACATTGTCTGTTATTTCTTCCCCTAACGGACTGCTCTGAGATGCAATGGTTTTATTTGACCTCTTTGGAAATGTCTTAAAAGATGGGACAACCAGCTATTTTGTTCTGAAGGCATGGTTACCTTGGTATTATAATACTCCACCTTGTATTTTCTTACCCTCTTTCTTTACTGCTCTCTTTTCCCCCTTACTCTTTCTTTCCTAGGGTTGTACCTCTATAAAACAGTAGCACAAAAGCTATCCCCTTCCGCTGTCTACTCCAAGAAACCAAGGCTAAGAAAACTGGTTTCAGAGTGGGGTAGTTGGTAATAACAACGGGCAAGCTGTGACATTAGAATTACTAATGCTCTTATTTGTGGCTAATTGGGATAAGGTGGGGGTTTAAGGTAAGTCTTGGAAATGTTAAGTTGTCGCTGCAATTTATCAATATAAGGATGATGATAATTATAGGACTTTGGCAGTGGTCGGATACTTATGATGACATTGAAATCCTTGATAGGTAGTATGAGGCAGCTAACTGCTATTTTAAGGCATTCTGTGACCACGTTTGATCTATGGCAGGTGGTGGGACCAGATCATAAATGTATCAAACAAGAACCAGAGAAACATCTGTATGGGTAAATCTTGAGGGTGTTAGACCAGGGAAGTAGAATTAAGGCTGAAGAGGAAAATATTTATTAGAGTGGATAACTCAACCATAATTTGGAATTTCATATCTAACAAGGACACTAGTCCTAGCAGTTTGCTGAGATGACTCCTCGAAGCCTGGATTCACAATGGTTAGTAAATTGAGTGAAAATGTTTGAACCACTTTGGCAGAGTAATTGAGAAAGGGGTCAGAGGCTCAAGAAAGGGGGACTATTAGAATAAAGACACTGAATCCCCCAGCTGTTTCTATTTTCCAGGAGGGCCTGAGGACCAGCATCACTGAGAACCCACAGTTGGTTGTCCTGTCAGGCCAGCGTTGACTCTAATATCAATGGGGATATGGGGAGTTGATCAAGGCAGAGCCCAGGTGGATGTAATGACCATAATGAGCAGCATGGCCAGAGGGGCAGTGAAGGTGCCTTGTCCCAAAGTGACGTTTTATTATAGCTAAGAAATGATGATTTTCCCAAAGATGACACAGACAAGTAGCCCTCTACAGCAGTGGTTATCAAAGTGTGGACCTGAGATCAGCAGCATTAGCACCATCTGGGAACTTGTTTGAAATGAAAATTCTTGAGCCTCATCTCAGCTACCGATGCAGAAATTCTAGGGATGAGGCCCAGCAATCTGTGTTTTAACTAGCTCTCTAGGTGGTTGAGATGCACACTAAAGTTTAAGAATCATTAAACCAGGGTTTTGTTTGATTTGTACAGTCAAAAATAATAGAGAACTAATGAACATAGGATGATGCTAGACAGTATAATGGACAATTGCAATTTCTAGTTACTAGATCTAAGTCAGCTCACAGATCTAGAACCCAGTGATTGAAAGGAAAGCTTGTTCCTCACAATGTCACACAAGCATGGCATTTATTCCTTTAATCCTTGCCCAAATTTGCCAAAATATGCACTGGACAGACAAAAAGTCTAGGTATTCTCACAGTTGGCACCAATACCAGGGGACCCAAAACACCACCACCATTGTCTTGTAGTTGGAAATGGAGTATTATCAGTATCAGATTATAAATTGGATTTGGGCTCAAGTCCATCTTACAATGGGTCAAATAGATCTAAGGACCCATTCTGTTAATTCTCCAGTCTCTGAATGTCTAATGGAATAGATATACTTAGAAGTTGGCCCTTAGTTTCCTGACCTATGAGTTAAGGGACTTTATGATAGAAAAGAGCAGTATTAACCTTTTAAAATGCAATGCAACCTCCCTCCAGGCCAAGATAGTTAATCAGAAGCAATATCTCCTCCCAAGACGAACTGCAGAAATTAGTACCAACAAAGACTTCAAGGATTCATCGATGGCAATTCCCATTGTATCCCTCCCTAGTCATTTCATCTATCTGGTCTCTGCAAACTTACACACAAATACACAAAGATAGATGATAGATTAGTTAGATAGATAGATGATAGATAGATAGATAGATAGATAGATAGATAGATGATAGATAGATAGATGATAGATGGATAGATAGATGATAGACAGATAGATAGATAATAGATAGATGATAGATAGATGATATGGATAGATAGATGATAGATAGATAGATAGATAGATGATAGATACATAGATGATAGATAGATGATAGATAGATAGTGGTGGGTGCTAGTGGGCTACTGCAAATTCAACCAGGTGGTATCCACAATTGCAGCTTCTGTGCCAGATATCATTTTTCTTTTTTTAGAGCATACCAGTCTAACCTCTGGCACTTCGTTTGTGTCTATTATTTTGCTGTATGCTTTATTCCTGACTTTCATCAGTAGGGAAAATCAAAAGCAGCTCACCTTTACATTTGTAAGGACAGCAGTAAATCTTCACGGCCTTGCCCTGGGTCTGTGTTAATTCCACTGTCTATAATGGTATGTTTTGTAATGATCTCTATCATCTTCATATGTCACAGCACATTATGCTACTCTTCTATATTGATTGATATTTTTCTAATTGGACCCAATAAAGAGAATAGATCAAGCAACTTGAATGTCCTGATAAGACACAGACATATCAGAAGTTATACCATAAGTACCTAATGATTAAGGGGCCTGCAACACCAGTGAGATTTTTAGGGACCCAGAGATCTAGAGCATGCAGGGACACACCCTGTAAGGTAAAACCTGAGAGCATGACTATGGTCCACCATGTAACTGCAGTTGGAGCTGCCCATCATGAGCATGGTCTTAATAGAAACGCCCAGAAAAAGGTTGAGAGGCACAGGAGCAAACTATTGTATGAAGAAAATGGTACTTTTAAGAAAAGACTCAAGTAGTCCAGATGATACACAAAAAAAGTGTGACTTGTTTGCTCAGACCTTCAGATCACCTACCTGTTTGGCACTGGTGTCACTCCCTCACCTCATACTTATGGCCTTATGGGAAATCCTCTATAACCAACTGATGGAGAAAGGAAGATCTTGAGTCAATTCAAAGAGAGTGCGGTATACGTAGGTTCTCCAGAAATGGACCACTACCTCCATACAGTTCCTCTCTGGAGTGACCCTAAAGAATAAGCACAGCCACAAGGAGGCTCTTGACAATCAGGTAGATAGGATGACCTATTTTCTGAATATCAGCCAGCCCCTTCCTTTGGTCCATCCAATGCTTGCATGATGATGGGCTCATAAACAAAGTGGCCGTAGGGTCAGGCTCAGATCCTATGTATGGACTGGAAAAGCAAGGGCTCTGGGAACCAAAAGGTGGAACTAGGACCACCCTTCTCATAATTATTCTGAATGAAGCATTCAAAATGTGTACTTTCTGTTCCTACAATCTTATATCTGCTGTGTTAGAGATCCTCATTCCCAGGCAGTGTTGCTTCTTAGAGAACACATTGTGTTCCACAGAACTGGAAATTGCAACTATGTCGATCAATGCCAGTAGTTAAGCAAGAAAAGAATTACTGTACTTACTAGTTTAACAAACCCTGATTGCTATGAGAGGCTGGGGTTGTTGCTAACACAATGGGGGCAGGGAGGAGTACATCTAGAGTGCAGGACTCACTGAGGCACCTCGTGGCAATTCTGTGATCAGTGACACTTATAAATGGGCACCTGCAGCAGCTATTACATGACAAAGGAAAACAGCTGATGGTTGACATCCATTAGGGATTAAGCAGCTGACTACTGACTGAAGATGTGGGAAACAAGAATAGGTGAAGACAACGGAGATGGTGAGTATCAGCTATGACCCTGAACCAACAATGGAGATGGTGAATATCAGCTATGACCCTGAACCAGCTGCAGCAGTGGAGTGCAGCTTGATTTGCCCATCTTTAAATGTTATTTAGGGGATTGAAACTGCCCACTATCTGGAAGGACTGGCCTTGCCCCTCCCTTCTTGAGGAAATAGTGAAAAATATCTTGTTCTCATACAACATTTGGTATATATGAATATGCAAGAAAATAGAATAAGTGCAAGAGATGCAGTATATCAGACCCAGGTTATGTATCACACCAGCTCCTCTCATCCCTACCCACCACATCCCACTCAAAGTCAACCATTTGCATTGTTTTAGCTACTCAGCTATTCGCACAGTGGTTAAGTCCCAGCTACTGTTGCTGCTGCCACTGTCACTGACACCATACACTGAGGAGTCACCACATGCAGCCCCAGCTGACATGGAGAGACTATTGCACTGCGCCCCAGGGTTCTGGCTCCCCAGTGGATACCTGGAGGGGTTGTGTAACACAACCTGGAAATACAGGAAGTGAGTGCCTTGTAGGGTAGACTCCACCAATAAAAGAAAGTAGATAGGAAAGATATCAGAAGATCTCTCATCCTTCCCTACAATAAACTTGTCTCAGATGTAGTCTTTTCGTATGGCTACTCTGGAGACATCCTGTAAATCCAGTTATCTAGCTGGTTTTGTTGTAAAGCTATGGTCAGCTCAGTAACTCATCCCTTTGTATTTCCTCTCCTTCTGTCTCTGCCTCAATTCTCTATTACTGTTATTCTTGCTTCTTTGGGAATGCACTCCCACCCCCCAGTGAAATAGGTATTTCAGTCAAAAGAAAAAATGGATAATTCATGGATGTCATATATACAGCAACAAAACTTTCTCTATTTTCAACTACCATAGGTGATATGTTTCTAATTGTTCGGACATTTGGAACAAAACCAATATATTATATCTCAGCACCTCTACCAGGTGGCTCCATAAAGATAAGTCCTTATCATCATAACACTAACACCCAGCTGAGTACCTAGCCCAGACTAGATGCTAACTATATGTTTATTAAACTCTTCAGAAAAGGCAATGGTGTATAGGGGAAAGAGGACTAACGTAGGAGTTGGAATAACCTTGCTCAGCTACTTCCTATCCCTCATGACCTTGGGCAAATCACACGTTCAATGAGACTCATTTCTGGAATCTACGAAGTGGGGGTAACATCATCTCCTCACAAAATTGTCATAAGGTCTAGATGAGATGCACTATGTATAAAAGTCTCTTTATATTACAGAATCCTATACAAATATCAGTTAATCTTACTCATGGCAAATGACTAGTCACTAAATTAAAAGTGAGAGGAAAAAACTGGACTGGATGGAAACTGAGAAATGAGAGAACCAACGAGAAATACAAAAAGATAAATTTAGTCATCACCACACACAAAAAATGGAGCAAGATCCTGTGCTTCTTCCTCCTTCTAGGCATACAGCAAACTGGGATAGTAGACTCAGTTTACTCTCACATTTTCCCTAAGTTCCCTGAT
The DNA here is from genome assembly GCF_006542625.1 of Nomascus leucogenys. Lineage (NCBI taxonomy): Eukaryota > Metazoa > Chordata > Mammalia > Primates > Hylobatidae > Nomascus > Nomascus leucogenys. The sequence goes on from NC_044391.1 coordinate 77,044,569, forward strand.
TCATCAGATTATCAGATGTTTACTGAACGCACATGGGTACCGGGCTTTGAGCTAGGGAAAGGGGACAAGGCATGGTCATGCCATTAGGGAGGTCTAAGTCTAGTGGAGAAGGCAGACATGTGAAGAGATCCCTACAGTGAAGTGGAATCCAGGGTTTCACAGGTGCACTGGAGGTCCTCAAATGAGATTGTGTAATTCTTGATGGGTTGGAGACAGTAAGGGAAGAGGAGATGATGATCAGGAAAGGCTCCCTAGGGAAAGAGATCTTCCAGGATGTATCTTGAAGAATGCATTGGGCAAAAGAGGAAAGGGCAGTCTAAGGCAGAGGAGGCCAGGCTGCAGAAACACAAATCAAAGACTCTGTGTGCAAGCTTATGGAACCTATTCTCTAAGTTGTGGACCACTAAAAATTTTTAAGTGGAAAAGGTGGGTTGATTAGATTTATATTCAGAAGCTTTGCTTCTGTCCTCTGTGGATATAGCCACTGCTGCAAGCAACTCCCCCAGCCACTTGTTACTGTTCAGTCTTAGAACATGCCCTGAAGCCTCTAGGAAAGGAGTCAAATGAGAAAACTTTGAAATTTCACAGATTTGCTGCAGGTAGATTTTGCAGAGACTAGGTACTTCCTGGATTCTGTAGTTCTAAAAAAAAAAAAATCAGGAAGCCTGTTTATATCTTGATTGAGACCTCACTTGTGTGAGTGCCTGGTGACTGAATGAGTCCCTTTTCCATCCTCCAGATAAGTGAAACCCTGATGAATCCAAAGCTTTTATTAAAATTTAAGCTTTACTACTGCCTCTTCCTTATTAGACAATCTCCAAATGATAATTATAAAATTGCTTCCTCTTCTCTTCCAATGTCCTATTAGTAGAATAATACTACATGTAAGAGTGACAGACAGCCAGGCACGGTGGCTCATGCCTATAATCCCAGCACTTTGGGAGGCCAAGGCGGGCGGATCACAAGGTCAGGAGGTGAAACCCTGCCTCTACCAAAAATACAAAAATTAGCCGGGCGTGGCAGCGTGTGCCTATAGTCCCAGCTGCTGGGGAAGCTGAGGCAGGAGAATGGCATGAACCTGGGAGGAGGAGCTTGCAGTGAGCCAAGATCACACCACTGCACTCCAGGCTGGGCGACAGAGTGAGACTCCGTATCAAAAAAAAAAAAAAAAAAAGAGTGACAGACACACACGGGCACTAGAGGGACTGGTCTGATAAACCACCATTTTGCCCCAATCATTTATCTTATGACTAGATCTCCTCAAGGCAGAGTTGACATCCAAATGTAAATATAATGGAGATGGAAGAGTGGGGAGGACTGTCTTGCATCTAGGATACAAGCTCAGCCACAGCAAAAGATGGTATCAGTCAGAGTCATGAGACCCCTGTTCAAAACACTAGCTTCCAGATGACATTCTAGACATAGCCCTGGGCTAGAGGGAATCTGCTTCCTTGAAGGAAAGGACCAGTCCCAGCAGCATTCATCACCTGCTAACTGAAGAGTACTTGGACCCCAAATGAACAGCAGTAATACCCAGGTATTATGTCGAGGGCCTTGGGTGAGCCTCTGAGACTTGCTGGCTTTAGGTAAAATTCAGAGCATTACCAGCTGTGGTGGCTATGGGCAATCTCCTTCTGCTTGAGAAAGGCGAGGGAAAAGTAAAAGGGACTTTCTCTTGCATCTTATTTACCAGCAATGCCACAGGGGGATACAGCACCAAGCAGGTTCTTGGGGTTCCCAATTCCAGAACTTGACTCTTAGACTGCATTTCTGGACCTGCCCTGGGCCAGAGGGGAGCCCAGTGCCCTAAAGAGGGACTCACAGGCCAGGCAGCATTCATAACAAACTGACTTAAGAGACCCTTCGGCCTTAAGGGAACATTGATGGTAGTCTGACAGTACTCCTCATGGCCTGGGGTGGCAGTGGCTACAAGATGAGGCTCCTCTGCCTCTGGAAAAAGAAGGGAAGAGGAGTGGGAAGGACTGCATCTTGTGATTTGAGTGCCAACGCAGCCACAATACAACAGAACACCAGGTAGACTTCTGAGGTTTTTGACTCCAGTTCCTGACTCCTGGAAGGCACCTCTGGGCCCACCCAGGGTCTATGAGACTTCACCGCCCTGAAAGGTGGGACCCAGGCATGGTTGGCTTTGCCACTTGCTGACTGCAGAGCCCCAGGGCCTTGAGCAAACATAGGCAGTGGCCAGGGAGTGGTCACAGTAGATAGGCCTTAGGTGAGACTCAGCACTGTGCAGGCTTTGGATCTGACCCAGTGCAGTCATAGCAGTGGTGACCACAGAGGTGGTCTTCATCCCCAGGTTTAGGTGGCTTAGAACAGAGACAGAGAGAGAGAGAGAGAGAGAGCGAGAGAGAGAAACTCTGTATGTCAGAAGAAATTAAGGGAAAAGAACAAGAGTCTTTGCCAGGTAATTCAGATAATTCTCCTGGATCTTGTCCAAAATTATCAATGTGGTACCTCTATGAGTCTGCAAGAACCACACTGTTACTAGGCTTGGAGTGCCCTCTAAAGTAGATACAGCTTAGATCACAACACTCAAATTCTTTCAAATGCCTAGAAAACCTTTCCAAGAAGGATGCCTACAAATAAACTCAGACAGTGAGGACTGCAATAAATGCCTGATTTTTCAGTGCTCGGACACTGAAGAACATCTACTAGCATCAACACCATCCAGGAAAACATGACCTCACCAGAGGAATTAAATAAACCACCAGGGACCAATCCTGGAGAAACACAGATACGTGACCTGTCAGACAGAGAATTCAAAATAGCTGTCTTGAGGAAACTCAAAGAAGTTCAACATAACACAGAGAAGGAATTCAGAATTCTATTAGATAAACATAACAAAGAGATTGAAATAATTTAGAAGAATCAAGCAGAAATTCTGGAGCTGAAAAATGCAATTGACATACCAAAGAATGCATCAGAGTTCTTTAACTGTGGACTTGATCAAGCAGACAAAAGAATTAGTGAGTTTGAAGACAGGCTATTTGAAAATATATAGTCAGAGGAGAAAAAATAATAAAAAACAATGAAGAATGCCTACAGGATCTAGAAAATAGCCTCAAAAGGGCTAATCTAACAGTCACTGGCCTTAAAGAAGAGGTGGAGAAAGAGATATGGGGTAGACAGTTTATTCAAAGGCATAAAAACAGAACTTCCTTCCTAAACCTAGAGAAATATACCAATATCCAAGTACAAGAAGGTTATAGAACACCAAGCAGATTTAACCCAAAGAAGACTATCTCAAGCCACTTAATAATTAAACTCCCAAAAGTCAAGGATAAAGAAAGCTCTTCAGTAGAAGCCTTCTGACCACAAAAAAAAAAAAAAAAAGATAAAGAAAGGATCCTAGACCAGGTGCAGTGGCTCACGCCTGTAATCCCAACACTTTGGGAGGCTAAGGTGGGTGGGTCACCTGGGCTCAAGAGTTCGAGACCAGCCTGGCCAACATGGTGAAACCCCATCTCTACCAAAAATACAAAAATTAGCTGGGCGTGGTGGTGTGCACCTGTAATCCTAGCTACTTCAGAGGCTGAGGAAGGAGAATCCATTAAACCCGGGAGGCAGAGGTTGCAGTAAGCCAAGATTGTGCCATTGCACTCCAGCCTGGGCGAAAAGAACAAAATTCTGTCTCAAAAAAAAAAAAAAAATCCTAAAAGCAGCAAGTGAAAATAAATAACATATAATAGAGTTACAATACATTTGGCTGCAGACTTTTCAGTGGAAACCTCACAGTCCAGGAGAGAGAGGCATGACATATTTAAAGTGCTAAAGGAAAAAGAAACTCTTACCCTAAAATAGTATATCTGGCAAAAATATCTTTCAAACATGAAGGAGAAATAAAGACTTGCCCAGACAAACAAAAGCTGATGGATTTCCTCAATACCAGACTTGTCCTGTAGGAAACGTTAAAGGGAATACTTCAATCAGAAAGAAAAGGACATTAATGACAAATAAATAATCATCTGAAGGTACAAAACTCACTGGTAATAGTAAGTACAGAGAAAAACACAGAGCATTATAACAGCATAATTGTGTTTTGTAAACTACTCTTATCCTAAGTGGAAAGACTAAACAAGGAATCAATCAATAATACCTACAACACCTTTTCAAGACATCGTCAGTACAATAAGATATAAATGAAAACAACAAAAAGTTAAAAAGTGGGGGGATGAAGTTAAAGCATAAAGTTTTTATTAGTTTTCCTTTTGCTTGTTTGTTTATGCAAATAATGTTAAGTTGTTATCAGGTTAAAATAATGGGTTATAAGATAGTATTTGCAAGCCTCATGGTAACCTCAAAGCAAAAGACATACAATGAATACACAAAAGAATAAAAAGCAAGAAACTAAATCATATCACCAGAGAAAATCACCTTTACTAGAGGAAGACAGAAAGGAAAGAAAGTAGGAAGAGAAGACCACAAAACAACCAGAAAACAAACAACACAATGGGAGGAGTAAGTACTAAAAATGACATTGAATGTACTTGGGCTAAATTCTCCAAAAGACAGACTGGCTAAATAATGAAAAAACAAGACCCATTGATCTGCTGTCTACAAAAAACACAGTTCACCTACACAGACACACATAGACTGAAAATAAAGGGATGGAAAAAGACATTCCATGCTAATGGAAACCAAAAAAGAACAGGAGTCACTATACTTATATCAGACAAAATAGATTTCAAGACAAAAACTATCAGAAAAGACAAAGAAGGTCATTCCATAATGACAAAGGGGTCAATTCAGCAAGAAGATATAACAATTTTAAACATATATATAACAAATTTAAACATATATGTTTAAACACTTAACAAAGGAGCACCCAGATATATAAAGCAAATGTCATTAGAGCTAAAGAGAGAGCTAGGCCCCAATACAATAATAGTGGGAGACATCGACACTCCACTTTCAGCATTAGACAGATCTTCCAGATAGAAAATCAACAAAGAAACAAGAGACTTAATCTGCACTACAGACAAAATAGATCTAATAGGTATTCATAGAACGTTTCATCCAAGAGCTGCAGAATACACATTCTTTTCCTTAGCACATGGGTCATTCTCAAGGACAGACCATATGTTAGGTTACAAAACAAGTCTTAAAACATTTTTTAAAGTTGGAATAATATCAAGCATCTTCTCTGAGCACAATGGAATAAAACTAAAAATTAATAATGAGAAATTTTGGAAACTATACAAATATATGGAAATTAAACAATATGTTTCTGAATAACCAAGAAGAAATTAAGAAGAAAATTTTAAAATTTCTACAGGATCTAGAAAATGATAATGGAAATAAAACTTACCAAAACCTATGGGATACAGCAAAAGCAGTAGTCAGAGGGAAGTCTAGATCTACAAGTGCCTACATTTAAAAAGAGGAAAAACTTCAAATAAACAATCTAACAATGCATCTTAAAGAACTAGAAAAGCAAAGCAAATCAAACCCAAAATTAGTAGAAAAAAATAAATAATAAAGATCAGAGCATAAATAAATAACATTAGAGTGGGAAAAATTACAAAGGATCAATAAAACAAAAAGTTAGGGTTTTCTAATGTAGACAAAATTGACAAACCTTTAGCCAGACTAAGAAAAAAGAGAGAAGATCCAAATACATAAAATGAGAAATGAAAAAAGAGACATTAAAGCTGATATTGCAGCAATTCGAAGGACCATTAGTTGCTACCATGAGCAACTATATGCCAATAAATTGGAAAATCTAGAAGAAATTGACAAATTTCTAGATATATAAAACCTACCAAGATTGAACCAGGAAGAAATCCAAACCCCAAACAAATCAATAACAAGTAATGAGATCAAAGCTGTAATAAAAAAGTCTCCCAGTAGAGAAAAGCCTGCAAACTGATGGCCTCACTGCTGAATTCTACCAAACGTTTAAAGAATGACTTATACCAATCCTACTCAAACTATTCCAGAAAATAGAGGAAGAAGGAACACTTCCAAACTCTTTCTATGAAGCCAGTATTACCTTGACACAAAAACCAGAAAAAGACATATCAAAAAAAGAAAATGACAGGCCAATATCTGTGATGAATATTGATGCAAAAATCCTTAACAAAATACTAGCAAACCAATTCAGCAATACATTAGAAACATCATTCATTATGACTAAGTGGGATTTATCACCCATGGATGGTCCAACATATGCAAATCAATCAATGTGATACATCATATCAACAGAATAAAGAATAAAAAACACATGATAATTTCAATTGATGCTGAAAAAGTATTTGATAAAATTTAACATCCCTTTATGATAAAACTGAGGCTAGAAGGAACATACTTCAAAGTAATAAAAGTCATATACAACAGACCCACAGCTAGTATCATATTGAATGGGGAAAAACTGAAAGCCTTTCCTCTAAGATCTGCAATATGATGAGGGTGCCCACTGTCACCATTGTTATTCATCATAGTACTAGAAGTTCTAGCTAGAGCAATCAGACAAGAGAAAGATATAAAGGGCATCCAAATTGAAAAGGAAGAAGTCAACTTAAACTTGTTTAAGGATGATGTGATCTTACATTTAGAAAAAAATAAAGACTCCACAAGAAAATTAGTAGAACTGATAAACAAATTCAGCAAAGTTGCAGGATACAAAATCAACATACAAAAATCAGTAGCATTTCAATATGTCAACAGTGAACAATGTGAAAAAAAATTAAAGTAATCCTATTTACAATAGCCACATATTAGGATCTCTATAATGAAAACTATAAAACACTGATGAAGGAAATTGAAAAGGACAACAAACAATGAAAAATATTCCATATTCATGGATTGGAAGACTCAATATCATTAAAATATCCATACTACCCAAAGCAATCTACAGATTCAATGCAATCCCTGTCAAAATACCAATGACATTCTTCACAGAAACAGAAAAAATAATCCTAAAATTTATATGGAACCACAAAAGACCCAGAGTAGCCAAAGCTATCCTAAGCAAAAAGAACAAACCCGGAAGAATCACGTTACCTGACTTCAAATTATATTACAGAGCTATAGTAACCAAAACAGCATGGTACTGGCATGAAAACAGACACACAGATCAATGGAACACAATAGAAAATGCAGAAACAAATCTACAACCTACGGTGAACTCATTTTCAACAAAAGTGCCAAGAACGTACACTAAGGAAAAGACAGTCTCTTCAATAAGCAGTACTGGGAAAACTGGGTATCTATATACAAGAGAATGAAAATAGACCCCTATCTCTCGCCATATACAAAAATCAAATTAAAATGAATTAAAGACTTAAATATAAGATGTTAAGCTATAAAATGACTACAAGAAAATATTGGGGGAAATCTCCAGGACATTGGTCTAGGCAAAAAATTTTTGAGAAATACCCACAAGCACAGGCAACCAAGGCAAAAACAGACAAATGGAATCACATCAAGTTAAAAGGCTTCTGCACAGCAAAGGAAACAATCAACAAAGTGAAGAGACAACGCACAGAATGGGAGAAAATATTTGCAAATGACCCCTCTGACAAGGGATTAATAACCAGAATATATAAGGAGCTCAAACAACTCTGTAAAAAAATCTAATAATCTGATCAAAAAATGGGCAACAGACTGGAATAGACATTTCTCAAAAGAAGACATACAAATGGAAAACAGGCATATGAAAAGGTGCTCAACATCATTGATCATCAGAGAAATGCAAATCAAAACTGCAATGAGATATCATCTCACCCCAGTTAAAATGGCTTTTATCCAAAAGACAGGCAAAATCAAATGTTGATGAGGATGTGGAGAAAAGGGAACCATTGTACACTGTTGCTGGGAATATAAATTAGCATAACTACTATGGAGAACAGTTTGGAAGTGCCTCAAAAAACTAAAAATTGAACTATCATATGATCCAGCAATACCACTTCTAGGTATATACCCAAAAGAAAGGAAATCATTATATCAAAGAGATATCTGCACTCCTATGTGTGTTGCAGCACTGCTTACCTTAGCTAAGATTTGGAAGCAACCTAAGTGTCTGTCAATAGATGAATGGATAAAGAAAATGTGGTACATATACACAATGGAGTACTATTCAGCCATAAAAAGAATGAGATCATCATTTACAACAAAATGGATGGAACTGGAGATCATTATGTTAAGTGAAATAAGCCAGGCACAGAAAAACAAATATTGCATGTTCTCACTTATTTGTGGGATCTAAAAATCAAAACAATTGAATTCATGGATATAGAGAGTAGGATAGTTACATAGGCTGGGAAGTGTAGTGGGAGACTGGGAGTAGGGAGGTGAAGATGGCTAATTAATACAAAAAAAATAGAAAGAATGAATAAGACCTACTATGTGATAGCACAACACGATGACTATAGTCAATAATAACTTAATTGTATATTTTTAAATAAAGAGTGTAATTGGATTGTTTGTAAGTCAATGGGTAAGTCAAAGGATAAATGCTTGAGGAAATGGATACTCCATTTTCCATGATGTGCTTATTTCACATTGCATGCCTATATCAAAACATCTCATGTACTCCATACATATATGCACCTACTGTGTACCTACACAAATTAAATAATAAAAAAATTTAAAAAGAAATAGGATTTAAATTCAATATTAACCAAGAAATAATATGTGCTTTGGGTTTTTTTAAAGGAAAAGTATCAGCTAAATGAATGTGCTAATGGATTACACTTAATGTAATTAAGCTTACTTAATTAAACTAATAATTACTCTGAGCCTCAGTTTTTTCATGTGTGAAATGAACTTGATTTAATCCCAGTCCATTATCAAATTTGCTTATCAAATATTTCCATTTAAGAACTTTAAGAAGCAAAGGAAAATGAGTATTTCCTGGGACAGCCAGAAGTACTGTGCATCCAACCTATTTTCTTCTTTTGGGAGGGTGATACATATGATAATTTAGTACATTCATATAATTTATAAAGAACAAATCAATGTACCTGGGATATCTAACACCTTAAATATTTGTCTTTTCTTTGTGCTAGAAACATTCCCAACCTATTTTCTGAAATTGCTTGTATTTCACTTCCCACAATTTTGGGGATCTCATAATTCTAGTCCATAAAATGTCAGAGTTTACCTTAAACAAAACAAAACAAATGTAAACTCCTGGATTTGTTTTAGAACAAAGATACCATCAAATCCTAAAGAACAGCTAAATTCTACTCTTTGGCAAGTGAATTTTAACAACTGTACAGCATGTCAATCCCTTGTAAAACAAGGATACCTTAAAAACAAACCAAGGTCTAAGGATAGAATTAGGAGATTCAGAACTCCCAAGAAAACAAAAATGTACTGGGCTCACTAAGGGCATAGAAATGGTCACTTACGCTTTCATCATTACACATCAGCCCCCAACCAGATTCCCAGTGCCTGTCCAGAAAATAAAGGACCCCCAACCTTGGGGAAAAGCTCAGAGTTGGGGACCAAGGGAACCAGGGACCAAGGGTTCTCCTCTGCACTCCTCCCTCACATTGCAAAGCTTCAGACAATTTCATTTGCCAAACATAGCCTCTCACTTGCCTTCCCCACGTGGCTCCCCCACCCACCACCACCACCACCACCACTACCACCGCTCCCCTCCCACCGCCCACCACCACAACCAGTTCAGAAGGCTTATTTTTAAACTTGAAATAGCAATGCCAAATGCAAAGAAACTCATTACATTTGATTTTCTTTCAAGTCACCTCACAAATATGCTCTCTAAAGCATAAGGAAAACACTCAGAGACACGAATTGCTGCTTAAAACTGTCCTCCATGATGGCTTTCTATTTTGCCGCAAACACATGGAAAGGATGTCCGAGTGCTATGAGTGCTTTTACTCAATAGTCATCATATGAATTTCAATCGTAAAAAAAGTTCACCAAGTGTTTAAAAATGTATTTTAATTATATTTTCATGAATTCCAGGAAGAACATCACTGCAGTTAATGTTACAAAAAAAAAAAAACAAAGAGGGACATCTGAACATGCAATAAAAAAGTGAATTCACAGTGAAAATAATGCATGTCAGTACTAAAATAGAGTTGCTTGGTTCCCTGAAGGAAAAGGGTTTCTTCTAATTATCTGTTCACTTGGATTTTATTATGAGAAAATATTCTTTGAAAGCTTTGGGGAAGTTTTCAATTTGTGCTACTATTACCATTAGAGTCTGATGGAAGTCCCTCATTCTGAAAGCCATTGTTCGCAGTCTGTAATTCAATCAGAAAATTCAAAAGTACAACAAGTAGTTTGGCAACTGGCTTCTTGTTACATACAAAGCCATTAGCAAAAATATGTAACAAAATTTATGTAAAACAAACAATTTTGTCTTTATGTACAAAAGACGGCCTTCTTCCTCACACCCTCACAGCCTATTCCAAAAAGTGGGAAGGGCATGGGGAGCAGCTATCCATCCCCTTTAAACTCTCATTATGGGTGGGATAAGAACATCCTAAAAGGCAAGGTAACTATTTTAAAGTTTTTAAACTTGAGTTATAAAAATGCATCTGGGCTTCTCAACAAAGAGGGAAACATAGGAAAAATGATAACAGATTAAAGAAAGGAATTCATCCCTTTGTCGTTTGCAAAGTCTCTTAATCAACTCAACAGTTGGAGAGTAAAAATGACTACATTTGTGACTGCAATCTGAGGACACAGTAAAGGACATCTTGGTGAAACACACACACATTATAACCCGAGCTGCTGAGGAGTTTCACATCTAGGGCATGCACATATTTCATACTGATACAGTTTACAACAACTCAAGGGAGAAAGATCATAATAGGTACATGGGAAATGTTACCAAATCTATATACAAATGCATTAACAGGGAGAACACATGAAGTCAAAGGGAGACCCAAATACAAGTTTAAAAATACATTTGAAAATCACTCCAAAGCCAAGGAACTTATTTACTGAAAACTCTGACATTCTACGGAATACCTTGTAAACCTTAAGAATGCAGTTTTATATAATTCACAGTCTCAAAAGAAAATAAATTTCTGGTTTATCATCACTGCTTGGCTCAGTCTGCAAAACAGAATTATCTGAACAAAACTGGTCAACGTGGCCATAGTGAAGAGCCGTGCATGCCCCCTCCGGGATGCCCCGGCCTTCAAGGCCACGCCCTTTCGTGCTCTTCAGGTAGCCTGCGATGTAGGAGCCGGTGGAGTGGCGATTCACTGCAGGGGTGGGTGCTGAGGGTTTGTTTCTAAGAACCACTCCTGCCCCGTTGCTGGGGTTTGGAACTTTCTGCTTGTTGGCTTCCTGTTTCTCCTTGGCACGACTAGCAATATTGCGCACTCTGCTCTGACTTCTGGATGACAACTTCCTGACCAGTACCTGGGGGAGCTGATTGGCATCCTGCTTTGAATATAGCACTTGGCAGTTGTCTTCCTGGTCAAAGGACACAAGCTTCCGAAGCTGCTCGGTCAGGGCATCTATAGGCTCTAACGACTTTGTCTTCACAGTCACGCCCTTCTTGTCTCTAATGCCAGTTGTAACAAAACTCTTACTAATACACTGGTACTTGCTCTCAAAATTGCAGGCAATGTCCTCTGATGTTAAGTCCCCCAGACTTTTGGATTTGCAAGGACTGGGCAGTTTCAGAGCAGGCAAAGGAAGATGTGCCAACTGCTTGGGTACAGGGACATGCATATCTTGAGCGCTAGACTGCTGGGGCACACAGGTCTGGAACATTTTTGCATCTGAATCTGAGGAATGGTTATGCACAAAGCCAGCACCCTGATAGGCTAGATAAGAAATACTTTGAGTTTTGACATCTTGAATATTGTTGAATATTTCAGGGACAGAAGGGTGGAGGGTCTCTTTACAGTAGCCGTTTCTCAAACCTCTTTGAAAGTGTTCTACCACACCCTGACTGTACTTGAGTTTTAAAGGAGAAGCAAGTTGACTTGTGCCCTCTCTCCTATATTCACAGGTTGTTAGAGAAAGATTTTCTGATTCTCCATCAATTTCCACAAGGCTGCTATCCCCAGAATTGAAACAGAGAGTGGGATCAGCTATTACATCCTCCAGGGTCAAATCAGGGGAAGAGGCAGGGCTGCACCTCTTCAGTGTTTCCCAGTCTTCTCCCTTGATAGGACTTTTTGGTAACCAGCCATGAGAAGTATTAGGGGACCCAGGCAGGTTGCTTTCTAAGGCCTCTGTCTTGGCCTTACTAGAAAGGTCATCATCTGGTTTGGTTTTAGAGATGGGAGTGCAGGTAGTTTCATAAACTGTGTTCGTTGCATGTTTGGTGGTCTCAGGACTCGAGAGTGCTATCAGCTCTGGAGATGAGCACAGGAAGGAAGATTTGGATTTTCCCTTGGAAAAACCATGCTTGATGGGCATTTTTAGGCCCAGGCTAGGCAAGGGGCAATGGCCTGACATCACACTGGTATTATGAAGATGAGAAACAACTGTGAGAGCCTGATTGTTGGTCTCATCAAACTGGCCAATCAGGGCTGAGATGGAACTGCCCTGCTCATTCTCATTTGTTAAAGTGACATTGTCAATAAGATGGGAAATTTCACTCTCCTGCAGAATTGCAGTTGAATGTAGGTCAGGTATGTCAGAACAGAGCATGGAGACGTCTGACAAAGAAAAGGATGTTGCAGCTCGGCCCTTACTCCTATTACCTTCCAGGGTCTTAATTTCTAGGTTGCTATGAGAAAGGATGCTTCCTGACAAGATGCTTTTCCCTTCCACAAAGTCCTCAGCATTCCCCTTTTCCTTGATTTTCACACCATGCAGATCTTGTGTGGGGTTAACTACAGGATCGGGAGCCAAATGCTGCCTTGGGGAGAGAGACTTGCTGGGACAGGGGTTTTCCTGGCAATTACTTGTGGCATTTGATGTGGTTCTCCCACCCCTAGGACTTGACACACCCAGCTGTTCTCCTGTGACTGACATGTGGACAGTAGATACAGTGGCGTCCCCTTGGCTGGTATCTTTGTGGAGGAGAGCACTGGAGGAGGACGATAACTTTTTGTTGAAATGTAGAAAATGTGGATCTTTTATACTTGCTTTCCCTTTTCTTCTGCCATCTTTATCTTCTGCTAAAGGAAACAAACAATATTTTAGGTGACATGTACCACTTTATGTAGGACCTGCAAACACTCACGTTGTCTTCAGACAGACAAATGGAGAATGTAAATCTGTTACACTGTGACAGAATATAATTATGGATTGCATAGGTTTGCAACAAAGTGTCTGTGTGATGAATAAATGGTAAAATATATTTATAGGAATTTCACTGGAGCTTCCCTTTGAATATCTATTACATCTGCTAAGGATGTAATATTCATTGTCAAAAAAATGTCAATGAGTTACCATACTTTTACAGTGAGGATTACCTTAAGTTGTTTCCTATTCAGATTTGTACTACACAGAAGCATGGCAATAGAAACAGAACAAGACAGCTCTGTTAAACAAAGCATTGTGGTACCTGTAAGCAAGATACTATAAGCTTTCAAAGTTATACATGTATTAGTTACAACAAAAAAAGAAGAAAAGAAGAAAAACATAATAATATCATTTTTAAAACATTTTGGGAGCATATTTAATTTAATCAATTAATTTCTAAAATAATTGGAAGGAGCAATAAATGCATTAAAATATCAATATCTGTTGAGTTAAAATGTAAATATAAAAATTGGTCATCAATTCCATGTTATTGCTAACATCTAATTTTTTGTTAATCATATATTTCTTTTTAATACACAAATTTCATATGCATCCTTCCCTAAAAGTGGCAGTAAATTGTCAGGCACAGTAAAGGAAAACCATAAAAACACAATTCACGGTTATTTGGGATAGCCCATCATGGTTAGTATACTGCTAGGAGAGGATGAGGTATTCAGTTGTTGATCAGATTATTTTAATAATTTAATGCTTTCACAGTCATGATATATAAGAAAAAAGAACTTGTTCAACTTATTATTAGTTTCCAAACTAAAAATATTCATCATAAAAATTTTGAAAACCTCAAAAAATTATAAAGAAAAAATTAAATACCATATGATGTTACCACTGAGACAGCCACTGTAAGATTTTGCAGAGGAACAGAATAATATATAGAATTTTGTAGTCTGCTTTTTCTGTACTTAATGCAACATAACTATGTATTGTTTTATATTTACCAAAAGTTTAATATACATGACTAATTTATATAACTGTTTTTTAAAAGTAGAAAAGAAACATTACCTCAAAATTGCTTTCTAACTCACCTTAATGGTATTAACATCTTAACTGTGGCATTAACAGATAGAACCAATTTCTACTGAATACAGCTTTATTTTTCCCAAAGATGGGGTTTTAAAATACATTTTAAGGCACATATTTTATCTCTTCTCTGACACTGCTCTTAGCAAAATTTCAAGCTTTTAAATAGCCTTTTTCTCCTTCAAATAAGCCATTGAAGAGTATCTTATAACAAAAATCAATACAAGTAAAATGGTGTTTGTGGGAAAAGAGAACACTGAAATTAGACCATTTGATAAAAGAATAATTTTGCTAAAGGAAATCAGTACCACATTTTACTTGTCTGAGATGATTCTGATTTAATTAAAACATATTTGTTGCAGAGATATCAAATGCACACAGTTTTGGCACTTAAATTTACCCCCAAATAGGATGAGATGGGAGTCACCGACATCAGTCAAAAGCTCTCTGGCACACTGCAAGGCGGTCTTCACTCTGTACTGAGCTCCTGATATGAGTCAATGATACACTCAAATTAAGGAAAAAGACAGGCAGCACCTGGTCCCTATGCTTGTGGAGCCCACGACCGCGCTGAAGCTGCAGGCACGCCTCTATCTCTGTCAGCATCCAAGGATCAGGGAAGTGAGGCCACTGGAAAACACTGCCTGAGCCACCTCTTGAGAAAAAAGATTTGCTTGTTTTTGGAAAAGGTGGCTTGTTTTTAACATCTGGCTTTCTTTCTCCATAAACATTTCCAATATGGAAATGTGTTATATGGTAAGAAAAGTAATACGACTATATTCACCCTCAGAACAAATCAGTAAATATGGCACTCATTTGGAAAACCAACATTTCAAATCCTATTTTGCAGGTTTCATCTTCCTGTCTGTGCCATCACACCTAATGGCTCCCCTATCCCTCACTGTCAATTTCAGATGTTGATATTATAAAGCTCTTGGTGAGGAGGAAATGGATCTACCTGGCCCCCAAAGTTTAAAATCTTCTGGTCTAGAAGATCACATTACAAAGTATTTATTTTTCAGTATATTTTACTTTGACTACAGAATGTCAGCCATTTCATAATGGTAAACAGGGACTGAAATGCAGCCTACAAGGGTTTATTCTTAGAGAAACTTGAAGCATCTTACCCAGAGAGTTTTCTTTTCCTTCAATGTCTTTTGCTGTTTCAGATACAGGCAGCGACAAAGCTCCCAGAAGGTTTCTGTCAACAGGCATAGAGACAGGGCGTGCTTGCAAACTGCGTGTGGTCCTCCTCAGCACGCCATCTTGATCTCTTGTGGCCTCAGACACAGAATCCTTTATCTCCACCATTTCTTGGAAGCCCATTTTGCTCTTTTTCCTGCCTTTGGCTGGGGCGCTAGCTGTGCGTCGCAGAATTCTATCTCCAATGGATCGCTTCCGTACATAATGGGAATTGTTTTCTGAAGAACTGTGCCTAGGATTCTTATTGAACAGTCCCTTCAGACCCTGGAGTTGTCTGTTCTGAAGACACAAAAGAACCAACCACAAGTTAAGCAAATGCCATCACGTCAACAACTTGCCTTGAAAATGACAGCTCCATGAAAAATGAATATAAACCAAAATTGTACAGCCATTGAAATATATTCAAACCAAGAAAGCAGCAGCTCACAGCATGTTTGCACAACTTCATGCACATCTTATCAACCTTACTTTGCAAGGACTTCAGCCTTCCATTCTTACATCAAGCTTTCCCAGAAGTTTCCTACCCAGAGATGACAAAGTGGTAGGAAAAGTCTCCACAGCTCATAGACTGCTATGAACTTCAGGCGCCTTAAAGCAATAGATGCATGTTTCAAAGTGGTAAGCAGGAAAATGGAGTGATATGAAAAAGCATGCTGCCATAACCACTTAAAAAGAAATATGCCAGCCAGAACAAAGCACCATGCTGAGAAACTACCTTTGTAGCTCCTAGAAAGTGCAATATAGTATAACTGGGGTTGAGTATTAAAGGGCTCCACTGTAAAGGAAAAAACAAAACACAACAAAACACAATTGGGGCTCATTGAAGAGGGTGTCACAAGTAAACACAAAAGAAAAAAAAATGCATACATGTCTATAAACGCTTTCTCTTAGTTTTGGGGGTTTTTAGTCTTACACTCATTCATTGTTCAACCAATAGCACTACACTGTGATGTGTGGATCCCAACCCAAACACATCTTGAAAGGAATAAAGAGTATGACTCATAAATGGACATTTATTTAGGAGAGAAGATGGAGGTGATATAGAACCTTTCAGATTTTAATTTATTTCTGGCTCAAGTTTTAAACAAATTCAGAATGTAATTGTTTCCCTCAACATGATAAATGCTAGAGATAATCTGTAGTTAACCTGGGATTCCTAGAATTCAAGAATCATTTTTGAATTATTTACATTTGTGTCTACTTAGATGAGAGGCAAGACCCCAACAAGCAGCACAAACAGAAATCCAGGACTAAACACAGGAAGTTATGGTATAAAACTTCACCAGTCTTAGAAATTAGGATCCTTACCCCCATCTCCACGCCCTTGCTGACCGATATGAAAATAAACATTATACTCCCTAATTCATGCTGAAATGGTCCACTCCTTATTAGTTGTAGTCATAATAACATTAATATTAGCCAATATTTCTGAGCATTTACTATGTACCAGGCAGCTTTCTAAGGATAAGATATATATTTATTTATGAGGTAGGTATTATTTTTATCCCACATTCACAGATGAGGAAGCTTCCAGCTAAACAGATTTTCTGGTAAAGAGCGCGGGACATTTCTAGGCCCCATTCAATGCTTTAACAGTCCCTCCAAATCCTGTGTGGTCCTGAAAATTCATACTGGTAACCAAGTCCCCAATTACTTGACACGACCAGAGGACAATCTATTGATTTGTAAACCTCAAATGAGTTCTACAACGAAGACAAAAGCATCAGGAAAGAACTAGAATGCATTTACATGGTCTCCTTCTCAGTCCTATAGACAGCTTTAGAATCCATTCACAATTTTTAGATTTTCAGTTAAAAACATTGGTACCAAATGAATGTAGCCTGCCTAGAAGTGGCTGGGATCACAGCCCAGTTAGTACAGGTAATTCATCAACCATCTGAGACACTACATTTCCCACTGAAGCCAGTTGAGTCTTTTTAAGGATTAAAATAAAACTCAACATTTAACTATATCTTCATTGTTTTAGCCCAACAGATTACTGCCTGAGAGAATAATAGTTTTCTCAATTCTATTAAGCCCAGAGAGGGCCCCTGTATGGAAGAAATGTGTACACACCTTAAACAGTGAAAAGAGTACAGGTGGATCAGGACATGACTGGAAGAGCAGACTGGGCTTGCTGGGCATCCTTAGAGTTTTTGGTTCAAGAACAGTTTGTCAAAATTTACATTCCTATTATGCAATTAATCAGTAGCATTGTTGAGGACCATATTAATGTATATGACTTTAAATCCTATGATCTTTCTCACCTTTCCATAGATTTCATTGATGGTTATGTGTACAAATATGGATGCTTCTGTCAGTCCTTCCAAATAGACATGCCGGTAGCCTGATAAAAGGAAAGAGAGTCATTTCTTTTTAGTTAAACTTGCATTTGGCTTTCTCATGGGTGCAACAAAATTAAGTATCTGACTTGACTATAGTTCTTTTTTTTTTTTTTTTTTTTTTTTTGAGACAGAGTCTTGCTCTGTTGCCCAGGCTGGAATGCAGTGGCATGATCTTGGCTCACTGCAACCTCTGCCTCCTGGGTTCAAGCGATTCCCCTGCCTCAGCTTCCCGAATAGCTGGGATTACAGGCATGCACCAACACACCCGGCTAATTTTGTATTTTTAGTAGAGACGGGGTTTCTCCATGTTGGTCAGGCTGGTCTCGAACTCCTGACCTTAGGTGATCCTCCCGCCTCGGCCTCCCAGAGTGCTGGGATTACAGGTGTGAGCCACTGCACCCAGCCCAACTATACTCCTTTACATTTTAAAAAGCTTGTTAAAAGTCACATTTATTATATGACACATATTTTATATATCACGTATGCTATTATCTAAGTAACATATCATGTATTATATCTTCCAAAGAAAAAGGAATGGTCAGTCTAGAGAGAAAAGGCCAGCTCATACCTACCAGGCACTAAGCTGCTGAAGGTCACAGTTCTTTGTCCAACAAAGTCTCGTCCAATGGGATCATGATCCCATACAAGGAACCGAACCAAAGCTATTTCTGGCATGTGTACTGTAAATGTCAGTGTTTCTTCCCACACAGGGTTAAATCCTCAGAGAAATAGGAAAAGAAAAATCAGAAAAGCAAAGGACCTGGCTGAAAATGAGTTGGCAGCAACATCTGCAAAGCAGACGGTGAAAATTGCTTGCAATGGTTATTAAACTCATGAAGACAACTAAGCCACTCCAGGATGCCTTACTGGAATAAAGCCTCGAAATTTACCCCCTTGCTAGAAAATAATTGGTAAGAAAATTGCCTGTAAATTATCACATCCAATCTATTAATCTTTGATGCCTAACTGTATTGTAGAGAAGTTCTTTAGTATTCAGAATGCTTCAATAAGTTAAAAAATTATCTATAGTAGTGATCTAAGAATAATGTTTTAGCCAAAACAATAAAGAATGATATCCTCTCCCAACAGGATTATGCTTCTCATGCACCAAAGATTCTGCCGCTGTAATAACCACCAACAACCATTTTCTAAGGTGCATTTGCAGGTTTCAACTCCTCTTGTACATACATCATCTTATTTCTTATAGCAATTCTCTAAGTTTTTTTTTAGAGGATTTTTAGAGTTTTTAGAGTAGAGCAGGGTTTTGGTTTTTGTTTCTTTCTAATTAAAAAATATATATTACTGACTTTCAAAAATATATTACTTTCAAAAACTACACAAGTAACACTCATCTTTTAAAGTAGGGAATACCAGTATTTAGAAGACATTTTGTAGTTGAGAAAATTGATGTTCATAGACAATAATGTGCCCAAGGCCACACAAGGCCTTACAGTTAGTGACAGGGTCAAATTAGACTGTGCACTATTGATTCCCAGTAGCTTCTCACGAAGCAAGACCTTACTGCATGAATGATGGCATATTTTCACAGCTACTGAAAAATAAGTTAAAAAGGTATATAATTCACCTCAAATACTAAAACACAAAAATACATTTACTTGGCAAAATTCTCTCTGATAAAATAACTATAAAAGCTGTTAAAAATTCAAGTACTCCATAAGTTTCTGGTTTTTTTCCTTTCTAAAAATGAAAATAAGTTTTTAAAAATGTATGCATTTAGGAGGTATCGACCACTTAACCCTATTAAAAAGCCTCAAGCTAATGAAATAATTATGAGCTGAAAAATCACTGAGATACCTCTCTTGAATCAGAGAAGATCTTTTTGTTGACTTAGTGATGACCTCTCAATTATTCCTGAGACTAAAAAAAGAAAGAATAATCTATTGAACATCGGTGGGAAAATGCAATTTAAGAAGGTTTCTTTCTGTGTACATGTTTTTCCTAAGTTATAGGTTTGCCCTACTCTGGAACCGTAGTGTTACTTCAGGGACTCCTTGTGAACCCCTAATTTCTCAAATTAATGATTATGCTTCCAATGTATTTTACAGTATTAATCACAAGAGATTGAGGGAAAACAGGTATACAATAATGTTTGTGAAGTGTATGAACAAACAAATTTTAAAAGATTACAAATAAAAAGACATGAGGCTTGGGTAAAGACAATTTTCTTTATATTATGGCCAAAATATAAGAAGAATGCTGCCCCTCCAATTGTATATAAATATTCAAGAAGTAAACTCGCCAGACTATATTGTGCTTGCCTTTAGAGTTTTACATGCTCTAGAAAAAGTGAGAAATTATCAAGACACATAGGCTTCACAAATGAGAGCTTTGAGAAAACGCATGTCATAAAAATACAATGTAAACATATAATGGAGGCATTTCCTCAGTGAATTTTTAACCCAATTCTTTAAAATATCATTTACTCTTTTTACTAGAAAAAAAAATTTCCTTTAAAAGCAAAAGTCTGGAGAGCCTAGATTACAACACCATCAAAATAAACCATGCATCAATCCCACAGTTACTTAGTTTTATGTGTTGAAAAGTTTTTAACATAAACTCAGATGGGAGTTACGGATTTTAGAGATTTCTTGCTTTTCTACGTAGACACTTTTTTTAGTGTAAATTCTATTTCTAGACCATCTTCATTAAAAAGTGAACACAGATTATCATCTTACCATTGTCATCTACCACACGGGTTTGATCTTTACAACAATCTACTGGCAATCCAATAATTTCAACTTCAACAAAAGGGTCAATGATCTATTAAATGAAGAGAAAGTACTATTACAACTAACATATTTCTATACATATCTTAATTAATCTGAGAATATTGGCCAAAATGTCTACATTTCAACAGCAACTGATTTTACAAGGTGCTTAGTAAGAAAAAGAAATGGCACTAGGTGTGGTGGATTCAGATATATGAGACAAGTATAAAAAATATTAAATTACTGTTTGCCTCTATTTATTAATGCCAACAAACTTTACCCAGTGAACCTACAACTTTAGTTCAGGGCAAATACCCAACAGAACTGAGATGTTTTGCCCATGCACAAATGCTCAGAGCAGCTGTATTTATAACAGTCAAACACTGGAAACAACCTAAATTTCTATCATGAGTAGGATGGATAATTGTGGAATATGCGTTTTTTTGTTTTTTGTTATTTTGTTTTTTGAGATAGGGTCTTACTCTGTAGCTCAGGCTGGAGTGCAGTGGCATGATCTTAGCTCATGGCAGCCTCCACCTCCCAGGTTTAAGCCATCCTCCCACCTCAGCCTCCTGAGTAGCTGGGACCACAGGCTTGCGCACCACAACTGGCTAATTTTGGTATTTTTTGTAGAGATGGGGTTTTGCCATGTTGTCCAAGCTGGTCTCAAACTCCTGAGCTCAAGCAATCTGCCCACCTCAGCCTCTCAAAGTGCTGGGATTATAAATGTGAGCCACCGTGCCTGGTCAGAAATATGTGTTCAATGAATACTCTCAACAATGAGAAAATAAAGTTCTCCTATATAACATAATGTTAAGCAAGCCAGGTACAAAAGAGTACCTACTCTAAGAGTCCATTTATATGAAGTTTAGAAATAGACAAAATTTGTCTGCTGTGATAGAGGTTGGTGTTTGCTATGAGAGGCAGCGGGGAAGGTAGATATTGACTGGGAAGGTGGACAGGAGCCTTCTAAGGATTCTGGATATGCTCTGTCTTGATCTGGGTGGCATAATAATTAATCAAGCTATGCATGTTTGATTCATATACTTTAATTCCCATCCTCTCCTCTAGGGGGAAATATCTTGTCTTGTTGGTCACCTGTAGACTCTCCTTTCTGGTACCAGTTCTGGGCGATGAACAATGAAGGAATAAAACCCAAAGAATCTGGAAAGAGCTGACCTAAGAAAGTCTAAAGCAGAGAAAGTAGACTTCTTAAAGCATTTATGGCGGTATCAAATTGTAGAGCTCTGTGATTTCCTTCCTTAAGATCCAAAAATGATGGTTTAACAGGCGGGAGTGACAAAGAACCTGAAGTAATGGATCAGCTCTGAGAGGAAGGGCATGAGCATAGGAGAAGCTACTATGTAGGGAGAAAACAGACCGCCAAGAAGGTAGAATGGAAACAATGGGCTAAGAGCTCTGGAAAGAAAAAAAGACTGTGGCCACAGATGAAGACACTTTAAAATCACGCTACACAGGTACAGCAGATGATAATAAGAATCAGCACACGGCCAAGGAGCAGGTGGCTGATGTGCAGCAGGGAGGAGCATTGCAGGAGGAGAGGAATGTGAGGTTATATTATTAACGGAACATTGCCTTTCTAGGTTAAGATATACTCTTAGGCAATGTTCTGTTAATAATATACTTGTCTTTGCACTCCAGTTTTAGCAATGCCAGTGTCAACCTTAAATTGTGAATTCAATTGTGTGCACTCATGCCTTCAAAATAGACGATGGACAGCAGTACAGCAAGAACTGTGTGACTTACCAATAAATCAGTTCATGTCTGATAAGCTGAGGTCAGTGCTCAGTTATGAACACACATACATCTCTGAAGACATTCCAGATAAAATGTAAATGCACTAAGATAATCACATAATTAACCACTGAGACACATAGTCATAGGCAACTTACCTCGCCTCGATCTCCAAACATGGAGTCTGGAGGTTTGGGGAGTTGCTGTCCACTGATAACTTTTAGGATGAGCTGCTTTTTGGGGTTGGCAGGAAGAGGGTCACCAGAGAAAGGGTTGAAAGTACCTAGGCCAAGTAAAGTATAAGTTGGTAACATAAGAAGAAACACACACGCATGCACAGCTTAAGCTTGTAAACAAACAAACAAACAAACAAACAAACACAAATGCTGAATTACATGATCACATAACTATCAGTGTGGCATAGCTGTGGTTTTCATTAGAAACCATGTTGCCAAAGGCCAGTGGAGTGGGCCAACTTTAAGCAAGTGTTTGCAATGCAACGATCAACTGTGGAATGGAGGAAGAGAAGCATTTTATTTGAACACCAACAGTGTAAAAAGAAGAACAATTATGTCAGATTCAAATAATTTTCTAACCTAAACTATCTCAGGTATGAGTGAATATAACAAGCAGAAAGAAGACCTGAAATTAAGTAAATAGCAGAGCAAGAAAACGTGCAAAGCGTAAAATCTTGAAGATAATCCTGTCCACAACTTTTTAATCTGAATTGTTATCAACGTAATTTGGAAATTTTAAAAATAATTTTAATGAGCAGAACCAAAAGAAAGTGTTGTTTGAGCTACCACATTATCCTTTTTTGGTTTTGTTTTGTTTCTTTTGAGATGGAGTCTCACTCTGTCACCCAGGCTGGAGTGCAGTGGTGTGATCTTGGCTCACTGCAACCTCTGCCTCCTGGGTTCCAGCGATTCTCCTACCTCAACTTCCCAAGTAGCTGGGACTACAGGCATGCACCACTATGCCCAGCTAATTCTGATTTTCAGTAGAAATGGGGTTTTACCATCTTGGCCAGGCTGGTCTCGAACTCCTGACCTCAGATGATCCGCCCACCTTGACCTCACAAAGTGCTGGAATTACAGGCGTCAGCCCCCACACCCAGCCTATCCTTTCTCTTTTGTTAGCACTGTTTTGTAATTGGACTACACTGAGTAAAAGAGCTTGATAAAATTGTTTCAGATGGAATTGAAGCTTCCCAGCAGGTCACAGACTCACATTACCTAAGATAGTTTCTGAAAGATCGGGCTCAGACCTTAAAAAGCAATCCAGCTTATATGGGGCACTGGATTTCAAGTGATAACCCAATGCTATCCATGTGCCTCTTTCACACACAACCTCTCAAGATAACATTCTAAACATCATAGCTAACCAAATATTAAGTAGTGATGACAAGAATTCTAATTCACATTCAAACACCTTAACCTATCTTTTTGAAAAAAAAATGTTGAAAAACCCTGGGGTATCACACTTTCTAAATGGCTTCCTTAATAAAGGTTGCCTGCATTTAGACTATGAAATTAACACACACCTGCATTTATGACTATGAAATTAATACACACCTTTGCACATTTGCTGGGGTTTGAGGACATAGCCACAATTGCCATTTGTCTTGAATTTGGCTCGGTTTAACTGCATCATTCGTCCTTCAGACTGATAATTCAATGCCACTGTGCAAGTTGAAAGTTGGAGAGAATTAGGCAAGATGGCGGCATAGTGAGAATATACAGAGAACCACTCCTTCCCAAGGAATACACACCTAGCTGGCAGCCTGCGTTCCAGTAGGGGAGAGGGTTGAAGTTACTGGAATCAATGCGGTAGGCAGAGGGGTAAATCCTCGTGAGTTGCTTTTGATTATAAATCATGAACTGCTCTGATTTTTGCTGAACAACCTGATGTGCTCTTGTTTCGCTGAATGATAACACATTTCCTGTGGTTCCTGGTAGTTTTTAATAGAGAAAAAAGGGAAGTGAGAACTACAGCAAAGAAAACACCACGCACAAAAGACTTTATAATAATGTCAGATTATACCAATAGCAAAAAGCAGAGCACTAGAGAGTGGATTCAACCAGAGCAGAGGCAGCTCCTCAACAGAAAAGACCCATAAAATTCCACTCATAGGGCTCTTTTGCCATTTTGAGGCCAAATCAGAGCTGTGTGTCTTGCTCAAGTAGCTGTCTATTCCTGGGTCCCCTGTTCTCCCTAAGAATTCAATCATCCCGCTAATTTATGTCTATCTGCCTAGCATGAAAAGAACAGGTAGAAAAAATAACTTAGAGTATCTTTGCCAAATATATAGACAACCATGGATAAATAAAACTAGATAGCTTCTTCCTGATAACAGGAAGACATTCATTGAAGGCACTCATCTAAAAGGCGCACATGTAAAACATGTATTAATAGTAACATCCAGGATCCAAGAAAATAAAGGAAAATGAACAATTATAAAAATAAAAAGTTAAGTTTTAAAGTTGCTTTGAATAGAACTATGGAACAAGTCAAAACCTGTTTGGGAGAAAGGAATAATAATGGAGAAATAGAGGTCAAAAGCATTATAAAGGAATAAAAGTTTTAAGAACAAGGACAGACATTCACCTAGCCACGCATATAAACTATGGAAAAAAGTAAAGGGTGGTAAAAGTACACGAAGCCTGTACTAAAGTTTCTGCCAGTACAATCATCAGGAGGGGTCAATCTAGACTCACAGAAGCCGCAAATTTGGGGGTCATAATGGAGTAAAGCTCCAAACATTTAATATTCCACTCTTGTCTCCAATCCCACCTTTTGTACCATATCTACAAAGCCCCCGCTATTTCCACTCCTTCACCAAGAACCCATACCCTATCCCCAAAATGGCCGCCCATACGTCATTTGAACATGCTGGAAAAGACCAGCCCAGATAAAAAGACCTAAAGTTACCTAGAATCTCATTCTTATTCAGCCCTAATAAGCTGAGTGTGTCTGAGCCCAGACAGAGAGATATGGTCCACGAAACCAAAGAGTTGAACTATATATGGTCTTGCTGAGCCAACTGGGCCTGAGTCATATCTAGACTCTGCATGTTTATTAACACACAGTTTCCCAGGGTCCCTGTGGTCCTCAGGGTTGTACACCCTTAGATGTCAGATGCTGCCCAACTGACAATGATACTCCCGAGTTGGAAGAGTCAGGAATATAAATTGTGGCAAAGAAATGAGAGGATTACAGTTTTTAATGTGATGATGTTTCTAGTTTAGACCCTTTCCTGAAAGATACATGTTCATATATTTTTTATTGGCATGACCTATTAACACAGTTTACATATCTCAAGCATACTAATATTGAACTTAATTGCAGATTTTGATGAGGGATGTTTTAAACATTATAGGAGAAAATATCTTTTTGACAAGCCTAATTCAGATACAATAGGACTATAATCAATACTACTGTTTTGTCTGTCTCTCCACATAAATATGCATATCACAATATCATTAATACGACCTTGCTAATTAGGCACATATCAATTAGTATATTAATAGAGTTGAGTTGTATCACATTAGGATAAGCCATGCATTCATTATCTAGTTTTCATTTTGTGGCTGGCAAAAAAATTAAAAAGACAAAAACAGCTGAAGTTCAAGAGCTAAATAGTACTCAAGATTAATTTCCATTAAGTTAATAGGATTATGTTTTCCTAGCCATTTATTGGAAATTTTTATTCCCTAAACCAAATATACCTTTAACTTAATGCAATCATTTCCAGAGTTTATTTTTGAGCTAAGGGCAATTGTTATAAGAGTGTGTTGCTCAGTTGCTGAGAATCCTACAGTTTCTCATGCTCTCACATGTGAAATTCATTTAAATCTTGTATAATTGTTACCATTTGAAGAGGGAATCAAGGCCAAAGGGAAGAAATCTTTCTGCAAATAGAAAAAGATACATTTGTGGAGTGGGGGCTGGGCAGGGGGAGATGGAAGGGAAGAATGCTGGAGGTTTGTGAGGACACAATGTTGTTTTCCCTTCACTTAAACTTGTTGAGAAATTTGGAGGTCCTGATTTGCATTTCAGTTCCACTAAAATTAAAATTAGATGAAAAGCCACATGACAGTAGGTTTTTTCTGTAAGCATTCAGTAACTAAATGAAATAGAAGATAAAGGAGACAAGAGTAACTAGCAGGAAAGCCAAGAATATGAATAGATGTGACTAGAATTTCTCAGCTCCGTGTGGCAACTGATAGGTGAAAAACAGTGATGGAGACAATCCTACTGAGATTTCTGCTCTTTTTGTTAAAACTTCAATCTGGATTAAGCTATTTTCACCCAAGTCAAAACTTTCACTTAGAAAATATAGGGCTTTTCAAGGTGTGATTTTAGCCAATTAATTTCTTCTTTTGGTCATTTGCATTTGGAATGGCCATCTGTGACCTGGTCCTCAAGCCGGGCCTGGTCTTCACAGTTCAAGTGTTGCAGGAAGATCTTGCCCTGAGGCACTTGTCTTTGTATAGTAATAAAGTCCTCCTCGGCCCTGTGGGAACTTTCTCTGGCCTCTGGTCAATCAGGCAACCACAGTAATCAGTAGAACCCTCCATGTGAACTCAACACTATAGCAGCAGTGAGTTTCCTGACACTCAAATTGGTTTCTACATAGTCCCAAAAATGTATGTTGATAATGGGATTAACAAAAATTCATTAACAATTGAAAAAGAAAGGTCAAGAATGTTTACTCAGAGCGGAATGAGAAAACTCTCCATCCTTACCGTCATCCACAATGTCCTGAGCGGCCACGGAGTTTGTGTACACAACCAAATCAGAGAGTTCTCGGCAGAGCTTCATGGTTTTCCTTCGGCGACCCAATCTGTGAAGTACCCACATAGGATGCATGACATTTTGGAGTTGAAAGAGGTTTGGGTTCTTGGTTATCCCACTTTCCTTATTTAAGACAATGCTTTAATAGGGAATACCTGCCTCAGGTCCTAAGGGAGCCAGGACTGGCACCCAAGTGTGCTTCCTAGTTCAGTGCTCTTTCTACCACAAAATCCTACTACAGTAGTCCCCCCTTATCCTCACTTTCCCTTTCCAGAGTTTCATTTGCCCATAGTCAACCATGGTCTAAAAATAGTAAGTGGAAATTTCAGAAATAAACAATTCATGAGATTTTTTTTCTTTTTTTGAGACGGAGTCTCTCTCTGTTGCCCAAGCTGCAGTGCAGTGGCACAATCTTGGTTCACTGAAACCTCTGCCTCCCGGGTTCAAGTGATTCTCCTGCCTCAGCCTCCCGAGTAGCTGGGACTACAGGTGCGCACCACCACGCCAGCTAATTTTTTTGTATTTTTAGTAGTGAAACAGGGTTTCACCATGTTGGCCAGGCTGGTCTCAAACTCCTGACCTCAAGTGATCCACCCACGTTGGCCTCCCAAAGTGCTAGGACTACAGACGCAAGCCACAGCACCCGGCCATGAGTTTTAAATTGTGTGCCATTCTTAGTAGTATGATGAAATCTTGTGAGGTCCTGCTCCGTCCCACTCTGGACGTGAGTCATCCCTTTGTCCAGCATATCCATGATGTATGCGTCATCTGGTAGACATCTTCTTATGTGACTGACTGTGGAGTGGAGGTTTTGCAGTGCTTATGTTCAAGTAACTCTTATTTTACTTAATAATGGCCCTAAAGTGCAGGGGTAGTAATGCTGGCAATTCAGATATGCCAAAGAGATGCTGCAAAGTGCTTCCTTTAAGTGAAAAGGTGAAAGTGCTTGACTTAATAAGGAAAGAGAAAAACAATATATATATAGGGTTCACTACTATCTGTTGTTTCAGGCATCCACCGGAGTCATTTCTCATGATGACATGGGGACTATTGTAATGTGGTTTTATTCACTGCTCTGCCAGGAATCACTGCCTCTTCTCATGCACTTGTGAGTTCTGCTGTGAAAGGCTGGATTCCTACTGTGACCCAGTTAGGGGGTAACACCAGAGTTCATCAGGGAACTACGTGGCCTTTGCAGGGAGGAGACCAGGGCTAAAATGGAACAGAAACACTGCATAGTGGGTAGTGGGCCACAAGAATTATATACCTAAAGGGAAATATGCCAAATTTCCATAGTGATTATTGGAGAGATGTAATTACAAAGGATGTTTACTTTCTTCTTAATACTTTTTCTACATTCTCCAGCTTTCTTAAAACAAACATTCACTACTTTATCTAGTGCTGTTTTTATCTTAGATATTCTAATAGTTTTCTCTCTCCTACAAACTACTCCTAGGATCTTCTCTGCAACCTTACAAATTGTACCACCACTCTCTACTGCAGTCAAGTCCTCTACAGACCATCACATTCCCCTCACACACACACTTTTCTCCTATGGGAAACAACTACCAAAAACAAACCTAAACTTTAGTGTTCAATTAAACTTTATATTTAAGCTCCAACAGAAAATCTATACATAAAATAGTAACTAATTAGGAAGGGCAGAGGAGATGTATGTGGTCCGTAATCTAGGGCACAGAAATAGCATGTGTTATTGTCTGCCTTTTTGGTTATAAGTATCCTAGTAGGTGTGAAGAGGTATTTCATTGTAGTTTTGATTTATATCTCCCTAATGTCTAATAACGTTGAGCACCTTTTCATGTGTTTATTGGCCATTCGTATATCTTCTTTTGTGAGGTTTCTTTTCGATAGTTAGATGTTTCCCATAGGAGAAAAGTGGGTGAGGGGAGTGTGATGGTCTGCTGAGAACTTTACTGTGGTAAAAATCAATAGAAAAAAGAACGCATGCTCCTTCTTTACCATATAATTAGGAAATTCTATAGCCACTGGTGAAAATCTGATTTTGTGAAGGCTAATGATTATAAATCAGTGTGAAGTCATGCCTAGAAATTATAAGTAAAACTGTAAGACATTCCGTGATATGGAGAAATTCTACAGAAAATTAACTCTTTTTATTCCTCACCTAGATGTGCATTAGGTTACTGAAGTCCCAAAAGGACATCGTCATAGATGCTCAGGCCCTGATGCCTATTATGGGAAAATCTACAGTTGACACTAAGCAGCATGCAAAATGATTTCATGTGATACCTGTATTGATGTCTCCTTTGCACACATTAAGATTATTGTAGCTTTCCTCAAACACTGCCCTTTCCCTGGCTGTATGTGTCAGAGTTAAGCCTTTCTCAAACTTACATATGACAACAGTCACAGCAGAGGTCTCCCAGAAGGTGATCCTATTATTTTCTCTTTATCCTTTACTTTAACTATATATTCAGTTTTCTGTTCCCTAGAGTAGGGACCACATACATCTCCTCTGCCCTTCTAATTAGTTACTATTTTATGTATACATATTCTGTTGGAGCTCAAATATAAAGTGTAATTGAACACTAAAGTTTTATTCCTACAGGGCTTCTATGCTTCTAATTTCATTTAATTTCATTTTTCAATAAAGGCAAAAGTGTGTGTATGTATCCATATCTATCTAATGTATATAATTTATGTTTCTTTGTGAAAGTTATGGTATAAATAAACTGCCAGGAACTCCTGTAACGAATCATGTGTCACGATTTGGATTCCGAAAATATGGTCATGTTATTCATCACAAATACTATCAGCAATAAAACAAACAAACAAACAAAAAAGAACTTTTTCTGAATACTTATTTAATTGGGCCAGGGCTTACGGCGCTAATTAGTTTAATTCCTTTAATCCTTACAATGACTCTAAGGGACAGATACAATGAGGAGCCAAACTTGTCCCATGTTAAAGTTGGTAAGTGGAGGAACAAGAATTTGAAATCTGGCTGATTTCAGATGCCTGGCTCCTAACATGGGCTTAGCACCCATCTTCTTTAGTCTCTTGTGACATTCATGTGCTCCCTCCCTCTTCTCTGAAGATACCTTTTACTTGACAACTGCTGCAGCTAACATTTATAAAGAGCTCATTATGTGCCAGGCACAGAGCTGAGTTCCCTACATAAATTATAATTTCATATCCAGCTGTTCTTCACATGTTCCACAGTACAGAGTACTTTCCTTGTGATCCAATTCTCTAGATATGTACAAGAAAAATGACTAAGCTGACAAGGAGGGAGGGGCCTCAGGAGTGTGAGTAGGAAACATGGAGATGCTTTCTTACCTGTACAGCTGGCCACCCTCCTTGCCAGTATTCTGCTGTGTGTCTTCCTCATCATCAGTACTATAAGATTTAGACCGTGATTTTGTAGTTTTCTGCCAGAAAAATCAAAACAAACTCATTGTATCCAGTATATTTACAACATGCAGAGAATGAGCTGGGCTTTAAAATGCACGTGTGCACAAGCATAATAACTTGGAGGGAAAAAATGACCAAATATTGCAGCTTGCTTCACCATTAATAACAAGCCTATCTAAGGCCATAATTACATTAAAATATTAATACAAAACTGAGAGTTTCATGATCAGAAACTGACTTCGAAGACACATAAAGTTGATGTATTAGAAAGACTTTATTAATCATGCATTTTGAAGGTTTCTACTAGGGGTGGAGTCAAAGTTGCAGTATCTATGTAAATGATTATAAGGGACAAAATGCCCTTTTGTATAGGAAGCTCACTATTAATAAACTGTAAAGGGCACATTTGGTTTTTTAAAAAAGGACATGTAGTAACTTTTAAAAAAATAAATAACTACCATTTCTGCTTTTGATCAGTATGCACTCAAATGATCATCTAAATCAAACTTCCCTTTTGAGATTTTGACCCATTTTCATTTCTTAGCAGCAGGAAAAAAAATTGCTACCAACAGAATACAGGCTGAAAGGCTCCAGGTCTAATCTGGTGTCTTTTGGACAGATTAGCTGTTTCACAATAAAACTTTTTTGGGATGGTATGATTTCATCCCCACCAATTTGGAGATAGCCCCAGTATTTAGGCAACACAGACCTCAACAATAAAAATGATGGGCCGGGCACGGTGGCTCATGCCTGTAATCCCAGCGCTTTGGGGGGCCGAGGTAGGTGGATCACCTGAGGTCACGAGTTCAAGACCAGCCTGGCCAAAAAGTGGTGAAACCCCATCTCTACTAAAAATACAAAAATTAGCTGGGTGTGGTGGCAGGTGCCTATAATCCCAGCTACTTGGGAGGTGGAGGAAAAAGAATCGCTTGAACCCAGGAGGTGGAGGCTGCAGTGAGCCAAGATCCCACTATTGTACTCCAGCCTGGACAACAAAAGCAAAACTCCATCTCTAAATAAATAAACAAACAATACAAATGATGGGGAAGGACCACCCCAATAATTGCAGAAAACCTTGCCATCAAAAATACAGTGTCTACAAACAGAGGTAAGATGTTTAGACAGAGAACCCTGGACATCAGGAATGTGGCTTAGAAAGGGAAAGGGTCTCAATCCCCAAATTACCATAGGACCATGCCACCTTCTAGATTTTCTCATGCTTCTCCTAAACGCCCCCCAAAATCAAACAAGCTACACTGTTGGCATAAACACACTCAACTTCTCTCTATTTCACCGACAGTGAGGTGCCAGTTTGGTTTGGAACCTTCTCCGGCATTATTTATGCCTTGAGTACCTCAGCTTGCAGGTATGGAAGCCATACCATTTGATGATCTCATGTTCCATCTTTCACCAGGCTGGTAAACTGGCTAACCTCACTACCTTCCTGTTGGATCTTTAGAAAGAGTGTGGCAAGAACATCTATTTCAAAGGATTATTGTTGTGATGGTTAAATAAATGGCACAGAAAGTCATTCTGTAATCTATATAACATTACCTTTCCATTTAAAATACTGTCAATATTTATTAAAATAATCTATAAATAGTCTCATGGACAACAATTTATTCTTATAACTTGAGGTATGATAAATTTTAATTATGTGAAGTACTCCCTAAAACATCTACTTTGAAAGACTATTTTAATTGTAATGACAAGTTGCAATCCAGAAATGAAATATTCTCTAATTCCACATAGTTAGTAATTTGAGTTATACAATAATAAATGTCTTTTTAAGAATCATTTTCACTATAAAATGCAAAAATTAGAAATAAGAAATGAATCACCAATGACAGATAACATTCAGAGAATGATATATTTTCTGGACATACAGTTTTGACACATCTTTTCATGGTTATCATACCATAGAATCTACTTCTCATCTTACTTTTTCATTTAATGTTTCACAGGTTGAGCTCTTCCAAGGGATCATCTTTTAATGGCTGCATAATTGTCCATTATGTGAATGACTCACAGATTACTTACACAGTCTTTGGAGGTGAACATTTTGGTTGTTTTCAATATTTTGTGATAATGACTAATCTGACTAGCCTACTAATAAATTATCTCACTGATGGGCAGGAAATTTTAGATATGACATTCCTTAAAGTAGAAGAAATGGCCTTACAGAAACCTCATGTATAATGTAAAGTTCTCCATCTAATAATTGAATTCTTATGTAAGTTTTACTGACAAACAGCTCATCTGTCCAGGAGACACCAGATTAGTGTAACTTTTTTTTTTCACTATTTTGTTGAAGTGTAACATACAGTTGGGACAGTACACTGGTCATAAGTGTGCAGGTTGATGCCTTTCACAAATCAAAACCACATATGCAACGAAATAGAATATTATCTGTCCCCCAAAAGCCTTCTGATCCTCCAATTCTGTCATTCTCTGTGAAGGTAATAACTATTCTGATGTCTACTCTATAGGGTTTCTTTTGCCTGGTTTTGAATTTAATATCAATGGAATAAAACTGTATGTACACTCTTGGGTCTGGTTTATTTTGCTCAACATCTTGTTTATAAAGATCATATTATTGCATATAGTTGTAATTTTGTCATTTTCTTAGTTAACTATTCTCTTATATGAATACACCACAATTTTTACTCATTCTATTATCAATGGACATTTGTACTTTTTCCTCTTTGTACTATTACCAATCTCAATATAAATATTGTTATTTCTGTCTCTTTTTTTGTAGATGGAGTTTCACTCTTATTGCCCAGGCTGGAGTGCAGTGGTGCAATCTCGCCTCACTGCAACCTCTGCCTTCTGGGTTCAAGTAGTACTCGTGCCTTAGCCTCCTGAGTAGCTGGGATTACAGGCGCACACCACCACACCTGGCTAATTTTTATATTTTTGGTAGAGATGGTGTTTGGCCATGTTGGCCAGGCTGGTTTTGAACACCTGACCTCAGGTGATCCACCCACCAAGGCCTCCCAAAGTGCTGGGATTACAGGCGTGAGCCACCACACCTGGCCTATTTCTGTCTTTTGACATATACCTAACAATAGAACTGCTAAGTCATAGTACATAGTGCAGCTTTAGCAGATACTGTGAAATAGTGGGCCAACATACTTGCACAAATGTGCACAACCATAAGCAGTGTTTGAGAATGAAGTTCTTCATCCTCACTAACATTTGGTTCTTGCCATCTTTTAATGTTACCTGTTGTGGTGGGTGTATATGGAATCGCATAGTCATTTTAAATTGTGTTTCCCAGATGACTGATGGGTGAATCCCTTTTCTTTATTAGCAATTTGGATATCTTCTTTTGTGAAGAGTCTGTTTAAGTGTTTTGCCCATCTTTTAGAAATTAAGTTGCCTATCTTTTTATTGATTTATAGAAGCTATTTATATATTCAGGATAGAATATATAATACACATACCAGTTTTAATAACACATATCCATTATGTATTGGATATGTGTATTTAAGATGTTAAATACAGTTGTTTTGGATATATTATTGGATATATGTATTCAAAATATTCTTTCCCAGTATGCAACTTGCTTTTTGATACTGTTGATGCATAGAAGTTCTTAACTTTTAAAGTAGTTTAAATATCAATCTTTTCCTTTGCTGACATGCTGTTTAAGAAATCTTCAGTTATTCCAAGGTCATGATGATATTCTCCTGTTACCTTCCAGAATCTTTAAATTAACTGAATTATGCATATTTATTACTCTTAATTCATACCTTATGTTTTCCAAAGTTGGTCATGAGGGATCGTCCATGTGATTTCTTTCCACTTTCCTTTACATCTGGACTCTGTATAAATAAAGGCATAATATAACTATTTATCTTCTTTGCTTTTGTCTTTTTCCTTAGTTCTGGTGGAATGGCAAGGGGGCCCTCTCTTCTCTTCTGTTTGCCTCCAGGTGAGAAACAAGCAGACTCCACTCATTTCCTCCTGCTCCACACTCCACTACCACAAAAGTAGCTCTGCCTGCCTTGGAAAGGGAAATATTGGCATGGAGAGATGGATGCCAGCCAGGACGCAGCAGCTGCCTGCACCTTCCCAAAGCTGAGGTCAAGGGCTCTCAGCAGTGTGCAGGTGTGCTGGCCCTCATGGTGGCTGTTCACCAGGCTCTCCACAGCACAGGACGTGTTCTTTTAAATGTTCTGAGTGGGGTTAAGTCATTTTCAGTTAAGTGGGGATTCAGTTTCAGAAAATGACCAAAAGTCATTAGCAGCCAACTCTATTGAATAAAGAAAGTGGATCACGTTGACTAAACAGTGCTATGTGGGATTTTAAAACATTATAAATAAATAAAATCCAAGGATATCCATAAGATAATAAGATTATTTTTGTTTGTTTAAAGTAAACCAAGCAAAGTTTGTCTGTTCGTTGAAATAATTGCCTCTGTGATGAGCACTGGAAAGAGGTATTGTAGCCTCTGAATTTTTCCTCACATAGGTTAATTTTCCAGTTAGAGATACTGGGCCAACTGTCTTTCCTGGAGCCTATGTCTCATTAGGTAACAGAAAGGCCACCTGCTAAGAGGGTTTAAACTCTTATTCATTTGTCAACCATCTTAGATGGTTCATTACTAATAACATGATATAAGGAGAGCCCAGTAGGCCCCACCTGACCAAGACTCCAGCTAAACAGAGAAGAAACAGGTAACCACATAAATGGAATAGATGTGGGTGAGCAAAAACAGTTAAAGCCAAAAGGTTGGGAAGGGCATCTGTATATGCCCATAGATGCTAATCAAAGATGCAAGTAGGGGTAGGAAGAGGTTAGGTGGAGTCCAAGAACTGGTTGGGGAAAGAGCAGTTCAAAAAATGCTGGAGGAGTAATGGTGAGGGGTTTACAAGGTGATTGATGTTAGGTAACTGTTAACTGATTCATATATGTTTATTGCTTTTGGAGATCTATTAATGTGGATCACTAACTGTTCAAAAACTGCGGAATTAAGAAGGCAGCTGGATGTGGTCATAGATGTAGCACTGCTCTCCAAGTTAGAAGACCCAGTTCTGCCACCAAGAGCTACATTTCCTTTAGCAAGCCTCTTCTCTTGGTCCGTTTATTTTTTTTAATCTGTGAAATGGACCAATTAATCTGTGAGTCCCTTTCTATTTCTAGTAACCCATCTATTGGTAGGGGGACTATGCCATTTATTGTCCAAAACAGGACCTTTTAAGAATAAAATGGGGTACTTCTAATAATTATGCTGGGACAACAGGTATAAAGCACAGCTGTCACAGGCAAATTGGGGTATATGATCACCCTATTTAGTAGGCACCTACTATACCCTAAGGATAATGCTAATTGCATTACATATATTCTCATTTACTATGCATAACCAACCCTGGGAATAAGCATAATTAAAATCCCAATTTTACAGAAAAGGAAAGCAGAAATACAGACTAGTTAGATTATATGCCCAAAGTTACAAAGCTTGTTGGTGATAAAACAGGATTCTGTCTAGCTACGAGTCCTCTCCCTGGCTTCCCTCCACTTCTCCAAATTTTCTATCCCATTCTCACTCTCTTTATGTAGGAAATAGATATCTACAAATACCTATCACCAACTTTGACCTCTCCCTGAGCATTGGCACATATTTCACTGAATTATTGAGTAGGACATTGTCCTAGGAACTTGTAATGTATATAAGGACAAGAGCAAACAAGAGAGATGCAGACTGTCCCTACTGGGCTTGCAGTCTAATAGTAGACACAAAAGATTACAACACACTGTCATAAGACTATAATGGGGAAAGCTTAGGGCACTGTGGGATTGCACAGGGAGACCATCTACCTGGATTTGAGGATTAAGAACTTCCAAGGGGACATGACACAAAAGCTGAAGCCTAAAGGTAAGCACAAGTTATCTATGTGAAATGGGGAAGAGGAAGTGTACTATGGCCAATAAAATAGCCAACACGAAAGCCATGTGGTAAGAGCATGGTACCAGGAAATGAAGAAAGTGGAGGTGTGCACGTGTGGACTCCTACACATGCACACTCTGTGGGTGTCACCGCTGGGAGCCAGAACAGAAAGGAAGGATCTTATAGGCTATTACCTCTGAATTTGAGCTTTATCCTCCAAACTATGAGGAGCCCTGAGATGATTGAAAACAGGAGAATGACATGACCAGATGCACATTTGTGAACTATCACAATGGCAGTGGTGTGAATGAGACATTAAGCAGGGCAGCTGAGAGCTTAGGAACTTGTTAAGGTTATTCAGGCGGCAGCAGTTCAGATATAAAGAAAGCAGCAGATTCCAGAACTCTTAAGAACCATTCCCTGTGACTACTAAGTTCTTCCAGCCTGAAGGCGAATTTCATTTTTACTTTTCTTCAGGGCCCTGCAGGAAAAAGACAGCACAAGTAGAAACCAATTCTGCACTGTTGATTGACAGTCCAGAAAAGTAGAAGCTGGAGTGACGTGCTGCCCAGAGCCACACTCAGCACATTCTCAGCTTTGGATTTAAACTGACATATGTATCTGGCACAGAGGGACTCATCTCAGCAGTAACTTGCCTTTGCTTGCCCAGTGAACCAAAACCATATTTTTAAAACATAGTAGTGTAAAAACCTCAAAAATAAGTAAAAAGGAGATGAGTTTTGCTACACTACCTCTCTAAAATTTTCGGTTCTCTTACCATTTTACCTGATGGAGAAATTGTCATTAGGATCTCTTCAGTGAATAGTAAAAGATAGAAGGGCTTCATTTGTTTCTTCCAAAATATCCAAGCCTTATGGTTGCATTTCCAATGAGAATAATCCAGGATGGGGCAAAGACT
Source organism: Nomascus leucogenys (assembly GCF_006542625.1). Lineage (NCBI taxonomy): Eukaryota > Metazoa > Chordata > Mammalia > Primates > Hylobatidae > Nomascus > Nomascus leucogenys. Next base: position 77,081,856 of record NC_044391.1, read on the forward strand.
TCTCCAAACGCATAAGGGAAGTAACTGGCCCAGATAAGCCAATGAGAGTTCATTAAGGACAAGAAGCAGAATCAAGATGGGCTAAACAAGTCTGATCTTACAGGCACTTGTGGTGTTGAAAATAAATGGCTGGAGGCAAGGAGGGTGAGAAGATTGTTACTATTTATAGAAATAATTAAGAAAATCCAGAATTATATGGTAAACTATAAGGGCAGTAATGCTGTAATTGACCTTTTGGTTGTCTCCCCGGTATTCCATCTGCCCCTCTAACACGCAGTTCAAGAGGAGCTAAACTTGACAAGAGCTTCAGAGGTAAGTGCTCACCAGCATTAGCAAGCCAATATTATCCTATACTCTGGCCAAATACTGTTTCAGGAAGGACACTTACCCATGGCCACTATGATTAGCTTGGGAGTAGGCACATGAACTAGGTTAACAAAACTCTCATTTGTTAGTTGGGGCAAATATGCTGTCTCAATCTCTCCGGACATGGACCAAGAAACATGTAACTCATGGGGCTGTTGGCAGTTATCTCGCCATCATGGACAGGAGAAACAGACTTGAGATGACACTGATGGCATGATAGGTAGAGAAAAAAGATAAGAGCTACAATGACACCACTGAGCCTCGGGATTAAATCCACCCCATAGGCCATTCTGCAAATAAATTTGCCCCTTACCAACATCTTCTTTATCATTGAAGCCATTTTGAATTAGGATTTCTATGTTTAGAAACTAAATGGGCCTGAGGAACAGCCTGGCAGTTGGATGGCTAGACTTGTATAGGGTCCAGAGGGCAACCATCAATGCAGAGTGATCACTTACGATTCAAGGGTGGTCACCCCCATATGATCTTCCTTCTGCCTGAGGAGCCCTCAGCCCTGGAAAACAGGTGGTAAGTAGCAGGGAAGGCAGACATCTAATGAACGTGGAGAGGTAGGAGGGTAAGGCACACAGTGGGCTGGAACTTCTTCCCTCACCTGAGCATGCATGAGGAAGATGAGTCTGGAAACACTGGGCTTTGTCCTGAGGGTCCAAGTGGAGCGGTATTTGAGTCATTTCTACCTCCACCCAATCCACTTTTAACTATTTCTCATATCATTTTGCAATAGGAGATTTTCATTTCGCAAGCAAAATGAGGACAGAAATAGAAGTTGGAGGAGCATTTCACAAATGATTAGGAACAAAGTATGAGATGCTTTCTTTTTCCTGTTGAAGGATAAGTACAAGAGGGAATCAGATACCTGCTTCAGGTGTGCATTTAAGCCTTCATGCGTGGCCTTCAGTAGTGCCCTCACTGTGAAACTATCAGGATCTTCTTTATCTCGAATTTGAGATTCTTTTAACAGTGACTCCAGTTTTTTCCTTATGAAAGATTCCACCTGATGCTCAGTGGTCCCATTATTCTGCAAAGAATTAAATAATACAAATGATTTCCTTAAGAAACACACTGAATTAGAATATACCCTTTGATCAAGCCACAATTGCTTCTATAATTTCACTTCTCTCAATTACTTGTAAGAAATTAAGCTCAAGTTCATTGTACCATCTCGGTCTTCCCTCCTCCACAAATCCTATAATAATAAGGATTACTATTAAGAACTAATTCTCTGCCAGCTACTCTTCATGTGACTGCATTCAGTCCTCAGGAACCTTATAGGTATTATTATCGTTTCTATTTCAGTGACATAGAATCTGATGCTTAGAGAGAAATCAAGTAAGTTGCTCACGGTTACATAGCTAGCAAATAAAGTTTCCTGTGACTAATATAACAAATTGCTAAAAACTTGGTATCTTAAAACAATAGAAATGTACTTATTTTCTCACATGTCTGGAGGCCAAAAGTACGAAATCTAGGTGGTGGCAGGGCTATACTCCCTCTGAAAGCTCTAGGGGAGGATCCTTCCTTGCCTCTTCCAGCTTATGGTGGCCCCATGTATTCCTTGGCTTGTGGCAGCATCACTCCAATTTCTGCCTCTGTCTTTATATGGTCTTCTCATGCATGTCTCACCCATCTGTTTGTGTCTTCTCTTCTTATGAGGACACTTGTCATTGGATTTAGGGCCCAAGTGGTTAACCCAGGATTATATTATCTTGAAGTCCTTAACTTAATTACATCTGCAAAGACCCTTTTTTCAAATAAGCTCACACACATAGGTACCATAGAGTAAGACTTGAACCTATATTTCAGCAGCCACAAATGAACCCACTGTAATGACTAAGAGCTGATCATCTGGCAGAGAGTAGGGGGACAGCATTTCAATGTGAGGAAAAGCATGGAGAATACAAAAAGTATCAAAAGAACCAATAATCATATGAGCAAGGAGAAAAGAGCCACAGGGAAATACAGAAAAAGCAACTAAGATTGTACACAGTAGTCCCCCTTTATGCGTGGGAGATACATCAAAAAATCCTCATTGGATGCTGAAAACCATGGATAGTCCTGACCCCTATGTATGCTATGTTTTTTCCCACATAGTAATGGGTGGATACTCTGGACAAAGGGATGATTCACATCCCAGGTGGGGTGGAGTAGACAGTGCAAGATTTCATCACACTTCTCAGAATGGTGCACAATTCACAACTTACAAATTGTTTATTATAGAATTTTTCAATCAATATTTTGGGCCATGATTGACTGCAGGAAGCAAACCCACAAATAAGGGGGAGACTGTATTGTACTAAGGCTCCCAAAGCACTGTCATGTAAAGATACTTCATTTGAGCTGCTGAACCTGTTTAAGGCAAACACTAGGGCTAGCCAATTTTTTCTCATAATGACACAGGCAGAAAGGTTTAGCCACTCAACCAAACACACATGCCTATGAAAATGGCTGAATTACAGCTTGAACCTCCTAAGACTTCCCATTCAAGACTGTGTCTATTTTTCCATACAATGCAGCAGCCATCCCTCTTGTATTGATACAGAAAAAGAGAAAAGAGAAATTCTTGAGTCAAAGTAACCATGTACAGGTTCATATTTTAAAAAGCCATTATTTCTATCATGGAACCAGGGAAATACATCATCACAATCCCTCTGGGAGAAACAATTTCACTTAAGGTCAGAAGCAAATCCAAGAAAAGAACTCCATGTCTCTAACCCCCAAAGCATTTGATCAAGACCCAGGGCCCAGTGGAGTGTGCATTTGTTGAGAGGTCAAAAATAAGAAAGCATTTAAGAGCACCTAGGGTATCCAGTGTCACACAGAATGCTCCAAATGAGCATCCATTTCCTTCCCTCACTCAGGGCCTCACAAAGAGGCAGAGACTTAAAGTAAGGAGAAGATCTGTAGCCATGACACCAAGTCACTTTCACTGTCAGCAAGGCAAGGCTCAAAATACAAAGCCAGAGCCAACCCAGAGCTGGTAAAATAATGAATGCTTAACACAAAAGCTATAATTATTCACTTCACATCCCCCAAATACTGGGAGCTGCTAAAGGAATGATATCTCTGCCTGTTGATCTTTTTCTGCTCTGTGATTTACTGCACAAGAAAATTGGCGGCTTTGAAGAACAAATAAATGTGTGGCTGAGATTTCATTAATATATTATCATTCGGCCCTGGAATCCAATAGCACTACTGAAAGGAAACTAAGACAGACACTTGACCTTGAGACCTATCAGGCACCATAAACCTGCAGCAGGGACCACAGCCGAAAGCCATATGTATCTTGCTCTTTTGTTCTCTGGGCCAGTGGGTGAGAAAGGACGCTGCAGCTGGGGGCTGGGGGAGAGCAGTCATTTCATATAGTGGGTAGTTTCCACCAGAGAAGTAATCAGGGTTCTCAATTCCCTTTTCTGAGAGATAAATCTGATCTAGGAATCCCTCTACCACAAGTAAATAAATTAAACATATTCTCATTTTGTCTCCAGCATGAAGCTAAATCATCGCTGAATACGCAGAAGGATGCCCCAAACCACGACCATCATTCCAGACACGGAAGATCCAGGAAAGGGGAGAAATTGGGTGCTGCTCCTTGAAAGGGACCTTCCAAACAGTGGGCTCTACCTGTACTACACATTGCAATCACCAGCAGAGTGCTCAGAAATCCCAGGCCATGCCCCAGACCCATGTATCAGAATCTCTGGGCCAAGACCCAGACACTGGGGTTTTTGAAAGCTGCCCATCATTCCAATGTGTGGCCAGAGTTGAGCACCTTTGCTTTAAAAAAAAAAGCAAAAAAGTTGAGGACTTTTGCTTTAAAAAAAAGAAAAGGCAAAAAACTAAAAACTGAAGTATTTCAACATCCCCCCCAATTTATTTTCCTTCGGCTAAAGTCCAAAGATGGGAAGAATAATATATTGCTGCCTTTTCTGAGTGCCTTACTGCTTTCCAAGCTGTAAGACCTGAAGGTCTTGGCTGAAGAACAGCTGCTTCTCAGCCATTCGAGCCTGTGTGTTTATTCCTGTCCTCTACCATCTCCTTCCTGCTCCTTTAGCTCACTTAACAACATATTCTTCTGTTCAAGGACCAGTCATATCCATGTATTAGAAACAACTAGAATCTTTTCTTTTTTTTTTTAAAGAAACTACTAGAATCCTCCAGGGAGATTCCAAGCCACCTTTATCATTCCCTACCCCTTGTCGCCAGGATGTACTAGCATGCCCAGCACCTGGGCTTTTTGACTCAGTGAATGCTTTCAATAGCAAGACCTTGCAACCTCGAAAGGTAACTCATTCTGTCTTTGAGTGCTGGTATGTTTTAAACGAACAAGATTCATAATCCTTTTTAGGATAGCTCAAAGCATAAAAGGAATGACAGGAAAAAAGATGAGGGAGGAAAATGATTAAAATGTTTCGTGAGAGATATACACATGCAGACTGGATAATGGTTTTACAGTATAAGACAAAAATTGCTACACGTCACTGCACTAGGACTCCTCTAGAACTTGCTGGAAGGCTTGGTGTTTATGGGATGAGCTTTATGTAGGAGATACAGAGCTAATGTTTATGCCCAAGAAGCTGGCTAAACAGATTTAGAGAGCACAAGAAAAAAGATACTGCATAACTCAGCAGAAGCAGAAAAAAATTAATGAAGTTGAAATACAGAGGTGGAAAGTGTGTAGAGCACACTGACATTAGAAGACCCATAAAGATGAATCATGGTGGCTTCGCCTCACAGAATCAAATCTGTTAGATTACTACTCTGTGGTTGAAAGGAACTTGTCCTCTGTGTCTCTGAGTTGTATGATTCTTGGGTCACTGAACACACTGGCTTTACCTTGTGGCTTACCCATTGTGAGCCAGATTTTCTCTATGGCTGGAGCCACAAAATAGTATGTGGTAGAAGCTTAAAAGATTCAGTTAATTCAACAACAGAAGCATTTATTACATAAGAAAAAAACTTAAAAGTATGGCTTAAACTGCTTGCTTAAAAGTAACAGGAGTCTTGTCCTGCTGCTCTGCTTCTAACTCCAGGGTGGTGCTGGGAGAGCCTCAAATCCCGCTTCTGGCCTTTGCGCTTGGGGTTCTTTCTGCCTGGAACACTCCTCCTCAGGTATCAGTATGGCTAACTCTTCACTTCTTTCAGGCCTTTGTTCAAATGCATCTTCCCTGTGAGGCCTTTCGTGGACATCCCATCTAAAACTTCAACAGATCCCTTATACATACACATGCATAAGTGTGCACACACGCACACAGACACACACACCCTTTTTTCCTTTAGCACTGATCACTGTCTGGTACACTATATATTTTACATATTTGTCTTATTTCTTGTCTATCCTCGTCCTCTCCCATTGATGTGTAAACTTCACAAAGGCAATGATTTTTGTCTATTTTGTTACTGATATATCCTCCAATACCTACAACAGTGATGAGCACATGCCCAACAGGAGATGTTTATAAAAGTCTATTGAATGTGCAAATGAATCTTACATGACCTCATGAGAGTTGATGTTCCAGTGTAAATGAATGCAAAGTTAAAATGTGTATTTACTGCAATAATTCAGTTATAACTTATAAATCTAACCACATTCTCTCAACTTAAAACTGAAGTTAAGAGCTTCCTCTAAGATAATTATTGGTTCACATAAACTATCCAAAGTACACTCTCTTTTGCAGAAATATGATCAGATATTCAGTTTATCAGGGAATTTATTATAAATTCACCAGTCAGATAGGGCATTTGAGCCCTCTGCCAACAATAGGACTATAAATGGTCTGATTACAAGATAACATTTTGCCTGTCTAAACACAGCATTGCCTTTTCTCAGAAGAACTCAAAAATAGCAAAAAACAATTCGAAATATTTCTCCAATACTGATTTATTTCTTTTCTCTTCCAAAATACAACAAAGAGATGCCTGTAAACCTTTACAGTTAAGGTGCTTTACTTTCACTTAGGGCCAAACCAAAGAATCGAAATGAAAGATCATATCTAACACCATGGAATCATGTTCTAAACCATCTCCTGATGTGAGTTTCCAGAAATCAACTACTCTTAGTAAATAAAAGAGAAATCCAGTTGGATACTCCACAGGTGAAATTATTTATTTATTCCCATAAGACTACAGCTTACTGTTTTTTGCATAATTACATATATTGAACTTAGGAAGTTGGAGAGCTCACTGGCATCAGAAGAAAAATGAAATATCTGAGTGAATAATGATAGATCTACACTATGGCTGGCAACCAAGAGATCTAGAAAACAAGATGCAAAATGATAAAAATCAGAGACAAAAATCTGGTTTATAAAGTAATGCTAAAAAATAAAGCTAAATTATCCATCATCATAAATAATTAATTATAAAAAATAAATACCTAGAGGAGAAAAAAGCAACTATTTAAAATATTAACTGTATAATGACACAGCATAGTTTTCAATCATGTAAATCTATTTAGATTTTCTGTAACCATAGCCCTATTAATTAATGGTATTTAATTTTGCTAACATCAACTATTAAAAGGCAAGAGAAGAATACAGATGGTAACTTTTCCTTTTCACTTCAAGCTGAATCTTCTCCATTTGGCCCATTTAAAGGGCATTAAAGCCAAGAAAGAAGTGCCTACTGAGACGTCAGCTCTTATTAAGCTCTTGTCCCCTTTGAAAATAATGCCAGCTCATTTTCACAACTACGGGAAAGCCATCACAGAATTATCTGAAAGTGGACTGTTGTTAACAGTGTAATAACTGAATTCAGGGCAATGGTGTAAATTACAAGAATTTATACAAAATTTCTTTGTTTTTTTTTTTTTTTTTTTTGAGGGTAGAATCATAGTCCTGATGTCTAGAGGACTAACCTTTTCTGTAGACATAAAATTCTATACCAAACTATCATCAGCGTGTGCTGCTCTCGGGTTGCTGTGTGATTCTAGCAATCACATGAGTTATAGAAATGAGAATGAGGCATATTTTTAAATCTTATATTTTCCTCACGTTTGTAATTCTGTTGGATCACCTGGCTAAATGATGTTTTTCTTTTTTCTTTTTTGGGGGCGGTGGGGGCAGAACAGAGTCATGCTCTGTCGCCCAGGCTGGAGTGCAGTGGTGTGATCTCGGCTCACTGCAAGCTCTGTCTCCTGGGTTCACACCATTCTCCTGCCTCAGCCTCCCGAGTAGCTGGGACTATAGGTGCCCGCCACCACACCCGGCTAATCTTTTTGTATTTTTAGTAGAGACGGGGTTTCACCGTGTGAGCCAAGATGGTCTTGATCTCCTGACCTCGTGATCCACCCGCCTCCCCCTCCCAAAGTGCTGGGATTACAGGCGTGAGCCACCGCGCCTGGCCTAAAGGATGCTTTTCTACAAAGGAGGCTCCTTCATCTAGAAAAGGGGGCTGATGCACCAAGCAAGTAACCAACTATTCTATGCCACTTTATTGAAGACTTGGCGAATTAAAGATTTAGCCAAGAGGTCCACGTCTGGAATGGCTTGGAAATCCCTCTGGTCCAAGGTACATTTTCTTAAAGAGGGCATGGGCATCCCAGAGAAGCAGGCCCACGTGCAGATGCGGTTCCCCCAGCCAGCCTTGACAGGGAGCATGAGGGGCTGCTAGCATGAGGTAGGGAAGGCAATGCTAAAGTAAAGCCAGTTTTTATTATCAAAGACAGTAACATTTCCAACCACAATTTGATTTTTGAATTTGTAATAGGAAATTTATCCCTGGAGAGAGTTGAATGAATTAATCACTAAAATACGTTCCAACACTCAGACACAAGAATCATTGACTCATTCATTCAACAAACATTTGAATGTCTGTGTGCCAGCAAATAAAGTAATTTCCAATGAATATCCTTTCTACACCACAGCCACCGTAATTGTGAGGCCTCCAACACAGTAGCAACTTGGAACTCCATTTTAATACAGCATATCAAGGATAAAAAATATGGTCATGCCTGCAACTTACATAATGGAGCTTGAATTTGCACTCGTCTTCAATTTCATCTGCACTGTCCTCATCGGAAACTTCCCCTTCCTCTGCATCATCCCCAAGGTGATAAGGCAACTTCTTACCCTGAAATGGAACAAAACATCCCGTTTAAAAATGAGAATAAATTCACAATAGCCAAAAGGTGGAAGTAATCCAAGCATCCATTGACGGATGAAAGCATAAACAAAACGTCTATGTACATACAGTAGAATCTTAGCCTTTAAGAAGAAGGAAATTCTGATACATATTACAAAATGAAGGAACCTTGAAGGTATTATGCTGATTGAAATAAGCTAGACATAAAAGAAAGTGTATTGTATGATTCCATTTATATCAAATTCATAGAGACAGAAAGTAGAATGGTGACGGCAAAGGGCTGAAGGTAGGAGGGTAAGGGGAGTTGTTGCTGAATGGGTATAGAGTTTCAATTTTACAAGATGAAGAGTTTTGGAGATTGGCTGCACACAATGGGAATGTGCTTAATACTATTGAACACACTTTAAAAAGGGTTTATTGTATACATTTAAAAATAGTTAAGATGTTAGGTAGATTTTAGGTCACATGTATTTTACTACAATTAAAAATCATTTTTGAAAAGTTAAAACCGAAAATAAATGTTGTATCATTAGCTAATCATTACTTCAGACTGACTAGAAAGCAGACAGTTTGAATTAGGGGCAAAATAAGGGGGAGTGGAGACTTTCAAAAAAGGGAAGTCTTATTACTTTTAATTAAGTAGAATTAATTAGAGATACTATAGTTTAAAAAATCAAACCAGGCTTCTATTCAAGAATAGATGACTTGGAACCTGGAGCCAGGCCCAGTGGCTCACACCTGTAATCCCAGCACTTTGGGAGGCTGAGATGGCAGGATCACTTGACCCTAGGATTTCAAGACCAGCCTAGGCAACAAAATGAGCCTCTGTCTCTACAAAAAATCAAAAAATTTGCTGGGCATGGTAGCCTGTGCCTATGATCCCAGCTACACAGGAGGTTGAGGCAGGAGGATGACTTGAGCCCAGGAAGTTGAGGCTGCAGTGAGTCATGTTTGTACCACTGCACTCCAGCCTGGGTAACAAAGTGAGAATCCCCCTCCACCAAAAAACAAGATGACTTGGCTGGGCACAAGGGCTTATCCCTGTAATCCCAACACTCCGGGAGGCCAAGGCAGGAGGATTGCTTGAGGCTGAGTTTGAGAACAGCCTGGGCAACATAGTGAGACCCCATCTCTGTTTTTATTAAAAAGTAAAAAAAAGAATAGATGACTCTTCACAACTACCACTCCATCCCATTATGTACAACTGCTATGGTGTGAATGTTGGTGTCCCCCAAAACCCATGTATTAGAACCTAATACCTCATCCATATGATAGTATTAAGAGGTGAGGCATTTGGGAAGTGATTAAGTCATGAGGGCCAACAAGCTCCCTTGCCCCTTCTGTCATGTGAGGACAAATAGTAGGTACTATCTATGAGAAGCAGGCCCTCACCAGATGTCAAATCTTCCATCACCTTAATCTTGGACTTCCCAGCATCTAGATCCATGAGCAATGAATTCTGTTGTTTACAAGTTGCCCAGTCTAAGGTGGTTTTGTTATAGCAGCCCAAAGGAACTAAGACAACAACAAGCATGCTAATATCCCTTAGAGCAGCTTATTCGCCTAAGCAGGTTACATGGGTCCTTAACACTTATGCCTCACTTTGCATTTAGCAGGCCCCTCTTTCACAGACAAGCAGCAAGACTCCTGCCCAGCTTGAGCACCTCCCCCAGGACCAGGCCACTCTTGACTTACCTAACAACACACTTTAAAAATGAGGGGCTTTTTGACAGGGAACTTTCTTATAAGATATTAAGACAGTTAAGTTGTTATAGAATTATATATATAATATTATCTCAGTGATTAAAAAACGGCAAAAAAGTCTAAAAATAAATATGGTCAATTGTTAAGGGTAATTATCTCTTTGTAACAGTACTATAAAGGAAATTTACATTCTCCTTTCCTGCATTTCCCAAATTATATTCAAAAACAGTAAATGTAAACTAAAAAGGACAGCAGGGGGTAAGGCCCAGGGGTCTGAGAAAGGCTTCGAGGGCAGCTATCTGTATTAGTAAGGCTTCTTACTACAAGCAGAAAGGAATATTTATTACCAAAATATTGAATTGCTTCCAGAATCAGAGGGTGGGAGGTGGGGCAGAACCAGGCTCTGAGGCTAAGAGGCCAAGGTGACTGCAGTAGGCAGCCTCTAAATAATAGTACCAATGTCTTCTGTCTCAGTATTCACGCCCTTCTGCAATCCCCTCCCTTTGAGCGTGGCCTGGACCTAGTGCCTCACTTCTAATGAACTGAGTACAGCAAAAGTGATGGGAGGTCACTTATGAGATCAGGTTATACAAACACTATACCTTCTTGCTTGCTTGCTTCTCCAAACTTCTCTCCTTTCCTGGAGCTCTCTCTCTCTCTCTCTCTCTCTCTCTCTCACACACACACACACACACACACACACACACTGGTGTTGTGAGTTGTGCTATGGAGAGACCCACACGGCAGGGAGGTGAGAGAGGCCTCAGTAGCCAACAGCCTGAAAGGAACTGAAATGTGCCAACAACAACCACTAAAGGAATCTCAGAAGCAGAGCTTCCCTCAGTCCAGCCGTGAGATGACTGCAGCCCCAGAGGACACCTTAATTACAGCCTCAAGAGAGACCGTGACCAGAGGACCTACCTAAGCCACACCCAGGTTCCTGACCTATAGGGACTGTGGGATATTCAATGTTTGTTTTAAGCTGCCAAATGTTGGGGTAATTTGCTATGCAGCAATAGATACCTAACATAAGCACCAAACAAAATCATGGGGCAGAACAAATCCACTGAAGATACCATTTCCAACACAACTAAGAACAGAGATAATGGCTTTCACTCTATCGTCCACACAATGGACATCAGGAACTACTGCCAGAAGTGCTGCCATGGGCCCTAAAGGTAGCTGCCAACATGTCCACCCTAATCCCTCCACCCACCAGGACGGGTTCAACTTAGTCCCACTTTCCTACTGTAGTTTATGCTTCAATGTCTGGGACCGGTTCACTTGATTGGTGGCTTCTAGATGGGGTGCCCACATCCCAGCTCTAAGAAAGGCTGCAAAAGCACTTTGAGCTCCTCTAAGGGGATCTCTTGAAACATAGGGATGGAGACTTCCTTAAACATGGAAGGATGTTCACATGCCTGACAGCCAAAATAATGATAAATTTCTAAATATTATCCCAGGCTGATCTCTAAACTCAAGCTTCAATGACTTTAAGTATTCCTGCTCTGCACAGCACTATTACCCCTTTCATAATTCTGGATCCCCCCTTACCCATTTCCTCCCTCCATAGAGCTACCAGCTTAGACAGATGTTCGGAGAAATGTCTTTCCCGGTTTTCCTACACCTTCCTTGATACCCAAAGCTCTTGACCTTGAGTCCTTATCACTAGTGACAATTTCAAAGCTGGGTAAATAATTTATGTAATGAAAGCATAATCTATATTAAGAATCTAAACAATTGGGATTTAGGCAAATATTTTCTTCAACTTACAGAAGGGAATTTGTAAGATTAAAAAGCTGGGGTCAGCTGGGCACGGTGGCTCACACCTGTAACCCCAGCACTTTGGGAGGCTGGGGGAAGTAGGTGGATCACCTGAGGTCAGGAATTCAAGGCCAGCCTGGGCAACATGGTGAAACCCCGTCTCTACTAAAAATACAAAAATTAGCCGAGTGTAGTGGTGAGCACCTGTAATCCCAGCTACTCAGGTGGCTGAGGCAGGAGAATCGCTTGAACCTGGGAGGCAGAGGTTGCAGTGAGCCAAGATCGTCCCATTGCACTCCAGCCTGGGTGACAGAGTGAGACTCCGTTTCAAAAAAAAAAAAAAGTTGGGGCCAGGCACAGTGGCTCATGCCTGTAATCCCAGAACTTTGGGAGGCCAAGGCGGGCAGGTCACCTGACATCAGGAGTTCAAGACCAGCCTGGCCAACATGGTGAAACCTCATCTGTACTAAAAATACAAAAATTAGCCAGGCATGGTGGCAGGCACCTGTAATCCCAGCTATTCAGAAGGCTGAAGCAGGAGAATTGCTTGAACCCAGGAGGCGGAGGTTGCAGTGAGTCAAGTTTGCACCGTTGCACTCCAGCCTGGGTGACAGGGCAAGACTCTGTCTCTCCACCAAAAAAAAAAAAAAATTGGGGATCTAATTTGTGTATCATTAATAACAAGGCAGCTCAGAATCAAAGCATTTATTTCTGTATATTATTTTAGGTCCTACTGATACAGAAAGCTCCTAAAAATCAGTTTATTTTTCTATTTTTCTTTATTTTAGGAACATTTGTAGAGTAGTTATAATATGGCAGCACCAGAAATGAGGTACTCAAGAGGTGATCAGACATACTCAGAAATAAGATATCAAGATATCAACTTTCTTCATTTATTCAGAATCTGCTTTGTTTTAGGTACCATGGCAGACAGCAAGGTGAAACTGTACACAAGACATTTAAAATGTAGTGATAGCAATCCTCTCTTTTGAAACAGCATAAAATAGCATAAAAACCAATATATGTTTTTAAATGTTCTACAGAATAGAAATAAATATGAGAAATAACATCACCAAGAAAAGAATAATAATAATCCTCAACTGATATGCATCACTGATACCACTGACTAGAAAGAAAAGTGTAACTGTGATGAGCAGGTGGTGCTGAGCAGGTAAGGACACAGAACTAAGCTTCAATTCCCCTTCATCTGCGGGTAGCATGAGGTGAGGGAACAAAAAGAAGAAGCTCCCTCTCAGAGTATTCATAAGACATGTTAATTTTCAGTCCTTTAAAAATCTAATTAAAAGACCCTGCATTATCAGAGCCCTATTTTTGGTCAGCTTTTTCCAGGCTGGCAAATATTTTATCCAGGCAGATAGGGAGAAAAACAATGCAAATGAACACTGTTTTTCAAGGCCTCTTTTCAGTGGTGTTACTCCAAAGGAAAATTATAAAATAAATTTAGATAGCACTTTATATGGCTTAACTAATTTAACTGTGGTCCAGTGTCGATGTAAATGAAGAATGATCCAGGTGTCTTCCAGAGGTCCCTTTCTGATCTACGTATATTTCATGCAGAAGTTACACTCTAGAATTAATTTGTCTATGGTATATGGAAATATTGCCAGAGACTGGACTGGAAGCATGGTCACTTCTCAGCTTCAAGATATCTGGCTGCACAGCCCCAGGAGAATGCAAACAACTCCGCGATTCACATCTGTAAAAGCAGGAACCTTGGACCACACAGCTAAAGTTATGTCAGCAAAAAGAGTCTATGGAAAATTACTATTTGTTTTTTTTTCATAAGCAACATTTTATTTACAGGCATACCTTAGAATTATTATGAGTGTGGTTTCAGATCACTGCAATAAAATGAATATCACAATAAAGAGAGGCTCACGGATTTTTTGGTCTCCCAGTGAATATAAAAGTTACAATTATGCTATATTGTAGCCTATTAAGTGTGCAATAGTATTATGTCTAAAAAAAGTACATACCTTAATTTAAAAATATATAATGCTATAAAAAGCTAATGATCATATGAACCTTTGGCAAATTGTAATCATTTTGCTGGCGGAGGGTTTTGTTTCGATGTGGATAGCTGCTGACTGATCAGGGTGGTGGTTGCTGAAGGTTAGGTGACTGTGGCAATTTGCTTCTTTTTTGTTTTGTTTTGAGATGGAGTTTTGCTCTTGTTGCCCAGGCTAGAGTGCAATGGTGTGATCTCGGCTCACTGCAACCTCCGCCCCCTGGGTTCAAGTGATTCCCCTGCCTCAGCCTCCCAAGTAGCTGGGATTACAGGCATGTACCACCATGCCCGGCTAATTTTGTATTTTTTTAGTAGAGATGGGGTTTTACCATGTTGGTCAGGCTGGTCTCGAACTCCTGACCTCAAGTGATCCACCCGCCTTGGCCTCCCAAAGTGCTAGGATTACAGATATGAGCCACCGCACCTCACCAGCAATTTCTTAAATAGGACAAAAATTAAGTTTGCTCCATTGATTGACTCTTCCTTTCACAAAAGATTTCACTGCAGCATGTGATGCTGTTTAATAGCATTTTACCTACAGTAGAACTTCTGGCAAAATTGGAGTAAATGCTCTCAATCCTTCCTATTGCTTTATCAACTAAGGTTTTGTACACCTCAAGAACTCACTTGCTTTGCTTATTCATATAAGTAATTCGTCATCTATTCAAGTTTAATCATGAGATTGCAGCAATTCAGTCACATCTTCAGACTCCACTTCTTTTTTTTTTTTTTTTTGAGATAGGAGTCTCGCTCTGTTGCCCAGGCTGGAGTGCAGTGGTGCGATCTCAGCTCACTGGAAGCTCCGCCTCCCGGGCTCACACCATTCTCCTGCCTCCACCTCCTGAGTAGCTGGGACTACAGGTGCCTGCCACCACACCTGGCTAATTTTTTTGTATTTTTAGTAGAGACGGGGTTTCACTGTGTTAGCCAGGCTGGTCTCCATCTCCTGACCTCGTGTTCTGCCCACCACGGTCTCCCACAGGCTCCACTTCTAATTCTAGTTCTCTTGTTATTTCTAACACATCTACAGTGACTTTCTCCACTGAAGTCCTAAACCCCTCAAAGCCATCCATCAGGATTGGAATCATCTTCTTCTAAACTCCTGCTAATAATAATCTGTTGACCTCCTCAAAGAATCGCAAATGTTCTTAATGGTATCTAGAATGGTGAATCCTTTCTAGAAAGTTTTCAATTTAGTTTGCCCAGACTTATCAAAGGAATCGCTATTTATGGCAGTTATAGGCTTACAAAGTACATTTCTTATAATAAGACTTGAAAGTCAAAATTATACATAGAACAATGAGCTACAGAATAGATGTTGTGTAGCAGGCATGAAAACAACATTAATCTACTTATACATCTCATTAGAGTTCTTGGGTGACTAGGTGCATTGTCAATGAGCAGTAATATTTTGAAAGGAATCTTTTTTCTTGAGCAGTAGGTCTCAACAGTGGGCTTAAAACATTCCATAAACCATGCTGTAAAAATATGTGCT
Organism: Nomascus leucogenys; assembly: GCF_006542625.1. Taxonomy (NCBI): domain Eukaryota; kingdom Metazoa; phylum Chordata; class Mammalia; order Primates; family Hylobatidae; genus Nomascus; species Nomascus leucogenys. Next base: position 77,097,314 of record NC_044391.1, read on the forward strand.
CTCATCCAGGCTTTGTTATTCCATTTATACAGTGTAGGCAGAGTAGATTTAGCATAATTCTTAAGAGCCCTAGGCGATGAAAAATGAGCACTGGCTTCAACTTAAAGTCATTAGCTGCATTAGCCCCTAACAAGAGACTCAGCCTGTTCTTGATGCTTTGAAGGCAGGCATTGACTCCTCTCCAGCTATTAAAGTCCCAGATGGCATCTTCTCCCAATATAAGGCTGTTTAGTTTACATTGAAAATCTGTTGTTTAGGCTGGGCACAGTGGCTCACGCCTGTAATCCCAGAACTTTGGGAGGCCAAGGCAGGCAAATCACCTGAGGCCAGGAGTTTGAGACCAGCCTGGCCAACATGGTGAAACCCCACGTCTACTAAAAATACAAAAATTAGCTGGGTGTAGTGGCATGTGCCTGTAATCCCAGCTACTTGGGAAGCTGAGGCAGGAGAATCACTTGAACCCAGGAGGCAGAGGTTGTAGTGAGCTGAGACGGCGCCACTGCACTCCAACCTGGGCGACAGAGTGATACTCCATCTCCAAAACCAAAAAGAAATCTGTTGTTTAGTGTAGCCACCTTCATCAATTATCTTAGCTAAATCTTCTAGATCCCTTGCTGCAGCTTCTCCACCAGCACTTGCTGCTTCACCTTGCACTTTTTATGTTATGGAGATGGATTCTTGCCTTAAACCTCATATACCAAACTCTGCTAGCTCCAAACTTTTCTTCTGCAGCTTCCTCACCTCTCTGAGCCTTCACAAAATTGAAGAGAGTTAAGGCCTTGCTCTGGATTGGGCTTTGGCTTAGCGGAATGTTGTAGCTGGTTTGATCATTTATCCAGACCACTCCAACTTTCTCTCTATCAGCAATAAGTTAAGGCTATTTTGCTTTCCTATCATTGTGTGTTTACTGAAGTAGCACTTTTAATTTTCTTCAGGAACTTTTCTTTTGTATTCACAAAATGGCTAACTCATGAGTACAAGAGGCCCAGCTTTCAGCCTGTCTTGTCTTTTAACACATCTTCCTCACTAAGTTTAATCATTTGTAGTTTTTGATTGAAAGTGAGAGACATGTGGAGATGCCAGAGGAAAATGGCAGCTAGGAGGCAGGACTAACTTGCAGCTCCCACTCGGACAATGGAACAGCATGTGGAGACTCGCACCATGAACTTGTGCTACAAGAACTACCGCAGGAACATACCAGGAAAACCAAAAGAATTCACAGACCCTTTGAAGGAAGCAGACTGCTGTTCCAAGCTCTGTGAGACAGCTGAAAAACTGTGAGTGGCCAAAGTGTGAGTGGGGAAGATCCACCCTTGAACACATGTCCTCACTAGGGAACCTGAAAATCTAGATCACAGGTGATATGGTTTGGCTGTGTCCCCACCCAAATCTCATCTTGAATTGTAATCCCCATAATACCCACATGACTAGGGAGAAATCTGGTGGGAGGTGATTGGACTATGGTGGCAGATACTCCATGCTGTTTTTGTGATAGTGAATGAGTTCTCACAGGATCTGATGACTTTATAAAGGGCTCTTCCCACTTCGTGCTCACTCTTCTCTCTCCTGCCATCTTATGAAGAAGGTGACTGTTTCCTCTTCACCTTCTGCCATGATTGTAAGTTTCATGAAGCCTCCTAGCCATGCTTTCTGCTAAGCCTGAGAAACTGTGAGTCAATTAAACCTCTTTCCTCTATAATTACCCAGTCTCAAGTATTTCTTTATAGCAGTGTGAAAACTGACTAATACAGTAGATTGGTACTGCAGAGAGTCGGGTACTGCTATAAAGATACTTGAAATTGTGGAATTGACTTTGGAACTAGGTAACAGACAGAGGTTGGAACAGTTTGGAGGGCTCAGAAGAAGATAGGAAGACATGGGAAGGTTTGGGGCTTCCTAGAACTTGTTGAATGGTTTTGACCAAAATGCTGATGGTGATATGAACAATGAAGTCCAGGTTGAGGTGGTCTCAGATGGAGATGAGGAACTTTTTGGGAACCGGAGCAAAGATCAGTCTTGCTATGCTTTAGCAAAGATACTGATGGCATTTTGCCCCTGCCCTAGAGATCTGTGAAACTTTCAACTTGAGAGAGATGATCTGAAATTGGAACTTATGTTTAAAAGGGAAGCAGAGCATAAAAGCTTGGAAAATTTGCAGCCTGATGATGTGATAGAAAAGAAAAATCCAGCTGGGCATGGTGGCTCATGCCTGTAATCCCAGCACTTTGGGAGCCCAAGGCAGGTGGATCACCTGAGGTCAGGAGTTTGAGACCAGCCTCACCAACATGGTGAAACCCCATCTCTACTAAAAGTACAAAATTAGCCAGGCATGGTGGCACATGCCTGTAATCCCAGCTACTTGGGAGGCTGAGGCAGGAGAATTGCTTGAACTCAGGAGGTGGAGGTTGCAGTAAGCTGAGATCATGCCACTGCACTCCAGCCTGGGCAACAAGAGTGAAACTCCATCTCAAAATAAAAAAGAAAGAAAAGAAAAGAAAAACCCATTTTCTGGGGAGAAATTCAAGCTGGCTGCAGAAATTTGCATAAGTAAAAAGGAACTGAATGTTAGTCACCAAGACAATGGGGAAAATGTCTACAGGACATGTCAGTAACCTTCATGGCAGCCCCTCCCATCACAAACCCAGAGGCCTAGGTAGAAAAAATGGTTTCATGGGCCAAGCCCAGGGCCCTGCTACTGCTCTGTGCAGCCTTGGGACTTGGCACCCTACAACCTATCCATGGCTAAAAGGGGCCAACATTCAGCTCAGGGCATTGCTTCAGAGGGTGTAAGCTCCAAGCCTTGGAAGTTTCCACATGGCGTTGGGCCTGCAAGTGCACAGAAGTCAAGAACTGAGGTTTGGGAACCTCTGTCTAGATTTCAGAGGATGTATGGAAACACCTGGATGCCTAGGCAGAAGTATTCTATGGGGTGGAGCCCTCAAGGCAGTATATGGAAGAGAAATGTGGAGTTGGAGCCCCCACACAAAATCCCCACTGTACCACTGTCTAGCAAATCTGTGTAAAGAGGGCCACCATCCTCCAGACCCCAGAATGATAGATCCACCGACAGCTTGCACTGTGTGCCTGGAAAGGCTGAAGACACTCAATGCCAGCCTGTGAAAGCAGCTGGGAGGGGTGTTGTACCCTGCAAAGCCACAGGAGTAGAGCCACCCAAGACCATAGGAGCCCACCTCTTGCATCAGCATGACCTGGATCTGAGACATAGAATCAAAGGATATTATACTGGAGCTTTAAGATTTAATGAGTGCCCTGTTGGAGTTTGGACTTGCATGGAGCCTGTAGCTCCTTTGTTTTGGCCGATGTCTCCCTTTTGGAATGGGAGCATTTATCCAATGCCTGTACCCCCATTGTATCTTTGAAGTAACTAACTTGCTCTTGATTTTACAGGCTCCTAGGCAGAAGGGACTTGCCTTGTCTCAGATGAGACTTTGGACTTGGACTTTTGGGTTAAGGCTGGAAAGAGTTAAGACTTTGGGGGATTGTTGGAAAGGCATGATTGTGTTTTGAAATGTGAGGACATGAGATGTGGGAGCAGCCAGGAGCAGAATGATATGGTTTGGCTGTGTTCCCACCCAAATACCATCTTGAATCATAATCCTCATAATACCCACATTTCTTGGGAGAGAACTGGTGGGAGGTAATTGGATCATGGGGGCAGTTTCCCCATGCTGTTCTTATGATAGTGAGTTCTTATGAGATCTGATGGTTTTATAACAGGCTCTTCTCCCTTCACTGTTCACCTTTCTCTCTCCTGCAACCTTGTGAAGAAGGTGCCTGCTTCCTCTTTGCCTTCTGCCATGATTGTAAGTTTCGTGAGGCCTCCTAGACATGCTTCCTGTTAAGCCTGGGAAACTGTGAGTCAATTAAACCTCTTTCCTTTATAATTTCTCTGTGTCAGGTATTTCTTTATAGCAGTATGACAACAGACTAATAAAATGAGAGAAGGATTTGGCCTTACCAAGAGCTGAAACAAATTTAGAGAGCTGAGCAAAATATAAAGGTAGAAGAAGCAGCAGGAAGAGCCCCGTGGGCACACCCAGTACCCACGGAAACCACTTCTGACTGTCTCACAGGGGCCTTTGGGGAGGCTACCAGTAGAATTGGGGAAAGAATACAGGGAGAAGGAAACTTCGAGATTAACTTTGTAATAATTACAACCAAGCATAAACATTTATGGCAGAATCTGGGGGCAGTAATGGGAGCAAACAGGAAGTGCAGGTAGGAGCACAGAGGCCATGGCAGGTGGGGAGAGGTGGGGCCTGAAAGGCCTGCTTGCTTTCTCAGTTGGGAGGCTTGTAGCCTGCAGCAAGATCTCAGCCCTGCTCACCAGCTGCCTGGATATAAACTCGGTGCTGGTGGTGGGAATGAGACTGGCCTTGCTGGCTGAGTGGGAACTAGGTGAGGCCTGTCACTGCCAGCTTTCCCCACTTCCCTGGTGACCTGTATGATGCAGCAGAGGCAGCCATAATCCCCCTGGGAACATAAGTCCATTGGACTGAGAACCACACTCCCAGCCCCCACAGCAGCCACTGCAAGCCCTGCTCAAGGAGAGTCTGAGCTTAGACACGCCTAATCCTGCATCCAACTGATGGTCTTTCTCTACCCACCCTGGTAGCTGAAGACAAAAGACATAATCTCTTGGGGGCTCTATGGCCCTGCCCATTGGCTGAGAAACCCAAATATGTATCCAGGTGATCTTAGGGCAAGCGTGTATCGGCTGATGATCTCTTAAAAGTGCTAGTTCCTGGCTGGAGGACAACCAACGACTAGCACAACCAGCACACTAAACAAAACAACCAAGGACCCTCACAGAGTCTACTTCACTCCCCTGCTACCTGCACCAGAACAGGCCTCCATGGCTGAGAGACCTGAAGACAGATCACTTAATAGGACTCTTTGCAGACATTCCTGAGTACCAGGCTGGAGCCTGGTAGCCCTGCTGGGTGGCTAGACCCAGACAAGCAATAACAATCACTACAGCCCAGCTATCAGGAAGTCCCATGCCTAGAGGAAGTGGGAGGGCACCACATTAGAAGACCACCCTGTGGGACAAAAGAATCTCAACAGCAGCCTTTGAATCCCAGATCTTCCCTCTGACATAGTCTATGAAAAGGAACCAGAAAAACAATTCTGACAATATGAAAAAGCAAGGTTCTTTAACACCCTCAAAAGATCACAATATCTCACCAAGAAAGGATCCAAACCAAGAAGAAATCCCTGACTTGCCAGCAAAAGCATTCAGAAGGTTGATGATTAAGCTACTCAACGATGCACCAGAGAAAGGTGAAAAACAATTTAAAGAAATTCAAAAGCAATGCAGATTATGAATGAAAAAAAATATCCAGAGAAATAGATGGCATCAATACAAAGCAATCACAACTTCTAAAAATAAAAGATATTCTTAGAAAAATGCAAAATACACTGGAAAGTTTCAATAAAAGAATCAAAAAAGTAGAAGAAACAACTTCAGAGCTTGAAGACAAGGCTTTTGAATTAACCCAATCTGACAAAGACAAAGAAAAAAGAATAAAAAAAAGAACAAAGCCTGGAAGAAGTTTGGGATTATGTTAAATGAACAAACCTAAGAATAATTGGTGTTCCCCAGGAAGAAGAGAAATCTCACAGTGTGGAAAACCTATTTAGGAAAATTTCCCTGGCTTTGCTAGAGATCTATACATCCAAATACAAGAAGCTCAAAGAACACCTAGAAAATTCATCACAAAAAGATCATCACCTAGACACATAGTCATCAGGTTATCTAAAGTCAAGATGAAGGAAAGAATCTTAACAGCTATGAGGCAAAAGCATTAGGTAATCTATAAAGAAAAACCTATAAGATTAAAAGCAGATTTCTCAGCCAAAATCCTACAAGCTAGAAAGGAATGGGGTCCTATCTTCAGCCTCCTTACAATAATTATCAGCCAAGAAATCTTATATCCAGCAAAACTAGGCTTGATAAATAAGGGAAAGATAAAGTCCTTTTCAGACACACGCAAAAATCCAATTTCAGATCATAGACAACAAAAATGCTGAGAGAATTTGCCACTACCAAGCCAGCACTACAAAAAACAAACAAACAAACAAAACAAACAAACAAAAAGCTAAAAGCAGTTCTAAATCTTGAAAGAAAACCTCAAAATACACCGAAATAAAACCTCCATAAAGCATAAGTCCCACAGGGCCTATAAAACAATACAATGAAGAAAAAAAAAGGAATTCAGGCAAAAACAAACTAGCAAAATGAATCTAATAGTACCTTATCTCTCAAAACAAATTTTGAATGTAGATGGTCTAAATGCTCCACTTAAAAAGCACAGAATGGCAGAATAAATAAGAATTCACCAACCGAATATCTGCTGTCTTCAAAAAACTCACATAAGATATAAGGACTCATAAACTTAAAGTAAAGGGGTAGAAGAAGATATTTCATGCAAATGGACAAAAAAAGTGGGCAGGAGCAGCTATCCTTATATCAGACAAAACAAACTTTAAAGCAACAGCAGTTGAAAAAGACAAAGAGGGACATTATACCATAATAAAAGAACTAGTCTAGCAGGAAAATATCACAATCCTAAATATATATTCACCGAACACTGGAGCTCCCAAATTTATAAAACAGTTACTACTGGACCTAAGAAATAATATAGACGGCAACAAAATAATAATGAGAGACTTCAATACTCCACTAACAGCACTAGACAGGTCATCAAGACAGAAAGTCAACAAAGAAACAATGGACTTAAACTATACCCTAGAACAAATAGACTTAGCAGATATTTACAGAATATTCTACCCAACAACTACAGAATATACATTCTATTAATTAGCACAGGAAACATTCTCCAAGACAGACCATATGACAGGCCACAAAACAAGTCTCAATGAATTTAAGAAAATCATAATTATGGCAAGTACTCTCTAGGACCACGGTGGAATAAAATTGGAAATTGACTCCAAAAGGAACCCCAAAAAACATGCAAATACATAGAAATTAAATAATCTGCTCCTGAATAATTGTTGGGTCAACAATGAAATCAAGATGGAAACTTAAAAATTCCTTGAACTGAACGATAATAGTGACACAACCTTTCAAAATCTCTGGGATACAGCAAAGTGATGCTAAGGGGAAAGTCCATAGCATTAAATGCTTATATCAAAAAGTCTGAAAGAGGACAAACAGACAATCTTAGGTCACACCTCAAGGAACTAGAGAAACAAAAACAAGCCAAACCCAAATTCAGCAGAAGAAAAGAAATAACAAAGATCAGAGCAGAACTAAATGAAATTGAAACAACAACAAAAAATACAAAAGATAAATAAAACAAAAACCTGGTTCTTTGAAAAGATAAACAAAATTGATAGGCCATTTGCAAGATTAACCAACAAAAGAAGACAGAAGATCCAAATAAGCTCAATTAGAAACAAAATGAGAGATATTACAACCAATATCACAGAAATACAAAAGATCATTCAAGGATACTATGAACACCTTTACATGCACAAACTAGAAAACCTAGAGGAGATGGTTAAGTTCCTGGAAATATACAATCCTCCTAGGTTAAACCAGGAAGAAACAAACTCTGAACAAACCAACAACAAGCAGTCCGACTGAAATGGTAATAAAAAAAAATTGCCAACAACAACAAAAATGTCCAGGACCAGATGGATTCACGGCTTAATTCTATCAGACATGCAAAGAAGAACTGGTACCAAATCTATTGAAACTATTCCAAAAGATGAGAAAGAAAGAATCCCCCCTAAATCATGCTATGAAGCCAGTATCACCCTAACACCAAAACCAGAAAAGGACATAACAAAACAAAAGAAAATTACAGACCAATATCCCTAATGAACATAGATGCAAAAATCCTCAACAAAATACTAGCTAACTGAATCCAACAGCATATCAAAAAGATAATCCACCATGATCAAGTGGGTTTCATACCAAGGATGCAGGGATGGTTTCACATGTACAAGTCAATAAATGTGATACACCACATAAACAGAGTCAAAAACAAAAATCACATGATCATCTCAATAGACGTAGAAAAAGCATTTAACAAAATCGAGCATCTCTTTATGATTAAAACCCTCAGCAAAATTGGCATAGAAGGGACATACCTTAAGGTAATAAAAGCCATCTATGACAAACCCACAGCCAACATTATACTGAATAGGGAAAAGCTGAAAGCATTCCCCCTGAGAACTAGAACAAGACAAGGATGCCCACTTTCACCACTTCTGTTCAATGTAGTACTGGAAATCCTAGCCAAGGCAATCAGACAAGCGAAAGAAATAAAGGGCTTCCAAATCTGTAAAGAGGAAGTCAAATTGTTGCTGTTTGCTGATGATATGGTTGTACACCTAGAAAACCCTAAAGGCTCATCCAAAAAGCTCCTAGATCTGATAAATGAATTCAGTAAAGTTTCAGGATACAAGATCAATGTACACAAATCAATAGCACTGCTATACACCACCACCAACAACCAAGCTCAACCCCTTTTACAATAGCTGCAAAAAATAAAATAAAAAACTTAGGAATATACCTAACCAAAGAGGTGAAAGAGATCTACAAGGAAAACTACAAAACCCTGCTGAAGGAAATCACAGATGACACAAACAAATGGAAACACATTCCATGCTCATGGATGGGTAGAATCAATATTGTGAAAATAACCATACTGCCAAAAGCAATCTACAAATTCTATGTAATCCCTATCAAAACACCATCATCATTCTTCACAGAACTAGAAAAAAAATCCTAAAACTCATATGGAACTAAAAGAGGGCCCGCATACCCAAAGCAAGGCTAAGCAAAAAGAACAAATTTGGAGGCATAACATTACCTGACTTCAAACTATAAGACTATAGTCACCAAAACAGCATGGTACTGGTATAAAAACAGGCACACAGACCAATGGAACAGAATAGAGAACCCAGAAAGAAAGCCAAATACTTACAGTGAACTGATCTTTGACAAAGCAAACAAAAACATAAAGTGGGGAAAGGACACCATATTCAACAAATAGTGCTGGATTATTGGCAAACCACATGTAGAAGAATGAAACTGGATCCTCATCTCTCACCTTATACAAAAATCAACTCAAGATAGATCTAAGACTTAAATATGAGACCTGAAACCATATACATTCTAAAAGTTAACATTGGAAAAATCCTTCTAGACATTGGCTGAGGTAAAGACTTCATGACTAAGAACCCAAGAGTGAATGCAACAAAAACAAAGATAAATAGATGGGACTTAATTAAACTAAAAAGCTCCTGCATAGCAAAAGAAATAATCAGCAGAGTAAACAGACAACTCACAGAGTGGGAGAGAATCTTCGCAGACTATGTATCTGACAAAGGACAATATCTACAATCTACAAGGAACTCAAACAAATCAGCAAGAAAAAGACAAATAATACCATCAAAAAGTAGGCTAAGGACATGAGTAGACGATTCTCAAAAAAGATATACAAAATGGTCAACAAACATATGAAAAAATGCTCAACATCACTAATAATCAGGGAAATGCAAATCAAAACCACAGTGCAACACCACCTTACTCCTGCAAGAATGGCCATAATCAAAAAATTAAAAAATAATGATGTTGGCATAGATGTGGTGAAAACAGAACACTTTTACACTGCTGGCAGGAATGGAAACTAGTACAACCATTATGGAAAACGGTGTGGAGATTCCTTAAAGAACTAAAAGTAAGTATTTTCCTCTTGGTAGATACCACTCCTGCATATCTACCAAGAGGCAAAGAAGTCATTATATGAGAAAGACACTTGTACACACATGTTCTTAGCAGCACAATACACAATTGCAAAAATATGCAAACAGCCCAAATGCCCATCAATCAACGAGTGGATAAAGAAAATGTGGTATACATATATACACCATGGAATACTACTCAGCCATAAAAAGAATGAAATAATGGCATTTGCAGCAAGCTAGATGGAGCTGGAGACCATTATTCTAAGTGAAGTAACTCAGGAATGGAAAACAAAACATATGTTCTCACTTATAAGTGGGAGCTAAGCTATGAGGGCACAAAGGCACAAGAATGATATAATGGACTTTGGGGATTCGGGGGGAAGAGTGGGAGGGGGTGAGGAATAAAAGACTGCTCATTGGGTACAGTGTACACTGCTGAGATGACAGGTGCACCAAAATCTCAGAAATCACCACTAAAAAACTTATCCATGTAACCAAACACTACCTGTTCCCACAAAACCAATTGAAACAAATATTTTTTAAAAAGTAAGAGACATGTGAGTTTCCTTTCACTCGGACACTTGGAGGCCATTGTAGGGTTATCAACTGGCTTAATTTCAATACTGTTATGTCTCAGGAAACAGGGAGAACTGAGGAGTGGGAGAGAGATGGGGAATCAAGTGGTTCATGGAGCAGTCAGTACACACACAACACTTATCAATTAAGTTTGCCGTCTTATATAGGCAGGGATTATGGCTCCCCAAAACAATTACAATAGTAACATTAAAGATCGCCAATCACAGATCACCATAACAGATACAATAATAATGAAAAAGTTTTAAATAGAGCAAGAATTACCAAAATGTGACACAGAGACACAAAGTAAGCCCATACTTTTGGAAAAACAGTGCCGAAAGACTTGCTTGACATAGAGTTGCCACAAACCTTCAATTTGTCACACACACACACACACACACACAAAATGCAGTGTCTGTGAAATGCAATAAAGTAAAATACAATAAAATGAACTTTGCCTGTATTTTATCAGAAAATTTACACATATATAAATGTGTATGCATGCATGATTGGAATATATGTGTGTAATAGTTGTAATAATAAACAACTTGTCAATCTCCAAAGTGGTAAGTAGCCATAGACATCCTGCCTTTTCAATCAGAGTTTGCTCTGATAGTAAAGGAACACAAGAAATCAGTTGCCTTGTTTTTGCTTTAAATGGGGTTGCGCTGTTCTGCAGATCCAGGAAGCTCCTTAATGTCTAAACAACATTGCTGCTAGCAAATGGACCTCAGATGCTCTTGAAATACTTGCAGTCCACATTGCTGCCACCCTTTCCCATGAGTGCCTCAGACTTTCTGCCTCTGATTCATCCTGATGCCATAAGCCCTGGGATATTCTGTGTCAAATAACTCAAAGCCCAGTTATGCAAAGGAGACTCAATTAGTCCACATTAAATATCCACTGTGAGTTCCACTGTCCAAAAGAGAAAGATTTCAGTCAAATGAATTTATTCTGCATTTAACATCTTGACTGCTGACTAAAGAACATTTAGGAAGTAGAAACATTTACAAGGTTATAAAGATGACATTTCATTTTCTAACCCACAAATCAATTTTTACTATAAAAGTTTGCTTTAGCAAGACTTGGGCAAATTGGCCTTCATGTTATCTCTTGCATTATGTGGAGCTTTTATTCAAAATACCTTTATGCATATAAATGCCTAGCAACACCTTTTTGATGTATTCAGAATCTATAATTTCATTTAATTGGCAGAAAACAGGTTTTGACCAATTCTAAGAATGAGTATGTTCCATCCTTTCCATGTGCTGCTCTCTCTTAAAGCCCCAGTTGAAGTCCTGCCATGAAATTACATTGCCTCCTTGACTTTCCTGCTCCTCCTATATATTTGTTTTTTCATACACACCTCTTTTAAGTAAAATATAACCCAGTTTGAATTTTAATACCCTATTGCTTTTCTTTACATTTTTAATCACAAAATGATGTGGCCACCCAAGGTGGTTTTAGTACAAACACACAAAATTCACTGGAAATAAGTAAAACCACAAAGTCAGTGATCTGAAAACTGAAAGAACTGTCTTTCTGGCTATTCTTTGCATGAATAACATTTATTGTAGTAAGCTTCCTCCCTCAGAAAATCTGTTTATGAAATGTCATTCTGTTCACCTACTGCTCTTTCACATATACATGAGTCCTGTGGGGCATGATGTCTGTGCCTGTGTTCCTCTTTGAAGTGAGCTCTTCTCACTTGCATAACCAAGACTGATCAACCATGAAGCTTTTTGGGGTTTTTTTTGGTTTTTTTGACAGGCAGTTATTGGAGCTTGAAATGGGAGAAAAAATCTGAAAGAACTGCTTTCAGATATGGATACAAGGAGCCTTCTCCTTTCCTGAACCTCACGCTCCTACACACACATTTCTCTCTAGTGTGAACTATTACAGACTAAAATATCAAACATTTGGCTTACAGTATTGATGTTTTCACTTCATAAGTACAAATCTCAGAATATGTGCTCAGTCAACAATAAGCTTCTTCTGAAGACATGACTATAAATACATTGGAATAAGGCGCATACATAGATCTATACAATCCTTCATGTATTGATTCTAATTATTATTCTCCCTTGAAACCCATTTTTATTCTTTAAGGGAGGGCAGGCTTAGCTGATAATGAATGTCTTTTATTGCATTACTTGAAGTAATTACCTTCACTAGAATTTTGCCTTTCAAACTTTGAGGGCTTGGAAGCTGCTTGCACTCCCCTGTATCAACAGATGTCAGGTCCAGTTTGTCTCGGAATATTCCTTTCAGGTACTGAGCAATCTTCCTTTGCTGCTGGATACTGCAGTGATTCTCGATAGACAATATAACCGGAAACCTGAGAAAAGAGCAACACAGTCCAGAGGCATCAGGTGCAGGCAACTCACAGGGATTTTTGAAAATGATTCAGTATTCACTGTGTTGTTACAATCCTAGTGGCAGTATTTGCGATACTGATGATGATTAAAATGCTTCTAAAATGAGAAAGATTAGAAATGCATTTAAAAAGTTCCTCTGAACAAATATACTTTGCTCAGCATAATGGATGAACAA